>NW_028270154.1:79726207-80030166 GCF_037043375.1 Chiloscyllium plagiosum
GAGGATTAGTCTGGGTGCATCCGAAATCCCTGAGGTACATTGTGCACTGAATCATGGTTTACAAAAGTAATGATTCAAACCCATAGGCTGCTGTAAACATGAATTATGTTTGTTATTTTCAATAAAGTTAGAGGCAGTTAATCCTTTAGTATGGAAGAAGAGCAAAAATATATCTTGGAACACTAATCAGTGCCAGTGATGTGAATGTTTGGTTTGTATCAGCTTGGGACGATGCTGCTTGTTTAACAAGGTTATGGTGTCCTTGTTTTTTTTCCACAGAGGTCATAAAAGACACAGGCTCTGAAAAGTCTAAGTTTGAAGGGTTTTAGGGCCAGGTTGATTATAGCTAGCAGATACTGCCTTAGAAAGAAGGCTTTCAAGTTTAAAAAACACTTATGCAATGAAAGTGGAGTGGCCAGTGTTCCCAGCTCGGTTTTTCTCTGGTTTCCATGATGAGGTGGGGCTGGTGTTGGACTGGGGTGGACAGAGTTAAAATTCACACAATACCAGGTTGTAGTCCAACAGGTTTATTTGGAAGCAGTGCTGTTCTTTCATCAGGTCATCAACCACCTGATGAAGGAGCAGCTCACTGAAAGCTAGTGCTTCCAAATAAACCTGTTGGACTGTAACCTGGTGTTGTGTGATTTTTAACTTTCTTTGGTTTAGTTAGTCAGGCAGTAAAAGCTGCTGGGCCCCCAAGAAGTAGGTCGATGCTGATTGTCCTCTCTCTCTGACATCTCTCCTCTAAGACCCTGTGTTTGAATTCACCTTTTGTAAACACCAAGGGGTTTTTATGGGGATTGCTGCAAGTATTGGGAACAGCATCATTAAGTGGGGATAATCTGTTGGGTTTTCGGATAGATTAAGCTATTCGGTATTCTGTACTCTTTTGTGTTTCTTTTGGTGGCCTTGTAAATAAATTCTGTTTTGTTTAATACTAAGTGGTTTGACCAGCTGTATCTCTTTTGGGATATCCACTTTACATCTGCTTAAAACAACTAGCAAAGTTAGGGTCTGGGCTACTTTCTTGAAATGTTTTGAGGGGGTCTGGCCTGGTCCGTAACAAGCTGCGTTAGAAAGCTATCAAACAGGTGTAAGATATTGCCTTTGCCCCTTCTTCCTGCAACCTGACCCATTCTGAGTAAGGCATGGGTCCTGGTGCCATCTCAGTTCCTACAACTCCTGTTTTTTGTTGGAGGGGATTGATTGTGAGAAAGGTCAAACACAACACATTCCAGTACAGGCATCTGCGAGTGCTCAGTGAAAAGCCAACTGTTGACTTCACATAAAACAGTTTAAAAGACAAGTTCACTTAATCTGGTATAAATGTATTTTACATCGCTTCTGCGTGTTGAAATGCCATCCAGTTTGTGGAGTTTGCTAATTTCAAAGTTGTCTGCTCTTCGGGAGAAAGCTGGAGACTGAAACCCATATCTTTTAATGTTTATCCTCGGTCGACTCAATTCTTATTGCTAATTTCTGTGTATGTGTACTGCATCAGTATTTCCTCTCGTGTTCGATATCTAGCAACAATTCCAACAATGCCTCTTCTTCCTCAGGCAGCTCAGGAAATTTGGCATGACCCTCACCCACTTCCACATTGAAAGCATATTTTCCAGGTGCATAATGACCTGGTACAGTAACTACTCTGCCCAGGACTGTAAGAAACTACAGAATGTGGTGTGCACAACCCAGACCATCACGGACGCTAACCTTCCATCCATGGACTCCAGTTACACAGCTCACTGCCATGGAAAGACTGCCAACATCATCAAAGACCCTTCGCACCCCGGTTGTGATCTCCTAGAACCTCTTTCATCAGGCAGAAGATACAGAAGATTGAACACGCGCACCAGCAGGTTCAGGAACAGCTTCTTCCCAGCTGTTATTAGACTGATGAATGGACTCTCTAGTCTCACGGTGGCTCAGTGGTTAGCACTGCTGCCTCACAGCACCAGGGACCCGGGCTCGGTTCCAACCTCGGGTGACCGTATGGAGTTTGCATATTCTCTCTGTGTCAGCGTGAGTCTCCTCTAAGCGCTCCCGGTTTCCTTCCACAATCCAAAGGTGTACAGGTAAGGTGAATTGGCCATGTTAAATTGCCCCTGGTGTTCAGGGATATATCGGCTGGGTGCATTAGTCAGAGGAAATATAGGAAATAGGGTTAGGGAATACTCTTCGGAGGAGCAGTGTGGACTTGTTGGGCCAAACGGCCTGTTTCCATACTGTAGGGATTCTATGATTCTACTCTATTCAATGAAAAAATGCTGAGTTTGCTAATGTTGATCCTCCTTGTACACCCTGTGCAATATTACCTGGGTGCCTCCATCTAAATCTTTCATTCGGTACATCATGGCTTACTATGATCTGCCTGTACTGCTTGTTAAAAAAAAAACTTTTCTCTCTACTTTGGTAAAAATTAGAATAAATCAATCAATCAATAATAAGCTTTTTTGTCAACTCAAGGAAGCCTGGTTAACTTGGCTTCTTTTAAATCTTGTATTCTTTTGGGTCTCGGACAATGTTATGCACAAGGAAGAAAATCCTTTGTGAATTAATCTTGCCGAGGCCAGCTGAGGAGCAGGATGAATAAAGGAGGGCCAATTCATCTTGCCCCTCTCAGGAGCTTAGCAGTTTGGGGTATCCTATCTGGGGCTGTCACAACGTACGGAACTGGTTGCAACCCAGACAGATAAGGAGGGTGATCTCCTGCTAGGTAGCTGCTCACCACAACCCCCATCACCAAGTCTTCCTCCCACAGGTCACTCCTCAGGCTTTTGAGAACCTGCAAAAGTCAAGGAGGCCTCCTTCAACAGGCCTGAAGTGGTCATTATAAAGTTTCGGCCTATCATATGTGGGTGAATAGTCCTTACCATTGTTGCTCCCCACCCCACTATAGCACTTTTGTGAAAATGGCCATGAAAATGAAGCTGGGGAACCAGTATGCAAGCCTGCAATGTTATGTCTAGCCTCTCCTGCTTCCATAGCTAGCCTTGGAGGGTTTCAAAATTACACCCTACATCTTTCTCTTGTTCTCTTTCTAGGTCCCAGGACTGCGTGACCTAAAGAAAACCATACCATCATTTCAGGGCACCAGTCAGGGTGCATCAGGGTTTAAGGTATTGGAAGGACTGCTGATTAAGCTGTGTAAGAGAGTTGCGCTAATAACTTGTGGAAAGCAGCACAGTGAGTAATTTTATATGGGAATGTTAACTCATGCACTCCCAGAGAAAATGCAGCTCATTAGTCACTTATTATGTAGATGGTACAAAACAGAACTTAATGAAGCAGCTTAAGTGAGACATTCTTCATTGCATCCCTTCATTACTCACATTATTATCTCAATTAATTGTTTAACTCCAATAACATGCTCTCTTTTTATAGAACTCTTGTGCCAGTTGCCCTTGTCATTGTTATAAGATTATATGAATCATCCCTTTTAAATCACATGGAGTTGGTTAGGATATTTCATTTGTGTTTTACAATAATGAAGAACAATTAGTAGATAAGCCCTTGAGATTTGTCTATGAGCAGATGGGTCATCACAGAAGTTGTGCCATGTGACATGACCATACAAATATTTGTGCTCTCTTAAATGAATGTCACAAACGATGTAGAAGAAAGCAGAGAAAGTGATTTTCTTCAAGAAATCATCAAAGTAAATAGCATCAAGGTTTTTAAGAAAGACTGTGGAGAAAAATGGAGAAAGGGAAATGTGGAAAGAGGAGATGAAGGGAATTGGAGAAGTCCTGTGTGGACCAGAAATGTTGGCACAGATCATTTGGGCTAAATGGCCATTTCTGAAATATAATAAGATGGGAATATGTTACGCATCTGCATGATAATAACAATGTGGAGGTGCTGGTGTTGGACTGGGGTGGACAAAGTTAAAAATCACCCAACTCCAGGTTATAGTCCAACAGGTTTATTTGGAAGCACTAGCTTTCAGAGCACTGCTCCTTCATCCACAACTACCTGATGAAGGAAGCGAGTGCTTCCAAATAAACCTGTTGGACTATAGCCTGGTGGTGTGTGATTTTTAACAATGATAATAATGTACAACACAAACTCTCAAAGGTAGTTTTTACAATAGGATAACATTACTATTTGGTTTATCCTTCAACCAGACCATTTTCCAGAACATATTGAATTTATCATAGAGAGACAACTGAGCAAATTCTCAATCACAGATAGCAGCGTGGAGGAACTAAACATAAGCTTGACAAAAGCCTCCATCAGATTAAAGCAGCAGCAAGGGAACATGGTTTTGTTTTCACCAGTAAAGTTATCGAATCAACAAATCAATTTCTTTGATTCAGTCTGCTTTTCAACTGGTATAAAAAATTGTCCCAGCAAAATAGAGGATTGTGAGAAGATACCTACAGCACAAGACAATGAAGACTTACAATGGTGTCCCTGTGTCTTTAACTATTTATCTACATATGTTCCGAATTTTGGAAATAAGCTCTCTCCTCTTCAAGACCTTTTCCACAAAAGCACACTGTACATATGGCAGGGCAAACACCAGCACATTTTTCAAACACTCAAAAATAGTCTGTCAACCAGTATACTTCAATATTATAAATCTGCCAAGCACACCATGTTGAAAGTATATGCATCTGCAAAGGACTGACAACATGACTATAGCAGGATGGAAAGCCAACTTGCATTAGGTTCAGTGGTCCTTACAATAGCTTCTTCTAACTGTTGCTGTACTGAAAGAGACACTGTTGCTCAGATTGTCATTCAGCACATATTTCATTGTTCATACCAATCACAAAAAAAATCTGTTGAGACCTCCACACCTCCACAATAATGTCTACTGGTGGGAATCCCAGGGTACAATATACAAATACAATAGCTGACTTTCAGACCCTGCTAAGAGCAAAGAAATTGCTTTCGACCTGCAAGTGGATACTACTGAATCTGAAGATAATCTTAATATTGGTCTCATACTGTTCGGTCACAGCCCTGCAGAGTAGATTCAGCAGCTACACCCGATTATGACCAACTGCAACAGTTAAGGTCCTCATCAGTAAGTGATCTGAACCCATCCAAAAGGTCCCCAAGTTAATATGTTTGTTCTGTTCCTTTTTCAGCAATAAACTAGGAATGAATGAACCAGGAATATAATCATTAAGGGCAAAACAGTCACAATTCCTCAAGCTCTATATCAAGACTTGATAGAACACACACATAGAGTTCAAGATGGCACAGGAATGAACCAAGAGATTAAAACATGTAGTGGTCAGGTATAAGTCAGTACATTAATCAACACGGTGAAAGTGAGGACTGCAGGTGCTGGAGATTAGAGCTGAGAGTGTGGTGCTGGAAGAGCACAGCGGGTCAGGCAGCAAGCAAGGAGCAGGAGAATCGACGTTTTGGGCAAAAGCCCTTCATCTGGAATCAACACATCAAACCGAGCAAAACATGTGAATGTCATCATCCTCAACAATTGGGAAATCCTTTTGGTCCACAGGATTTCCTTCTGAGCTGTGGTGTAGAATTGCAATTTCTATTTGTAGTGATTGGAACCAGGTGGACCTCATGACAATGAGTTCCCTGATTGGGGTTGTTAACCTGGACCAATCCCAAGGCACTGGCTGACCAATTAAACAAGGGATTTTCACCGAGGGTGATGCGCTAGATGCATTGGGCCTGAAGCGTTACTGCTGCAGACAGATGTTGCTGTCCCATGTAGACCTGATTGAAAAGCTCTTGAACTACGCGCCTCTGGAGAAATGATGTGCCCTTGGGTTTTTGGATTGTGGCGAGCAAACGTATTATTCAAACCCTGTCTGTTTAATGGCAGGATTCTATACACCTGTGGATCTGGATAGTTTACTACTTAAATCTACGTTTTTGGGACTGGGAGAAGAGAATAATTTTTCATTTTGTCTATCTTGTAAATAAAATGAGGATTTAACTCTTGAGCCTTGTTTTTATACAGTGGACTGGAAATTTCTATCCTTCATGAAGGGTTACTCTGATTTGGATTGTTCAGAGAGTGAATGCTCTTAAATTTAGAAGAAATCTGCTGGGAATTTTTTTAAAAAACTGTTACTGTTGTTTATCTTGAGCTGTGTTCTCTAACCTACATTTATTTGTAATAAATAATTTGACTACTTTCAAAAAAAAATAAACAAGGGATTTTATCCCCAGTGGAGGGCTCTCTACGTGGGAGTCCTCCCCCTTTCTCTCGGGGATCTGGGGTGGAGGGTGCTGCACGCAGCAGTCCCCTGCAACCGCAGATTGCGGTGGTTCACGGACTCCCAGCCCAACTGCTTGTTCTGTGGCGCTGTGGAGTCCATGGACCACGTGTATATTGGGTGTGGGCGTTTGCACTCCCTTTTTGATTTCCTGAAAAACCTCCTCCTCTGCTTTTGGTTGCACTTCAGTCCCACGCTCCTGATCTTTGGGCACCCGGTACGGAGGAAGGAGGGCAGGTCTGAAGACCTCCTTGTGGGTCTGCTCATGGGCCTGGCCAAACTGGCCATTAACAGGTCCAGGCAGCGGGCCGTGGAGGGGGTCGTTAGGGCCGACAGCCTGCCCCTCTTCCGCGGTTACGTTAGGGCCCGGGTGTCCTTGGAGAAGGAGCACGACCAACACCCTGGAGTTGTTCAGGGAGAGGTGGGCACCGCAGGGAGTGGAGTGCATCATTTCTCCTTCCAACTCTATTTTGATTTAGTCCCTACCCTCCACTTCACTGTTTTGATCACACAGCACTACCCTTTGATGTGAAGGGCAGTGTTTGTCACTGGCCACCCAGGTGTATTCCTATCTTCCTGGTGGTGGAACTTGAATAAAGATTCGTGCACTTTGTGTCTTTCACTGTGTCTCACACCTGCACACACACACCATGGGTGCTGGGGAACAATAAGCACTACCGAAAAAAAAATAAACAAGGGATTTTGTCTTTAACTGTGTCTCATACTTGCACACACACACACACACACACACAACATGGGTGCTGGGGATAATATAAGTACTACCGCAGTTAGGCGGTAGTGTGGGGGTAATAAGAAAAAAAACAAAATAACAAATAAAACCAGGAGTGTCAAACTTTAAAAAAAAGACTAACAAGGGATTTTGTCTTTCACCATGTCTCATACCTGCACACGCACACAACATGGGTGCTGGGGAAAATATAAGCACTACTGCAGTTAGATGGTAGTGTAGGAGTAAAAAAAATTTAAAAATATAACCAGGAGATTTAGAGTCTCCTCAGTTTAGGGCACTGACTCTGTGCTGGCTGATGCTCCAGTCAGTGTGCACCTGCAGGAACTGAGGAGGATAAGAGTTTTGTTCTTTTTCTTCCTCCTTTTTTTTCGTTAAGAGAAGATATTTGCTTCTTTTCTGTTTTGAAGAAGAGAAAAAAAATAACAAGGGATTCAGAATCTCCTTAGATCGGGGGAGTGACTCAGATCTGGCTGGCTGGCCACAGCTAGTGTACTGTGCACATGTAAATAAAGGGTAACTTGGTGATGGGATACCGGCCTCTGTGTAGTTAGTTCAGTATTGCTCATGCCCAAGGACATGATTACATTCTGGTGACTGAGTATTTCACCAAATTCCCTCTTGAGCAATAAATCAAATATGCCACAAGTACCAGAGTTGTTAACACATTGACCGCCATATTGAATTGGTTCAGTCTTCCTCCACAAGTTGCATTTGACAATCATCCAAAGGACAATAATGCACCCTTCTAAGACAAGTGAAGGAAATGAGGTTTCTTATATTATATTACTTCAGCTAAATGGTCTTGCAAAGCTTATTGTTCATACTATAATGGCAATGATGATTAAACGTGAAGTGACTTGTCTAGATTTTCGGTTAACTATGTCAAATCTACATTTGTTTCTTCTAGACAATGGTTTACCATCAGCAATAGCTCTCATGTTTGAAAGATGGATCCACATGGGTTCTTCCCTGCCATATTCTTACTATCCAAATGATGCATTATTGGAAAGAATGAAGAAAATGCTACAAGAGCATGATCAACAAGCTTGCAAACAGCTCAATTTAACCAGGACAAAACATGCAAGTTGGAACCTTTCATATGAACACCATGGAAGGATACCATGTTGTCATTTATATCCTAAATCTTATGACATTGTCATGAATAATGGCCAAATCCTAGACAGAAATTGATCACATATCAGAACTGAATATTATCAACCATCCATCACACAAGATAGTAACTCAGATACTGAAGAGATTATGCCAGACAACAACCACACGTTCATGATAAGTAGCACACTGCAGAATAAAGCTACTGTCAATGTGTGTCCACTGTACAAGGACTTGACCTGGTCATATTGTACATTCACCAAGGCATTAATTGAATGTACAGGGACAATTATAGATATGCCTCCCTGGACATCTTACTGAAAATGCTTTCCCATTCTTTAAATGGAAAAGGTGCAGTTGGGAATATTCTGCTTTAGAATAGATTCCAGGCCAAATAGGCCTGTTGCTTCAGATAGTTACGTGACATCATGACTGATGCCATTCCAGTGTAACGTTGGCCTCTTCACCTTCAGTCACTTTCGCAGTGTAATGGAGTTAGTGTGGCCAATGTGGGCATGTGTGTGGGTGTGCATTATACAGTAACATCAGCAAGCACAGATCCCAGATTAGATGTGTTATATTGATGGCATATAAATAGTTATGATGTAAATGATTTCCAGATAGCCAAATGGAGAGAGCCTCACTCTCTGCAGTCCATGTAATGTAGGTTAATGTGCAAAAAACTACAAATGGCAACAGTGAATTGAATTGGGGAAATAAGACAGTGAACCACAAACACAAATAATTTAGGGTTGCCAGTGTCCAATATGCCTGTGTTCCCTCGAATCCTGTCCTCCTACCGATGTCCCACTTCTTATTTTCTCCTCCATTGGTGATTGTGTCTTCAGTCTTATGCTTCTACACTCTGCAATCCCCTTCCTACACCTCTCTAGTTATTTTTTCCTTTGGCAAAACTTTTCTAAAATCTACCTGTTTGACCAAACTGTCAATCAACCCATTCTAATCTATCCTGTGTTATTTTACTATCCAACAATACCCCTGTGAAGTGCCTTTTAATAATTTACTATTTAGGGTAATGACAATACACCCCTGGTAGTGTCAACAATTCCAGATCTACCTCAACCCTTCCCAGAAAAAGCCAATACTCCTCGGGTGACATCAACTCTCAGGCGATATCAACACTCCCCATATTCAGACTCACATATCTCAGGTGAAGTCCTCCTTTTGTACTAACCATTCTCCACATAGCTTCCATGAGCAACAGTGTTAGTTGTCAAGTAGTATTAAATCTCTGGCATAACTCAGCACTGTGGTCCCATGTTTAACAAGTACACTGAAAAACCCATTCATAGAAAACCTGACAGCCTGCAAAGATAAGAAAAGTTCATCTCCTCACTTTGAGCTAGGCCCAAGTAAAAAAAAACTCAGTGCCCTGTTGATAATGAACTAATCTCTCTTCCTGTCTTCAGATAATAATGAGCAAAAAGCCCAAAACCACTGAAGATTCAAAGATGAGCCACTTCACCATTAGTTCAGTGAGTAGCTTGTGAGCTCACAGCAATACAAGTACAACTGTAGGTTACATAGTATGTGCATGTCAGTGGAATGATTAAACAAGGAATCAATGTGGGACATTTCTACTACATCTGCAGGAACAAGAATAGCAACTTCAATTTAACATGGCAAAACATCCGAAAGTGAATGATCCACAAAAGAGTTACAATTAACAACATAAGTAATTATTATCAATAATAATATTTTATTTAAGGCCAAACCATTGGTCAAATAAGTGAGCTTGAATAAAATTAAAAATCAATCACTGTTTGCAGACTTCATAATCTGTCTAACTGTTCATTTGTACAGCTCCCTTCTGGTAATCTTTCTGTGGATAATGTGGGCTTTTTATCTGGTTGTCACTAGCAATTTGTCCAATTTGTAACGAGAGCTTTGAGTTGACTAGCCATTAACCCAAAGACAGCAGTGCCCTCTGTTGATAAGAGAAAGTCAGCCAAAGGTCAAAAAGTTCAGAAGATTACACAGCTACTGCGGGAACTTTCTACATGTTTTACATTATGAATACAACTAAAGAATGTGTCTCAAACATCTGCAGTGTTTTAGCTGACCACAGATAATGTTGAAATACACTGCAAATAGCTGCCTCCTAGCTCTGCACTGCATACAGCTTGTGAGCAGATTGAAGAGGAAATGCAGGTTAAGGTGAACATGGCATTGGGGATCCTGACATTAGTCAACAGTAAATTGCACATATTAATGAGGATCCCATCTATTTTGGGCTGGTGGGTTATGTGGACCCCCAATGGTAAATCTTCCCAATGCACCTCTTACCAAACAAAAGGACTCTTGTGTGTTGCTAAGTTAAGACATTTCAATTGATATTTCTTGCATATCGTGTGATTGATTAAAGCTTTACTGTTAGTTGGTTAGTTGAATAAGACCAGAGAGGAGTACTGGAAATTATTTAACTCATAAATTTGTATAAATTAATTAAGTAAGTAAAGATGGCTGGACAGGTGATGTGCTGTAGCTGTATGATGTGGGAACTGGTTGATCCCATTGTAAACGGCAGTGACCACATCTGCAGCAAGTGTTGGTTGTTGGAAGAACTCCGGATCAGAATTGATGATCTGGAATCTAATCTTCAAACTGCGGCACATCCGGGAGGGGTACAGTTACCTGGACGCTTGGTTTCAGGAGGCAGTCACACCCAGTAGATTAAGTAATTTGAATTCAGTTAGCGATTAGATACAACAGGGTGTGACTGTAAGTGAGGCAGGTAGGGGGATTCTGAGTTCAGGAATGGAGGAGACTCAGCCCTTGGCCTTGTCCAACAGATATGAGATTTTTGCTCCCTGTATGGATTAGGAAAAGGGCTGTGGACAGGATGAGCCATCTGACCACAGCACCATGGTGCAGAAGGCCATTCAAGAGGGGGAAGCAAAAAGACAAGTAGTTGTTATGGGGGATTCTATAATTAGGGGGTCAGATAGTATTCTTTGTGAGCCAGATCGGGAGTCCCGCATGGTGTGTTGCCTGCCTGGTGCCAGGGTGCAGGACATCTCCGACTGAATTGAAAGGATATTGGACCGGGAGGGAGAAGATCCAGTTGTTGTGGTGCATGTTGTCGCTAACAACATAGACAAGATTGGGAAGAAGGAGCTGTTTGGGGAGTATCACGCACTAAGAAGAAAATTGAAGAACAAGTCCATGAGGGTCATAGTCTCTAGTCTACTGCCCAAGCCACATGCTCATTGGCATAGGGATAAGAAAATTAGGGAATTAAACACATGGCTAAGAGGTTGGTGTGGGAAAGAGGGATTCCATTTCATGGGACATTGGCATCAATTTTGGAACCGGGACCATCTGTACCGATCTGGAACCAGTGTTCTGGTGAAATGGATAAATAGGGTGGTCACTAGGACTTTAAACTTGTGAGTCGGGGGGAAGGGAAAGTGAAAGCAACAGGGAGTGTGGAGCCAAGTAGAAAGATAAGCAGCAGGTTAGCATGTGTGCAGGGTTTAAGTTTGAGGCAGACTAGGAATGAAGCAAAAAGGAAGGGTAGCTTAGGATATATTACTAGAGATGATGGAAATCATGAGGATAAGAAAATTAACATTAAGGTGTTTTGCCTGAATGATTGTAGTATTTGTAACAAAGTACATGAGTTAACAGCACAAATCATCGTGAATGGTTATGATGTAGTAGGCATCACAGAGACATGGTTGCAAGGGGTTCAGGACTGGCAGTTAAACATCCAAGGATTTACAACTTATCAAAAAGTCAAGGAGGGGGCAAAGTTGTCTTCTTAGTTAAGAATGAAATTAAATCTATGGCATTGAATGACATAGGGCCAGATGATGTGGAGTCTGTGTGGGTGGAGTTGAGGAACCACCAAGGCAAAAAAAATACAATGGGAGTTATGTACAGACCTCCCAGTAGTGGTCAGCACCAGGGGCACAAGATGTACCAGGAAATAGATAGGGCATGTCAGAAAGGCAAGGTCATGGTGATCATGGGGGACTTCAATATGCAAATGGACTGGGTGAATGATGTTTCTGGTGGATTCAAAGAAAGGGAATTCATGGAATGCTTACAGGATGACTTTTTGGAGCCCACAAGGTAGCAGGATATTCTGGACTTAATGCTATGTAATGAGCCAGAATTTATAAAAGATCTCAAAGTAAGGGAACACTTAGGAGGCAGTGATCATAATATGGTAGAGTTCAGTCTGCAATTTGAAAGAGAGAAGGCAAAATTGGATGTAATGGCATTACAGTTAAATAAAGATAATTACAGGGACATGAGAGACGAACTGACAAAAATTGATTGGAAGCAGAGCCTAGTGGGGAAGTCAGCAGAGCAACAATGGCAGGAGTTTCAGGGTGTAAATGAAGACACAGTACTGAGGCTCATCCCAAAGAAAAGAAAGACTATCCGGGGTGGAGGGGGGAATATTAGACAGGCATGGCTGACAAAGGAAGTCAGGAAATGTATCAAAGGAAAAGAGAGAGCTTATAAAGTGGCCAAAAGCAATGGGAAATCAGAAGATTGGGAAGGCTACAAAAACATATAAAGGATGACAAAGAAATAAGGAAGGGGAGGATCAAATATGAAGGTAAGCTAGCCAGTAATATTAGAAATGATAGTAAAAGTTTCTTTCAATACATAAAAAACAAATGAGAGGCAAAAGTAGAAATTGGGCTGCTCCAATCTAGTGTGGGAAGGTTAGTGATGGGAGATAAGGAAATAGCTGAAGAACTTAACAAATACTTTGCGTCAGTTTTCACAGTGGAAGACATGAGCAATATCCAAGCAATTAATGAGAGTCAGGAGGCAGAGTTGAGTATGGTAGCCATTACAAAAGAGAAAGTGCTAGAACAGCTAAAAGGTTGAAAAATTGATAAATCTCTGGGCCCTAGAGTTTGGAGGGAGGTGGCTGAAGAAATAATGGAGGCATTGGTTGTGATCTTTCAAAAATCACTGGAGTCAGGGAAAGTCCCTGATGATTGGAAAATTGCTGTTGTAACCCTCTTGTTCGAGAAAGGATCAAGACAAAAGATGGAAAATTAAAGACCAATTAGCCTAACGTCGATTTTAGGTAAAATTCTAGAATCCATCATTAAGGATGAGATTTTTAAATTCTTGGGAGTGCAGGGTCAGATTAGGACAAGTCGGTCTGGATTTAGTAAGGGGGGGGGGGGGGAGGTTGTGCCTGACAAACCCGTTAGAATTCTTTGAAGAGGTAACAAGTAGGTTAGACCAGGGAAACCTGGTGGATGTTATCTACCTAGACTCCAAATGGCGTTTGATAAGGTGCCTCACGGGAGGCTGCTGAGTAAGGTGAGGGCCTATGGTATTCAAGGTGAGCTACTGGCATGGATTGAAGATTGGCTGTCTGATGGAAGGCAGAGAGTTGGGATAAAAGGTTCTTTTTCGGAATGGCAGCCGGTGACAAATGATGTCCCACAGGGCTCAGTGTTGGGGCTGCAGCTGTTCACTTTATATATTAATGATCTGGATAAAGGGACTGGAGGCATTCTAGCAAAGTTTGCCGATGATGCAAAGTTAGGCAGACAGGCAGGTAGTTCTGAGGAGGTGGGAGGCTTCAGAAAGATTTAGACAGTTTAGGAGGGTAGCCTAGAAAATGGCTGATGAAATTCATCGTGAGCAAATGTGAGGTCTTGCACTTTGGAAAAAAGAATACAGGAATGGACTATTTTTTAAATGGTGAAAAAATTTATAAAACCAAAGTGCAAAGGGATCTGGGAGTGCTAGTCTAGGATTCTCTAAAGGTTGACTTGTAGGTTGAGTCCATGGTTAAGAAAACAAATGAAATGTTATCAGTTATCTCAAGGGGTTTGGAATATAAAAGCAGTGATGTGCTGTTGAGACTTTATAAAGCTTTAGTTAGGCCCCATTTAGAATACTGTGTCCAATTTTGGGCCCCACACCTCAGGAAGGACATACTGGCTTTGGAATGTGTTCAGCGGAGATTCACACAGATGATCCCTGGAATGATAGGGCCTAACATGCTGTGAACAGCTGAGGATCCTGGGATTGTATTCATTAGAGTTTAGAAGAATGAGGGAAGATCTAATATAAACTTACAAGATAATATATGGCTTAGAAAGAGTGGACACTGAGAATTTGTTTCTGTTAGGCGTGGAGACTAGGACTCATGGGCACAGCCTGAGAATTAGAGGGGGTCAATTTAGAACGGAAATTAGGAGACATTTCTTCAGCCAGAGAGTGGTGGGCCTGTGGAATTCATTGCCACGGAGTGCAGTGGATTCCAGGATTAGATTAGATTACTTTACAGTGTGGAAACAGGCCCTTCGGCCCAACAAGTCCACACCGACCCGCCGAAGCGCAACCCACCCATACCCCTACATTTACCCTTACCTAACACTACGGGCAATTTAGCATGGCCAATTCACCTGACCTGCACATCTTTGGACTGTGGGAGGAAACCGGAGCACCCGGAGGAAACCCACGCAGACACGGGGAGAACGTGCAAACTCCACACAGTCAGTCGCCTAAGGCAGGAACTGAACCCGGGTCTCTGGCGCTGTGAGGCAGCAGTGCTGAATGTCTTCCAGGCAGAGATTGATAAATTCTTGATCTCACAAGGAATTAAGGGCTACTGGGAGAGTGTGGGCAAGTGGAGTTGAAATGCCCATCGGCCATGATTAAATGGCAGAGTGGACTCGATGGGCCGAATGGCCTTACTTCTGCTCCTATGTCTTATGGTCTTATTTATACTTTGCATGTGATAACAAGATGAAAATTGATGGCTGAAGAGTCTAGATGAAGAGTTGTGGCTTACTTGCTGATGGGAATGCTGTGAATTGCCCTTCAAGGTATCAAAAATCAGAACCAAAATATCCCAGATCAGTGTAGTACTCACTGTGTCTGAAAGACCTGAACATGTTCTACAAATGCTGTTCTGATGGGGTTGGCGGGGGGAGACATAAGAGAACAAAGATGATGCTGGTAAGAGACGTCAGAACTCCATATCAATGAAAAATGGGGCCTGACCAATGCTCACAGGAAGCGTAGTCAGGACAGAGTTGTCACTTCTGACAAATGTGTAGTTATATTGTATATTTTATAAAGAAAGCCAATATCTGGATGTAGGTTTGCTCGTTGAGCTAGAAGGTTCATTTTCATTCGTTTCGTCACCACACTAGGTAACATCTTCCGTGAGTTTCTGGATGAAGCAAAACTGATGATTCCTTGTTTCTATTTATATGTTTGGATTTCTTTAAGTTGGTGACATCATTTCCTATGCTGATGTCATTTCCTGTTCTTTTTCTCAGGGGGTGGTAAATCGGGTCCAAAAGGAGAAAGTAAGGACTGCAGATGCTGGAGATCAGAGCTGAAAATGTGTTGCTGGAAAAGCGCAGCAGGTCAGGCAGCATCCAGGGAACAGGAGAATCGACGTTTCGGGCATAAGCCCTTCTTCAGGAATCCTGAAGAAGGGCTTATGCCCGAAACGTCGATTCTCCTGTTCCCTGGATGCTGCCTGACCTGCTGTGCTTTTCCAGCAACACATTTTCAGCTCTAAATCGGGTCCAAGTCAATGTGTTTGTTGATAGAATTCCGGTTGGAATGCCATGCTTCTAAGAATTATTGAGCATGTTTCTGTTTGACTTGTCCTAGGATGGGTGTATTGTCCCAGTCGAAGATGTGTCCTTCCTCATCTGTATGTAAGGATACTAGTGAGAGTGGGTCATGTCTTGTTGTGGCTAGTTGGTGTTAATGTATCTTGGTGGCCAGTTTTCTGCCTGTGTGTCCAATGTAGTGTTTTGCAGTCCTTGCATGGTATTTTGTAAATGACATTAGTTTTGCTTGTTGTCTTTCAAGTTCATTAGCTATTGTTTTATTGTGTTGGTGAGTTTGTGGGTTACCATGATGCCAAGAGGTCTGAGTAGTCTGGCAGTCATTTTCGAGATGTCTTTGATGTAGGGGAGAGTGGCTAGGTTTTCTGGATACGTCTTGTCTGCTTGTTTGAGTTTGTTGCTGAGAAATCTGTGGACTGTGTTCATTGGGTACCCGTTCTTTTTGAATACACTGTACAGGTGACTTTCCTCTGCTCTGCATAGTTATTTGGTGCTGCAGTGTGTGGTGGTTCATTGGAATAATGTTCTGATGCAGCTTTGTTGGGATGATTGCTTCTGTAGTTCAATATTTGGTCCATATGTGTTGTTTTCTTGTAGACACTGATTTGAAGTTCCCCATTGGCTGTTCGCTCTACTGTGAAATCTAGGAATGGCAGTTTGTTGTTGTTTTCCTCCTCTTTAGTGAATTTTATGCCAGGAAGGGTATTATTGATGGTCTTGAGGGTTTCCTCTAATTTGTTTCATTTAATGATGACAAAGGTGTCATCCATGTAGCAGACCCAAAATTTGGGTTGGATGTTTGGCAGAGCTATATGTTCGAGACTCTGCATTATTGCCTCTGCTAAGGACCCTGATATCGGAGATCCCATGGGTGTTCCATTGGTTTGTCTGTAGCTTTTGTTGTTAAAGGTGAAGTGGGTGATAAGGCATAGGTCAATTAGTTTGATGATACTGTCCTTACTGATGAAGTTGGTGGTGTTTGGTATATGTGCCTTTGGGTCTTCTTATTATGTAGTCAGTGTTTCCTTGACCAGGTAGATATTGATTGATGTGAACAGGACTGTTACAAACTTTCCCCATTCCTGAAGAAGGGCTTATGCCCGAAACGTCGATTCTCCTGTTCCCTGGATGCTGCCCGACCTGCTGCGCTTTTCCAGCAACACATTTCCAGCTCCTTGGCCAATCTGTAAGTTGGTGTTCCAGGTAGTGAGACTATGGGTCTGAGGGGGGCTCCTGGTTTGAATTTTGGATAATCCATAGAAGTATGGTGTGTTGGATCCATCTAGTTTCATTTTTTGGAAATCGGTCTTATTTATTTCTCCAGAGTTCTGAAGCTTTTTGAGTAGGGCTGTGATTCCATTCTCTAGTTGTGGGGTCAGGTCTATTTCCACTTGTTTCACAGTTACAAACTCAAACAAACAGACAAAACGCGTCCAGAAGTCCTAGCCACTCTCCCCTATGTCAATGACATCTTGGAAATGACTGCCAGACTACTCAGACCTCTTGGCATCATGGTAGCCCACAAACCCATCAATATACTAAAACAGCAGTTAATAAACTTGAAAGACCTTATTCTGACAACAAGAAAAAACTAATGTCATTTACAAAATACTGTGCAAGGACTGTAACAAACACTACATTGGACAAACTGGTAGAAAACTAGCCACCAGGATACATGTACATCAACTAGCCACAAAATGACATGACACTCTCTCACTAGCATCCTTACATACAGATGAGGAAGGATACCACTTCGATTGGGACAACACATCCATCCTAGGGCAAGCCAAACAGAGACATGCACAAGAATTCCTAGAAGCGTGGTGTTCCAACGGGAACTCTATCAACAAACACACTGACCACCCCCTGAGAAAAAGAACCAGAAATGACATCACCACAGGAAATGTCATCACCAACTTAAAGAAACCCAAACATATAAGTAGAAAGCAGGGATCATCAGTAGTGCTTCTTCAAGAGGCTCACTGAAGATGTTACCTAGTATGGTGACAAAATGTCTGGAAGTGAACCTTCCAGCTCAGTGAGCAAACCTACATCCAGAACCTCAACCTGAGCTACAAATCTTCTCAAAACTCGCTAGAAAGCCAATATGTCTAAAAGAAAATTGGAGGAGATTACAAAATGTCTCCCACAAGTCTATGACTACCCTTGTGGATTCAGTTGACCTTGCGACCAGGTGCACTTTTCTCAAGGAGAAATCTCAAGGGACTTCTACAAATTCAATGAACATTTCCAAAGACAAACAGAAATCCCTTGCCAATGGTCCCTCTGGAGATTTGAATGACTCTTCCGACCTCACTTAAAACCTGACAGAATGAGAGCCATTCGAGGTGAAGACTGAGTCAGTTGAAGAGTGAATTACTTAGACTAAAAGGCAATGAATGGTTCTGTCTTCAAATGTAAGCTTACACAGTTCAAAATAGCTAAGTGCAATATGATTGTATTTGCGGCCCCTTTAAGTTGGAATCTGTATAAATACTTGGTTTAGAGACATCACTTTGGGTAGGCATGGCCAAGCAGTCGCAGTTTCTCAGTAGATGGACTCAAGGAAGCCATCTGGGCCTGCTCTCTTTAAGGACTACCATGTTACAGGTCTATAAATGTGAAACAAAGAGCTTTCTCTCACACCCAGAATCTGTTTTGTTCATGGCACCCTCCAACGCTTCGACAGCAACAACCATCACAGCCGCCGAGTCAGACTTCACAATTCTAATCTCCTCACTTGGAAAAGAGGGTAGTCGAGCCCGCAATGAAAGCAGAAACCGACCTCTGTCTTCACACAATCTCTAATCATACTCCTTGATATCTCTGTTTTAGCAAAAAAAATTAGCAGGTTTTAACTTAAAAAACTCTCAGCAGAAGTGGTGTAATAAAATGAACCTTTACCTTGTTTGAAACATGATGCAGAGTTGCTGGGGTTTGAAAAGAAATTGAAGAGTAAAGGAGGGCTGACAAACAAGCTTCAACAATTTGATGGTTTAGAGGACACCCCTGGCATGGTCTTGACATGCTCCTGGAGTTAGGTGGCCAAACATTTTTCATAACCTGGGGCGGCATGGTGGCTCAGTGGTCAGCACTGCTGCTTCAACGCTAGGGATGTGGGACAGAAAATTCCAGTTTTGGGTGAGCATCTGTGTAGAGTTTGCTCATTCTCCCCATGTCTGTGTGGGTTTCTTCTGGGTGCTCTGGTTTTATCCCACAATCCAAAGGTGTGCAGGTTAGGGTGAATTAGCCATGATAAGTTGCCCATAGTGTTCAGGGGTATGTAGGTTGGGTTCATTAGTCAGGAGTAAATATAGGGCAAGGGAATGGGTCTGGGTAGAGTACTCTTCGGAGGGTCAGTGTCGATTGTTGGGGTGAAGGGCCTGTTTCCACACTGTAGGGATTCTATAACCCAGTTTCTGTTTTATTGTATTGCCCTGATCAATCTCTCTCTCCCTCTCTCTGGTGGGTAGTAGTGTTCTCCATGGAGACGGGTCTTTAACTCAGGGAGATGCTAGGGCAGATCCTGGAGGATTGGCATTCCTCAAGGGCAAACAACATTGATAGCATCTTGGAAGTGAACCTTGGCAAAGCTGAACATTGCAAAATCAAAGCGTGGTCATATGCAGGAAGGCCCAAGTCGTTTGTGCTCACTTCACCGTTACCTTTGGGATTCTGCATGCTTGGGTCAAATTTGGGTGAAAAGAATGAGGAAGCAGAGCATTGCATTCTATTCCACACGATAAACAGAAAACACAACAATGATGACACCCTGAGCTAGTTATCCATGTCTGATCACAATTTAAAAGATAAACATTCTGCATCTTTCAGAATGGGAACTGAATCCTATTGACTTACATTCGACTAACAATTCCAGCGCCACACTTTTTGACTCAGATCTCCAGCATCTGCAGTCCTCACTTCCTACTAACAATTCCACACAGCAGCCAGAAAGTTTACCGATGACCTGAAGTTTCTTCCTGCATTTCTGCAAAAGTTATGATGGATCAGAGGCAGTGACTCAGATTTTCTCAATGGTTAGGAAAGGATTCTCCACAGTTGGATGTTGGAGAGGTAACCAGTCAACTGAGAGGGCAAAAGTCAAGCTGGGAAATAGCAATGCCAGAGGTTTGGGTGAGCAGGGTATCTCATGGGTGTGCAAATGCCACTAAGGTACAGAACGCAGCTAAGGATAAGATAGGTGCCAATGACAGAATCTAACTGTCAGTGCACAGATAGCAAGTGGTGCTCTGGCTGTGTGGAGATGGAGCCAAGCAGAGGTAATTCAGTCTAGGTTTGTACAACTTATGAGCTGTATTGGAACAGAGTATATGATTGACGGTTGCAGAGGGATTGAGGAAGTCTAGAACAGAGTGTGATGAGAGGTGCCTTTAAGAGGCATCTGGCCTGTCCTATTTCTCTTGAAGAGGAGATTGTAAACCTGGTGTTGAGGGTCTGCTCCATGGAAAGCAGAGTAAATAGTGTTGAGCTTATAAAAACAATGTAGACAAAAGAAGCACAAATGGGTGGAGTCAGGTTCATATAGACCCAGGGTTTTTAGTTTTGCTTTCAGTTGTTGAAGTTTGGGTGTTTGGAGTTGAAGCTGCTAGATACAGCTCTCTCTCTGCTGCTGCAAAAGCTTGAGTTCTCTCTTCACTGTTAGATTGATTCTGCTGGTGTACCTCCTCCTGGACTGAAGGAGACATCAAATGAAGGAAATCTGTTTTGCTGAATTTACCTTTGTCACGGGTGTGTTTATAGGATGAGCTATGTTGGAGCAGTTAATGAATAGTAGTTAAAATATATATTGTTTCGCTAAGCATTTTGATAGAATTAAAGTTATGCTAATTCATTATCGTTTGTATTTTAACTATGGCACAAGAATAAAGTGTGTCTTACTTAAAGTCAGTGGGCGGCACGGTGGCACAGTGGTTAGCACTGCTGCCTCACAGCGCCAGAGACCCGGGTTCAATTCCCGACTCAGGCGACTGACTGTGTGGAGTTTGCACATTCTCCCCGTGTCTGCGTGGGTTTCCTCCGGGTGCTCCGGTTTCCTCCCACAGTCCAAAGATGTGCAGGTCAGGTGAATTGGCCATGCTAAATTGCCCATAGTGTTAGGTAAAAAGGGGTACATGTAGGGGTATGGGTGGGTTGCGCTTCGGTGGGTCGGTGTGGACTTGTTGGGCCGAAGGGCCTGTTTCCACACTGTAAGTAATCTAATCTAATCTAATCTAGTAGTTTGACCAATTGATTCGCATCTGGAACGTAGTGCCTTACACTTGCGTTTTAATAAGATAAGAGTTAGGGTCTAGGCTTTCTATTTGATACGTTTTGCAGGGGGGTTTAATCTGGTCCATAGCAAGAGACCTTATCAGTTTGATAGTAATAACAATATTCTTGGTGAATTAGAGTAGGCTATTTGAATGTGGTCAATGATGATTCAAAAAGTTGATGTGGAAAAATGGAAGAGATGGTAATATGTACAAGTATTTTGCACTTGAACAAGAGAATGGACATACAGTGGCATTTACAGGGATCCAGTGACTTGTTTTTGAAGAATGGGATGGTTAACATTGGTACATTTGAAAGAAACGAGGAGAGTATCTGAGCGTAACATCCCATTCAGAATGGCAGGAAGGGGTATTGGTATTTATATGAGAGTGCAGTCAAGGTGGAAAAAAAGGGCAGAAAGGGGATGAAGAAAGTACAGAAAATGGAGATAGACTTTAGAGCCCTGAGATGCAGTGGGACTTGACTGTTCTTTGAGTGTGAATCACAAAAGGTTTAAGTACAGGTACAGTAAGTAATTAGGAATGTTAATGGAATGCTATTTTTTAATCAGGAGGAGAATTGAATACAAAAGTAATCAGATTATGCTTTAGTTAAACAGGGCATTGGTGAGACCACACTGAGAAAATATGTACAGTTTTGATCTCCTTAATTAAAGATAGACGTAAAGGCTTTGGAAGCAGGTCAGAGAAAATTTGCTAGACTATGAGCCGAATGGGTGGCTTGTATTATGAGGATATTTTTGACAGACGGGGCTTGTTAATGCTGAAGTTTCAAAGAGTAAGTGGTCTCTTGATTGAAACATGTAAGAGCCCAAGGGATATTGAAAGGGTAAGTGTGGAAAGGAGTTATCCCTGCTGGAAGAATCTTGAAAGCATCACTCTATCAAAGTAAGGGGGTTGCCCCTTGAAAACGGAGATAAGGATAATATTTTTTCTCTCACAGCAGGTCATGAGTCTTTATGAGGGAGGCGGCAGAGGACATTAGAGTTTAAGCAAGGAGCATTGGTGTTAGACAGAATTAATCAGATCAGCATTAAACTGATCGAATGATAGAGCAGGTGGGAAGGACAGAGTGGCCAACACCTGTCCATAATTTGCAGCCCGTGGTAGAGAAGGCAAATGGTATGTTGGCCTTCATTGTGAGAGGTTTCAAGTCTAGGAGCAGGGATGTGTTGTTGCAGTTATCCAGGGTCTTGGTGAGGCCACACCTAGAATATTGTGTGCAGTTTTGGTCTCCTTTTCTGAGGAATGATGCTCTTGCTCTCGAGGGAGTACAGCGAAGGTTTCCCAGGCTGATTCGGGGGATGGAGGGACTGATGAATGAGGAGAGATTGACTGGGATAGGATTGTTTTGGCTGAAGTTCAGATAAATGAA
Organism: Chiloscyllium plagiosum; assembly: GCF_037043375.1. Taxonomy (NCBI): domain Eukaryota; kingdom Metazoa; phylum Chordata; class Chondrichthyes; order Orectolobiformes; family Hemiscylliidae; genus Chiloscyllium; species Chiloscyllium plagiosum. The sequence goes on from NW_028270154.1 coordinate 79,748,545, forward strand.
GGGGATCGCATAAAGATATATAAAATTCTAACAGGACCAGACAGGTAGATGCAGGGAGGATGTTCCCTATGGTGGGTGTGCCCAGAACCAGGGGTGACAGTCTGAGGATTCAGGGTAGACCATTTAGGACGGAGATGAGGAGACATATTTTCACTCAAAGCGTGGTGAGCGATGGAGTTCATTACCACAGGAAGTAGCTGATGCCAAAACATTTTGGGGCGAATGGGATCAAAGGTTATGGGGAGAAAGCAGGATTAGGCTATTGAGTCGGACTATCAGCCATGAATGGTGATGAATGGTGGACCAGGCTTGAAGGGCTGAGTGGTCTTCACCTGCTCCTATCTTCTATGTTTCTACAATTTGTATGAATATGAACACGTTGTAGAAATTCAGGGGAATATCAGGTGGGGTGAACGGAAAGGCAGAGGACCGGTGACTGATGATGCTGGGGACTTACTGGTGGATTCCAAGGTGGATCAGCCACTCGGCACTTCAGGGTGAAGATTGTGGCAAATGCTTCAGCCGGATCCTTTGTTCTGATGTGCTGGACTCTCTCGTCATTGAGGATAGGAAGATTCATGAAGTCTCCTTCTCCAGTGAGTTGATCAATTATCCACCACCAAAACTGCAGAGCTTAGATCTGATCTGTTGGTTGGGGTATGGCTTAACACAATTACTTGCTGGTTTTGTAGTTTGGCATGCATGTGGTTCTGTTTGGTAGCGTCACCAGGTTGAAACCTCATTTTTAGATATGCCTACCCTCCTGCACTCTCCATTGAACCCCAGGGTTAATCCCCTGGCTTGATGGTAATAGTTGAGTTGGGATATGCCAGGCCATGAGGTTACAGATTGTGCTGGACTACAATTCTGCTGCTGCTGCTGATGTCCCAGAGCGCCTCATGGATGATCAATCTCCAGTTGTTAGATCTGTTTGTAGTCTGTCCCATTTGGCATGATGATAGTGCTACACAACATGATGGAAGGTATTCTCAATGTGAAGATGAGACTTTGTCTCCACAAGGACTGTGTGGTGGTCGCTCTTACCGATACTGTCATGGACAGATTGATGTGCAGCCAGCAGATGGATAAGAATGAGGTCAAATATGTTTTTCCCTCTTGTTGGTTCCCTTACCACCTGCTGCAGGCCCAGTCTAGCAACTATGTCCTTTAGGACCTGGCCAGCTCGATTAGTTGTACTGCTGCCAAGCCACTCTTGCTGGTTGACATTGAAATCCCCCACCCTGAGTACATTTTGTGCTCTTGCCACCCTCAGTGCTTCCTCCAAGTATCAGTCAATATGGAGGAGTACTGATTCATCAGCTGAGGGAGGATAGTATGTGGTAATCAGCAGGAGGTTTCCTTGCCCAAATTTAACCTGAAGCCATGAGATTTCATAGGGTCCATACTCAATGTTGAGGACTCCCAAGGCAACTCTCTCTCAACTGTGCACCACTGAGTCACATATCTAGGATTGGTGATGATGGTGTTTGGTTCATTATCTGTAAAGTATGATTCCGTGTGTGTGACTATGTCAGGCAGTTGCTTGACTAGTCTGTGAGAGAGCTCTCCCAGTTTTGGCACTAGCCCTCAGATGATAGTAAGGAGGACCCTGCAGTTTTAACAGGACTGTTTCTGCTGTTATCTTCTCTGATCCTGAGGTCGATGCCAGGTCATCTCTTCAGTTTCATTTCTTTTTCGAGGTCTCATAGCAACTGTTAAAATCGAGATGCCAGTTGAGAGTCAACCTCATTGATGTGGGTCTGGGGTTGTATGTAGGCCAGATCAGGTGAGAATGGAAGATTCCTTCCTTGAAGCACATTAGTGAGCCTGATAGGTTTGTTTCCAACAATTGACAATGGTTTCATGGTCATCACTATATCCTTAATTCCAGATACATTTTGTTGAATCCAAATTCCACCGTCTGCAGTCGTGAGATTTGAACCTAGGTCCCCAAACCTTTATCTGAGTTTCTGAATTAATAGTCTAACGATAATATGACTAGGCCATATTGTTCCCAGTGTTAGGGGACGCCTTTATTTCTCTTTTATGGGGTGTGAACAGCTCAAAGTCAGCATTTATTGCCTAACTATACCAATGCTCAACCATTTCAGAAGTGTTGATCTTGATCTGGAATCACATGTAGGTTGTGAGATTTTCTTTTTTTCAATGAGATTAACAAACCAAATTTTGTATCAATCAATGAAATTACACATGACTGTGACAAAGTTTATGCTCTTGATGTAATAATTGAATTTAGGTCACACCAGCTACCATGGTTGGGATTTAATCAGTTGAACCATCTCCCCAAACCAGCTTTGTTAAAACAAATGTAAATTGATGGTTATTAGCATTAAGAGATAATAGATACAACATTCATGATGTTTGCCTTAAAAATAAGATTTTATGCAAGTATCATCCTCGATTTGTGAAACATCAATTCTGATGAGCCTGACTACTTACTTGGGTGGAGCAGTGGTTCAGTGGTTAGTTCTGCTGTCTCACAAGGACAGTGACTTAGGTTTGATTCCACCCTCAGGTGACTGCCTGTGTAAAGTTTGCACATTCTCCCTGTGTCAGCGTGGGTTTCATCCCTTCGTCCAAAGATATGCAGGTTGGGTGGATTGGCCATGCTAAATTGTCCAGGGATGTGCAGGCTGGGAAATGAAGGATGATAAGGTAGGGAGGTGAGTCTGGGTGGGATGTTGCTCAAAGGGTTGGTATCAACCCAATGGGTGACATGGCCTGCTTCTACACTGTAGGGATTCTATGACGTACAGTAAATGCTGCTGTTTAGCTCTGATGTTAATGAATATGGTCACTATCTACAACAGCACCAACCCCAGGCACGTCATCTAATGTGTAGCACTTAGCACTTTTAAATTGAAAAAGTCTCCTAGGCATTTTGATTTCTTTAAGACAGAAACGCTGTAGCCCACTTTATAATTTTAATACAGTGTAGATAGGGTCTGCATTTTATAAGTTGTCACTTTAGGGGCAGAACTTTGCAAATCAATGGTGCATTTCAGGAATTTGGACAAAGGAGCTCAGGATATATTTTAAACATAAAAATGAAATCACATATAGAATATTCACCTTAGTGCCTAACTTGCCTGGATGTGATCCCAATGTGTAAAGTCCTCCACCAGGGCCACTATTGCACACTGTCACCATCATCCAATACTAGTTTCAAAGTAAAAGGGTCCATGTGTGATGGCATAATTGAAATCTGTACTGTACCCAAACAGCAAATGGACACTCAAAATCATTTTCCATTCCAATCTCACTTTCTCATTTAACATAAAAATTTGCTCATGACTCTACAGCTCCACGCTCTACACCGGGTCAACTATAACTTGCAAACATTTAAAGCTTGACTCTCGGACATTTGAACTGAACTGAGTTTTCACTGGGTTTTAATGGATGGGTCAACTGGACAATCAGAGAAGGCACCAAAAGAGAAAGCAAGCCTAAACATCAGGAATTACTCAGATTCCAATTGCTACATAACAGAATGTTGTGGCCATTTGCACAGCTTTTAACATACTCTGCAGCACATTTTGACAAAAGGCTATCACTGGCGTTTACCACAGGGTAAAAAGAAACACAAACTCACAAAATAAAGTGGGAGGTTGTGAAGGTAACACCCAGTTTCTAGGAAGTGTGCACTGGAATCAACTAACTGACAAACATAGCAATCTGGAAGGCTTTTAAGAAAATACAGCATATCAAATCAGTGTCAAGGCATCAAGTCTTGCCAGAGTGCAGACTCGTACAGTATTTGTTTATCTAAAGTGCTGCTGTTGCCATTGCATTGAACTGAGGTTAATTATTCAGAATTGGGTGTCACATTTACACTTGAGTTGTTGGGTTCAGGCAGATTACATCAAGAGCTGATCTCCGAACTGACAGCTCTTTGTGAAATAAGTCCACCATTATGTACTGCAGGCAATATTCTCTCCACACACTGTGTAAGTGAAGGACTCAGATTTGATTTGAAGCTGGAACTTTCAGAGAATGGCTGAACTTCATGTCAGAATTATGTTTCGTCGACTTCAGATGAAGATTATATCTGATCTGTTCTCAATGCTCATCGAAACATGAAATTCTACTGTACCAAATTACTATTTAGGTTCTCCTGTCAAATAGAATCCTTGATCCAGGACCAATGCAGTTTAACAACCACCTCTGATCTGACAATACCCCACTCTCAGCAAGTCACATTTTCAGAGTTGTTACACCATAATCCGCAACACTGTTGTTACAGACCAAACCAAATGGCCTCAAAATATATTAAGGAGATATCCCCGAACCTTAGTTTCTGCTTTATTTAAAGGCATGTGTGTTCCAGATGTGATTCGATTACTAGGTTTTAAGTAAAACCCACTTTATTCTTATAACACAGTTAAAATACAAATAGAACAAGAATTGGCATGCCTGTAATTCTATTGAAATACGTAATGAAGCTATATATGATATATGTAATAATCATCAACTGTTCCAACAAAGCTACATCCCATAAACACACCCTTGGCAAATTCAACAAAGTAGATTTTCCTCACAGGATATTTCCTTTCCAGTTCAGGAGAAAGGAACACTGCCCAAAAACAATCTAGCAGCAGAGAGAGAACTCTGGCTTTTTTGCTGCAGCCCAGAGAGAGAGTTGTATCTATCAGCTTCAACAGCCATTTCCAAACCCCAACGAAAAGCAAAACTAAAACCCTGGGTCTGTGTGAGCTCCCACCCACTCATGCTTCTTTTGTCTAACATTTTTAAAAAAACAAACACTCAGGGAGCCCTGAGCTGTTTACTCACTGTTTCTGAAGCAGATATTCTGGTACCACTGGGGCAACACCTCTTTGCAAGAGAAACCCCTCAGGACAGAACAAATCCCTCTTAAAGGCACACTACTGACACACTGTGGTGAATTTGATTATTCCAATGGGTTGCATGAGAATTCTCAATAAGCTCGAGAAAGACTCTTGGCCTATTTCTGTGGAGTTAGGCTACCCTTCATGACTGCCCAAGTGCCCGCGGGTATTGAAGATCTGAGCAATTCTAGGAGGGCAATTTAAACATTACTTTCATTTTTTGAGCTTCCTTTGGACCGTATTCCATTATTATTTATAAAACTATCAGAGACATGGCTATTTTTTAGGGCTGCGAAATCAGATTGCAGATGTCCCAAGCACACCCATACAGAGTTGGGAACCCAATCCACGGTTCATTTGGTAAAGAAAAGTAACATTATTGAACAAAGGTGATAAGGAAAAGCCAGGGAACTATAGACTGACATCACTGGTGGGCGAATCATTGGAGGGGATTCTGAGGGACAGGATTTACATGTATTTGGAAAGGCAAGTACTGATTAAGGGTAGTCAACACTTAGTACGTCCTAAGGTTTTAAGGTGCAAAGTAAATGCTTCTTTTTTCTGTCCAATTTTATAGAGTCATAGAACTACACAGCACCAAAACAAACCCTTTGGTCCAACTCATCCATGCCAACCAGATATCCCAAATTAATCCAGTCCCATTTGCCAGCACATGGCCCATATCCCTCTAAACCCTTCCTATTCATATTTCCATCCAGATGACTTTTAAATGTTGTAATTGTACCAGCCTCCAACACTTCCTCTGGCAGCTCTTTCCATGCACACACCACCGTCTTTGTCTGTGGGAAATTACGTCTCACTAACTCGACTGAGTTTTTCAAAGAAGTGACACAAAAGATTGATGAAAGTCATGACTTGGAGGTGCTAGTGTTGGACTGGGGTGGACAAAGTTAAAAATCACACAATACTAGGTTATAGTCCAACAGGTTTATTTGAAAGGTAGTGCTTCCAAATAGATCTGTTGGACTGTAACCTGGTGTTGAATGATTTTTAACATTAAAAATTGATGAAGGCAGAGTGGTGGACATCATCAATATGGACTTCAGAAAGGTGTTTGACAAGGTTCTGCATGGTAAACTGGTTATCAAAATTAGGTTACATGGAATCCAGGGAGAGCTAGCCATTTGGATACAAAATTGGCTTGAAGGTAGGAGACAGGGGGTAGTGGTGGAGGGTTGTTTTTCAGACTGGAGTCCTGTGACCAGTAGTGTGCCACAAGGATCGGTGCTGGGTCCATTGCTTTTTGTCATTTATATTAATGACTTGGATTTGAATACAGGAGAAACGGCTAGTAAGTTTGCAGATGACACCAAAGCTAGTGATGTAGTAGACAGTGAAGAAGGTTATCTTAGGTTACAACGGGACATTGATCAGATGTCCAATGGGCTGAAGAATGGCAGATTGAGTTTAACACATCCACACTGACCCTCCGAAGAGTAACCCACCCAGACACATTTCCCTTTGACTAATACGCCTAACACTATGGGCAATTTAGCATGGCCAATTCACCTGACCTGCACATCTTTGGACTGTGAGAGGAAACCGCAGCACCCGGAGGAAACGCACACAAAGAGAATGGGCAAACTCCACACATACAGTTGCCCGAGGCTGGAATCGAACCTGGGACCCTGGTGCTGTGAGGCAGCAGTGCTAACCACTGAGCCACCGTGCCACCCATATGTTTCATTTTGGTAAAGCAAACCAGGTCAGAACTTATACAGTTAATGGTACAGCCCGGTGGAGTGTTGCTGAGATATATAAAATCATGAGGGGCATGGATAGGGTGAATAGCCAAGGTCTTTGTTCTGGGGTCGGGGAGTCCAAAACTAGATGGCATAGGTTTACAGTAAGAGGGGAATGATTTAAAAGGGACCTAAGGGTCATCTTTTTCACGAAGAGGGTGGTGTGTGCATGGAACGAACTGCCAGAGGAAGTGGTGGAGGCTGGTACAATTACAAAATTTAAAAGGCATCTGGATGGATATATGAATAGAAAGGGTTTAGAGGGATATGGGCCAATTGCTGGTAAATGGAACTGGATTGATTTGGGATATCTGGTTGGCATGGATGAGTTGGACTGAAGATTTGTTTCGGTGCTGTGTAGTTCTATGACTCTATAAAACTGGACAGAAAAAAGAAGTATTTACTTTGCACCTTAAAACCCTCAGGACGTACTAAGTGCTTCAGAGTTAATGAATGTTTGTTGAAGTGTCAGTCTAGATCATTTGATCAAGATCTTTAAAGGAACTTGAACCCACAACTTTGTGGCCACGGAATGATAGCTGCCAACTGAGACATAGTTGTCACAAATCTTTGCCACTGCGCTCATCTGCATATGTTCTTTATACCGAGCTTGTATAAAACATAGAAAGGGTGGCACAGTAGCTCAGTGGTTAGCACTGCTGCCTCACAGCACCAGGATCGATTCCAGCCTCAGGCGACTGTCTGGGTGGAGTTTGCACATTCTCCCCGTGTCTGTGCGGGTTTGCTCCAGTTTCCTCTCACAATCTAAAGATGTGCAGGTTAGATGAACTGGCCATGCTAAATTGTCCATAGTGTCTGGGGATGTGTAACTTAGATACATTAGCCAGGGGTAAATGTAGAGTAATAGGGTAGGGGAATGGCTTTGTGTGGAATACTCTTCAGAGGGCCAGTGTGGACTTGTTGAGCTGAAAGGCCTGTTTCCACAATGTAGGGATTCTTTGATTTATGAGTTAGAAACAGAGAAGATCAGTGCAGGAGGAGGCCATTTGATTCATAGAACATGCTCTACCATTCAATATCATCATGGCTGATCTTTGAACTCATTACCCCTAGTCCCCCTCCCCGCCTCCATACTCCTTTAGCCACAAGAGTTTATCTATCTCTTTCTTGAAAGCACACAATGTTTTTATCTCAACCACTCTCTGGGTGAAGAAATTTCTCCTCATCTCAGTCCTAAAAGGTTTATTCCTTGTCTTAAACTATGACCCCTGGTTCTGGACTCCCCCACCATTAGAAATCTTTTTCCTGCATCTAACCTGTCTAGTCCTGTTAGAATTTATATGAGACCGTCCCTCATTCTTCTCAAATCCATGGAATTCAATCCTAACTGACTCAATCTCTCCTCATTTGTTGTTGGATCTTCACAGTACTCCCTCTATAGCAAGAACATCCTTCCTCAGATAAAGAGAGCAAAATTACGCACAATATTCCAGGTGTGGTTTCACACCCCACCCACCTCATCCCCCTGGAGAATTGCAGCAAAGCATCATTGCTCCTGTACTTGAATCCTCTCACTATTAAGGCAACTATGCAGTTTATGCACCTGCAAGCTTTACTTGCAGCAACTGATGCTCAAGGACATGGCTGAGGAAGACTGATGAAGACAACACCTGGCTTGTTTTAAGAATGCAAGAAACCATATGGGCCATTCAGCTCCTCAAGATTGCCCCCCCACTTCAAGAAGATCATGGTTGATCTGTCCCAGGCCTCAAATCCTCTTTCATGCCAGCTCCTCATGGTCCTGTAACACTTTGACATTCTTAAAAATCAACCTACGTTCTCTTTAAATATGTTTGGTAATCTAACTTGCACAGTTCTCTTGGGAAGAGAATTCCAGACATTCACTCTTCTCTGGGAGAAGAAATTTCTTTGCAGCTCAGTTTTAAATCGTTGTCCCTTTATTCTCATACGATAGTCCCTAGTTTGAGAAGCCCCCACTTATGGGGAAATATTTTCAGCTTCTATGCTGTTAAGGTCGCTAAGAATTTAATACATTTCAATAAGACCTTGTTTAAGGTTGCCCATACTTCTCTCTCTGTCTTACAATCCAGCTCCACTGGGACAATAAAAACCTTCCACACTGTAAAAGCCCAGTCCTTTGACATTCTGAGTGAATGCAGCCTTTGTATGGACATGGTAGAGTCAACTGGACACATATGGAAGGCAGCAAGGGATAGAGCAAAAAATAAATGTAAAGCAAAAGTGTTTGAACTTTACAGAATTACACAGCTTTTGTTTGTTATTTAACAGAATGTCGCAATAATTTCACGACTTGTAACATATTTTTACCATATTTTGACAGAGGTCTATCTGGCAGAATTAAAATCTTCAAGAAAACCATCTTCATTATTTCTGTGTGAGTCATGCAGAGCAGAAAAATCCCGAGTACAACCCCAATCCTTGTGATTAATGGATCCAAACTGGCTTCAATATCTTGCCCAGTTAAAATGAATGGGCCATCTCTTTATGTATTGAGCAACCGGAGTGTTCACGTGATTGTTATTCCTTGGGACGATTTTCATGTTATAGAGTCATAGAGTCATACATCATGAAAACAGACCCTTCGGTCCAACTCGTCAATGCTGACCATAATCCCAAACTGAACTAGTCCCAGCTGTCTGTACTTGGCCCATGTCCCTCCAAAGATTTCTTATTCAATTACTTATCTAAATATCTTTAAAATGTTGTAACTGTGCCCACATCCACCACTTCCTCTGGCAGTTCATTCCACATACGATCCACCCTCTGTGTAAAAACGTTGCCCCTCATGTCCTTTCTAAATCTTTCTCTTCTTGCCTTAAAAATATGCCCCCCTCCACCCAATCAGTTTTGAACTCCCCCCATGTTAAGGAAGAGACCTTTGCTATTCACCTTGGCATTGGAGAGGGCCCAGAGGAGATTTGCAAGAATGATCCTGGAGATGGATGGCTTGTCATATGAGGGCTGGTTAAGGACTCTGGGACAGTACTTGATGGAGTTTAGAAGGATGAGGGAAGATCTGATTGAAACTTAAATAATACTGAGTGGCCTGGATAGAGTGGATGTGAAGAAGATGTTTCCACCAGTAAAGAAGATTAGGACCTGAGGGCATAGCCTCAGAGTGAAGGGATGACCTTGAGAACTGAGATGAAGAGGAATTTCTTGATCCTGAGGGTGGGGAATCTGTGGAACTCATTGCCACAGAGGGCTGTGGAGGTCAAGTCATTGAGTGTATTTAAAACAGAGATAGATTGGTTCTTGATTGGTAAGGAGATCAAGGTTTATCAAGAGAAGGCAGGAGAATGGAGTTGAGAAACATAACACCCATGATTGGCCCTAATGTTGATCCTTCATCTTATGGCCTTATGATTAGGTTGATGAACTGAACATTCATGAGTATTTAACATTAAACTGCATTTATTTCAATGCAAGAGGTCTACAGGGAAGGCAGATAAACTCAGGGCATGGTTCGGAACATGGGACTGGGATATCATAGCAATTACGGAAAAGTTGCTCAGGGATGGACAGCACTGGCAGCTTAGTGTTCCAGGGTACAAATGCTACATGAAGTACAGAAAGGGAGGCAAGAGAGGAGGGGGAATGGCGTTTTTGATAAGGGATAGCATTACAGCTGTACTGAGGGAGGATAGTCCCAGAAATACATCCAGGGAAGTTATTTGGGTTGAACTGAGAAATAAGAAAGGGATGATCTTAATGGGATTGTATTATAGACTGCCTAATAGTCAGAGGGAAATTGAGAAACAAATTTATGAGGATATATCAGTTATCTGTAAGAATAATAGGGTGGTTATGGTCAGGGATTTTAACTTTCCAAACATAAACTGGGTTTAGATGGAAAGGAATTTGTTAAGTTTGTACAAGAACATTTTCTGATTCAGTATGTGGATGTACCTACGAGAGAAGGTGCAAAACTTGACCTAGTCTTGGGAAATAAGGCAGGGCAGGCGACTGAGGTGTCAGTGGGGGAGCACTTTGGGGCCAGCGACCATAATTCTACTTGTTTTAAAATAATAATGGAAAAGGATAGACCAGATCTAAAAGTTGAAGTTCTAAATTGGAGGAAGGCTAATTTTGACGGTATTAGACAAGAACTTTCAAAAGCTGATTGGGGGCAGATGTTTGTAGGTAAAAGGATGGCTGGAAGCCTTCAGAAATGGGATAACAAGAATCCAGAGAAAGTATATTCCTGTTAGGGTGAAAGGAAAGGCTAATAGGTGTTGAGAATGCTGGATGGGTAAACCATTGGTGCACTAAAACTATGAGGATAAGTTTCTGCACTCTATTAGAGGTGCTTTTCCAGAACAGTATGTTGAGGAGTCAACTACAGGACATGCTATTTTCTATCCAATATTATGCAATGAGAAAGGACTAATTAACCAACGCGTTGTCAAAGAACTTTTAGGGAATAGTGACCACATCATAATATAATTTTGCATTACATTTGAAAGTAAGGTCATCATTTAGAAGCAAGAGTGTTAAATTTGAATAAGCGATATTATGAAGGCATAAGGCACAAATTGAGGTAGATTGGGAAAATATAAGTTGAGTTGAAAAATGTGGTGCTGGAAAAACACAGCAGGCCAGGCAGCATCCGAGGAGCAGGAGAATCGACGTTTTGGGCATAAGCTCTTCTTCAGGAATTCCTAAAGAAGGGCTTATGCCCGAAACGTCAATTCTCCTGCTCCTTTGATGCTGCCTGGCCTGCTGTGTTTTTCCAGCACCACATTTTTCAACTCTGCTCTCCAGCATCTGCAGTCCTCACTTTCTCCTGGGAAAATATAATAAAAGGCATGACTGTGCACAGGCAGTGTTGGACTTTAAAAGAGCCTTTCTGTGTCATGACTCCATGGTCATTGGACTTTTTCCAATCTCTGAGTGATTCCTTTTGCAAGTGCTGAGAGCCTATTCATCATTAATCCATGGGCTCTTCAAACCACAGTCCCACCTTTTCTGGATATGTTTAAAAAGGTTATGTTGTCCTTGGCTTTATTTCAGAGAGGTCATAAAATACACAGACTCTGAGAAGACTGAGGTTGAAGGGCTTTAGGGCCATTTAGTTTACAGTTAACAGATACTGCTTTAGGCAGAAGGCTTTCAAGTAAAAACAACACACTTGTACAATGAAAGGGGAGTGGCCAGTGATCCCAGCTCAGCTTTTCTCTGGTTTGTTTTGGTTTTTAGCAGCAGTGTGGGGAAAAAGCTGCTGGACCCAAAGAAGCAGGCCCAGGCTGCTCCTCTCTCTCTGACCTCTCTCCTGTAAGACCCTGTGGTTGAGTTTACTTTTTGAGCCAAAGGATGTTTATGAGGATCTTTGCAAGTATTTGGAACAACATCATTAAGTTGGGGTGAGCTGTTGAGTTTTCCGACAGGTTAAGTTATTTGGAATTCTGTTTTCTGTTGTTTGTGTTTCGTTCAGTAATCTTGTAAGTAAATTCCCTTTTGTTTAAATCTAAGCAATTGACCAGCAGCATCTCTCCTGGAATATCCACTGTACTCCTGCTTAAGGAGGAGAAAGTGAGGACTGCAGATGCTGGAGACCAGAGTTGAAAAATGTGGTGCTGGAAAAACACAGCAGGCCAGGCAGCATCCGAGGAGCAGGAGAGTCGACGTTTCAGGCATAAGTCCTTCTTCAGGAATGAGGCTGGTGTACCAAGCGGGCTGGGATAAAAGGTAGGGGGGAGGGAATTTGAGGGAGGGGCGCTGGGAATATGATAGGTGGAAGGAGGTGAGGGTGAGGGTGATAGGCCGGAGAGGGGGTAGAGGCGGAGAGGTCGAGAAGAAGATTGCAGGTCAAGAAGGCGGTGCTGAATCTGGGGGTTGGGACTGAAATAAGGTGGGGGGAGGGGAAATGAGGAAGCTGGAGAAATCTACATTCATCCCGTGTGGTTGGAGGGTACCTACGTGGAAACTGAGGCGCTCTTCCTCCAGTTGTCGTGTGGTCAGGGTCTAGCAATGGAGGAGGCCAAGGACCTGCATGTCCTTGGCGGAGTGGGGGGGAGGGGGGGGAGTTAAAGTGTTCAGTCACGGGGTGGTTGGGTTGGTTGGTGCGGGTGTCCCAGAGTGTTCCCAGAAACGTTCTGCAAGTAGGCGGCCTGTCTCCCCAATGTAGAGGAGACCACATCGGGTGCAGCGGATGCAGTAAATGATGTGTGTGGAGGTGCAAGTGAATTTGCGATGGATATGGAAGGATCCATTGGGGCCTTGGAGGGAGGCGAGCGGGGAGGTGTGGGCGCAAGTTTTGCACTTCTTGTGGTTGCAGGGGAAGATGCCGGGAGTGGAGGTTGGGTTGGTGGGGGGTGTGGACCTGACGAGGGAGTCACGGAGGGAGTGGTCTCTCCAGAATGCTGATAGGGGTGGGGAGGGAAATATATCCCTGATGGTGTGGTCTGTTTGGAGGTGGCGGAAATGAAGGAGGATGATACAATGGTATCTGGAGGTTGGTGGGGTGGAAGGTGAGGACCAGTGGTGTTCTGTCCTGGTGGCGATTGGAGGGGTGGAGTTCAAGGGCAGAGGTGCGGGAAGCAGAGGAGATGTGGTGGAGAGCATCGCCGACCACGTCAGAAGGGAAATTGTGGTTTTTGATGAGGGAGGCCATTTGGGTTGTTCGGTAGTGGAATTGGTCCTCCTGGGAGCAGATGGGGCAGATGCGAAGGAATTGGGAATATGGGATGGCGTTTTTACAGGGGGCAGGGTGGGAGGTGGTAGCTGTGGGAGTCCGTTGGTTTGTAGTAAATGTCTGTGTTGAGTCGGTCGCCCGAGATAGAAATGGAGAGGTCTAGGAAGGGGAGGGAGGAGTCTGAGACGGTCCAGATAAATTTGAGGTCGGGGTGGAAGGTGTTAGTAAAGTGGATGAACTGTTCAACCTCCTCGTGGGAGCATGAGGTAGCGCCAATACAATCATCGATGTAGCAGAGGAAAAGGTGGGGGGTGGTGCCAGTGTAGCTGCGGAAGATGGACTGTTCCACATATCCGATGCAGAGGCAGGCATAGCTGGGGCCCATGCGGGTGCCCATAGCTACTCCTTTGGTTTGGAGGAAGTGGGAGGATTGGAAGGAGAAGTTGTTAAGAGTGAGGACCAGTTCAGTCAGTTGGAGGAGGGTGTCAGTGGATGGGTACTGGTTGGTACGGGGGGAAAGGAAGAAGCGGAGGGTTTGGAGGCCTTCGTGATGGGGGATGGAGGTGTATAGGGACTGGATGTCCATGGTGAAGATAAGGCGTTGGGGGCCAGGGAAGCGAAAATCATGGAGGAGGTGGAGGGTGTGGGTCTAGTCCCGAACATAGATGGGGAGTTCTTGGACTAAGGGGGACAGGACAGTGTCGAGGTATGCAGAATGTGTTCGGTGGGGCAGGAGCAGGCTGAGACAATGGGTCGGCTGGGGCAGTCGGGTTTGTGGATTTTGGGCAGGAGGTAGAAACGGGCGGTGCGAGATTGTGGGACTATGAGGTTGGAGGCGGTGGATGGGAGATCCCCTGAGATGATGAGGTTATGGATGGTCTGGGAGATGATGGTTTGTGGTGGGAGGTGGGGTCATGATCAAGGGGGTAGTAGGAGGAGGTGTCTGCAAGTTGGCGTCTAGCTCCAGCGGTGTAAAGATCAGTGCGCCAAACTACCACTGCGCCGCCCTTGTCTGCCTTGTTTGATGGTGAGGTTGGGGTTGGAGCGGAGGGAGTGGAGGGCTGCACGTTGTGAGGGTGAGAGGTTGGAGTGGGTGAGAGGGGTGGACAGGTTAAGGCGGTCAATGTTGCGGTGGCAGTTGGATATGAAGAGATCGAGGGCGGGTAAGAGGCCAGCACGGGGTGTCCAGGTGGATGGGGAGTGTTGGAGGTGGGAGAAGGGCCGTCAGAGGGTGGGCAAGAGTCCTGGTTGAAGAAGTAGGCGCTGAGGTGAAGGCGGCGGAAGAAATGCTCGATGTCTAGCCACGTGTCGAACTCACGTCGATCTCCGCCTCCACATTGATCTCCACCCCCACGACCAACTCCGCCCCCACGGCTAACTCCGCCCCCATGCTAACTCCGCCCCCACTCCCAGCTCCAGCCCCACACCAGGTCCCAGGCCCTAGCTCCCATCCCTGCCGTATTTTCACCATCCCTCCAGACCTCCCCCTCTCTGAGGATGAAAGATCAGACCTCAGCAGAGGCTTCACCTTCGTCCCCCTATGCTCCCGGATCAATGAGTTCGACACGCGGCTAGACATCTGCTCCAACCCCCCTCATCTCCCTCCAAGGCCCCAATGGATCCTTCCAAATCCGTCGCAAATTCACCTGCACCTCCACACACATCATTTACTGTATCTGTTGCACGCAATGTGGCCTCTTCTACATTGGGGAGACAGGCCGCCTACTTGCAGAATATTTCAGGGAACACCTCTGGGACACCCACTCCAACCAACCCAACCGCCCCATGGCTGTACGCTTTAACTCCCCCTCCCACTCCGTCAAGGACATGCAGGTCCTTGGCCTCCCCCATCGCCAGACCCTGGCCACACGACGTCTGGAGGAAGAGCGTCTCATCTTCCGCCTAAGTCCCCTCCTACCACACGGGATGAATGTAGATTTCTCCAGCTTCCTCATTTCCCCTCCCCTCACCTTATCTCAGTCCCAACCCCGGGATTCAGCACCGCCCTCTTGACCTGCAATCTTCTTCCCGACCTCTCCGTCCCCACCCCCTCTCTGGCCTATCATCCTCACCCTCACCCTCTCCTCCTTCCACCTATTGTATTCCCAGCGCCCCTCCCCCAAATTCCCTCCCCCCCTACCCTTTATCTCAGCCCGCTTGGCACACCAGCCTCATTCCTGAAGAGGGCTTATGCCCAAAACGTCGATTCTCCTGCTCCTCGGATGCTGCCTGGCTTGTTGTGTTTTTCCAGCACCACATTTTCCAACTCTGTATACCTGCTTAAAACAACCTTTATTTTTATTGAATCCCTTCACTGTGGGAACAGGCCATTTGGCCCAACAAGTCCACACTCATCCTCCGAAGAGTAACCCACCCAGACCTCCTACTAGTCTATATTTACCCCTGACCAGTGCACCAAACCTATGCATCCCTGAACACTATGGGCAATTCCACACGGCCTAGTTCACTTAATCTGCACAACTTTGGACTTTGTGAGGAAACCAGCGCTGCCAACGGAAACCCGCACAGACATGGGGAGAATGTGCAAACTCCGCACAGTCACCTGAGGCTGGAATTGGATCCAGGTCCCTGGTGCTGTGAGGCAGCAGTGCTAACCGCTGAGACACCGTGCCGCCCAGTGAAGTCTGGACGACCATCTTGAAATGTTTTGAAGGGTCTGGCTTGGTCCGTAACAATGCATTTTGTGTTGGAGCTTCCATTGGGCGTGGGAACACTGGACGATGTGATCCCTTTCTGTATCTAGTTCGAGCATTGAATCCTTTTGAAATATCCCTCAATAGAATTAGCTCACTCAGGACAAGCAGAAATTAAGACTTGTGACTTTCAGGCTCGTGCAGTTTATTTTAGTCAGCTAGGCAGGATATTATGTGGCTCAAGCCATTGCAAATTAAATGTAATTGTCTTGGAACCATGCAACTTTCTCCTCTACTTCCTCCACTGGAAAGGAACAGGCAATATAATTAAGGAGGAAAAGAAATTGCCATTGGATTTGTTCTCTAAAGTGAAAAGAATGAACTTGTTTCTTTTTAATCTTAATGGGAATTTTGTTCCCAGATTTTGCTCCTTTAGGGCCTTCAATCTGACAGTTTTATATCAGGCGAAGAATATATTAGTGACGACACATGAGAGAGGGAGAATGAACAACGTACAGTACTTGAGCAAGACTGTACAGCAGCGCAAACTCAGCTGCGCATTTAAACAAAAAAAAAATGCCTAAAAGGAGAACTTTTAAAATTTGTCACTTAGTTAAGACCTGGAGTTTGTTACTTGAAACAGTGAAGGTAGCAAATTAAATGAGACATTTGGCTGCAGTCCTGAGGGGGAAGATATTGTATGACTGTACGAAAGCACTGGGATCTAATTGGATTGCCCCTGAACTGGCCGAGTGTCATCAGTCTGTATTAGATCGTTCCAAAAAGGCACTAGGCATTACCAAGCCACCCTCAACTCGGTCAGCACAGTAACCTCCCGCCTGAGCACCCAGGTGCTGCTTAAAAAGAAAGGTGATTGAAAGCACAGGGTTGGTGCAGGTGCTGAGCAATAACCTTCTTGCCTTTTCAATGCCACTTGCAGATTATGCCACGGACCATACTAGAAATTGAGCTTGAGCTTTGAAAGCAAGATAATTGGACACTGAAATGCGAATACTTAAAGAGTCCCCAAGACATATTCCAGATGTCCTTTATGGTGGAATGGCTCTTGTCTCTGTGTCAAAGACTTCTCTCTCTCTCTCTGTCTCTCTACGCTGGGTAAAGTTTTGTTAAGCACTGCATTCTGAGTATTGTGGCTTTACACACTGCAGTCCCACTTTATCACAGTGTCAGTTTGTCGCCTAATTTAACCTCTGGTCCCACACAGCTAATTCTTTGTTTTACAGAAACTCTGCCATATTCATTTCACCCCATCCATCATTCTCTTTACAGAGGGACTTGAAAACATAATTTTGTTTTGTTGTAATGTAATTTGGGCTGTCGCATTCCTGCTGCATTACTTTCTTATTTTTGACATTGCTGTGATTTATGCCTTGCAGCAATTTAACTCAAAAGATGTTGGATGGAAGAGATTGAGAGGCTTCAATATGAATGCAGAGATAATTCCGAATGTCCGGCGTGATATTTTGAACTGGGAAAGGTGTTAAATGGTGATAGATCCAAGGGCAATTTCTTCATTCTCTTCGCAAGTTTATCCAATCTTTTACTCTTGCTGATTTTGCTTCTTTTGCTCATTCTCTGCCTCATTCATTCTAAGTTTTGAAATCATACTCTCCTATTTCTTCTCACTCCCTCTTTCCATCCACACCTTGCTTGGAATCAAGACTCTGCATGATGACCTGCTCCATCTCAGGGACCAGCTCCTTCAATAGATGGCGCAGGTAGAGTCATAGAGTAAGAGAGATGGACAGCACGGAAACAGACCCTTCGGTCCAACTCGTCCATGCTGACCAGATATCCTAACCTAATCTAGCCAGCATCTGGCCCATATCCTTCCAAACCCTTCCTATTCATATACCCATCCAGATGCTTCTTAAATGTTGCAATTGTATCAGCCTCCACCTTTTCCTATGGCAGCTCATTCCATTTACGTACCACCCTTTGCATGGAAAAAGTTGTCCCTTAGGTCCCTTTTAAATCTATTCTCCTTTCCCTCTAAACCTATTCCCTCTCGTTCTGGACTCCCCCAACCCGGAGAAAAGACCTTGTCTATTTACCCTATCCATTCCCCTCAGTATTGGAGTCATGGAGTCAGGTATGACATAGAAGGAGGCAAATTTGCCCCCACCACCCCATCCCAAGTCTCTGCCAATTCTCAATGAAGTAATCCATGTATCCATTCCTGTAGCATTTATATCCTTTAAGTTTCCATCCAACCTCTTCCTTTTAAATTGTTAATCGCTTCCATTTCCATTTTGGGTGGCGAGATCTAGGTTGGTCTTACTCACTGCAACAAACTGCTCTTCCTATCACTTCCCCTGCCTCTTGTGCCCAAAATCTTAAACCCTGCCTACTCGATCTTGTACCGTCAGGTAATGGATACAATTTTTCCTTCTCAGCTTTACTTAAACCTGTCGTAGCTGAGTATACTTATGTACAGTCTTTTGCATTCAAATAAATGTGTGAAAATCAATAAAGAGGAAGAGAGAAGTCAAACATAATCCCCTTACAGACTGAGGCTGTTGATATTATAATAGGGGACCAGGAAATGTCAGAGCAGTTAAACAAATACTTTGAATACCCCACAGTGTAAGAGACAAATAGCATTCCACAAATGCTAAATAATCCAGGGCAAAATGAGGACAGGAAACAATATCTATTACCACATTACAATTGCTATGGAAACTTTTATTTTATATATTCACTTGGGGGATGTGGGTATCAGTGGCTGGCCAGCGTTATTGTCTGTCAGTGGTTGCCCTTGAGAAGGTGGTGGTGAGCTGCCTTCTTGAACTGCTGCAGTCTATGTGCTGTAAGTAGGCCCACGTTGTCCTTAGGGAGAGAAATTCAGTAACAGTGAAGGAATGGAATATTTCCAAGTGAGTGACTTGTAGGGGAGCTTGCTGATGGTGTCTCCATCTATCTGCTGTTTTGTCCTTTGAGATGGAAGCATTTGTGGAAGATGCTGTCTAATGATCTTTGGTGAACTTCTGCTGTGCAGCTTGTAGATAGTATACACTGCAGCTACTGAGCATCGGTGATGGAGGGTGCGGATGCTTGTGGATCTGGTGCCCATCAAGTGGGGGCTGCTTTGTCATGGATGGTGTCAAGCTTCTTGAGTGTTGGAGCTGTACTCATCCAGGCAAGTGAGGAATATTCCATCACACCCTGACTTTGTACCTTGGGGCTGGTGGGCATCCTTTCGAGGGTCAAGAGATGAGTCACTTGCTGCAGATTTCCTAGTCTCTGACCTGCTCTTGTAGTCATGTATTTAAGTGATGAGTCCATTTGAGTTTCTGGTCAATGGTCACCCCCAGAATGTTGATAGTAGGGGATTCACTGATGGTAACACCATTAGATGTCAAGGAGCAGTGGTTAGGATGTCTCTATTGGAGATGGTCATTGCCTGGCATGAATGTTACTTGTCACTTGTCAGCCCAAGCCTGAATATTGTCCAGATCTTGTGGAATTTGAACATACACTGCTTCAGTATCTGAGGAGTCACGAGTGGTGCCCAACATTGTGTAATTGGTGAACATCCCCACTTCTGACGTTATGATGGAGGGAAGGTCATTGATAAAGCAGCTAAGGATGATTGGCCCGAGGACAGCAGGTTGAACTCCCACAGAGATGTCCTGGTGCTGCAATGCTGGACCTCCAACAAACACAACCATCGTCCTATCTGTCAGGTATGACTCTAACCACCAGAGATGTTGTCCTCTGATACCCACTGATACCAGTTTTGCCAGGGTTCCTTGAAGCTATGATCAGTTGAATGCAGCCTTGATGTTCAAGTGCTGTCACTCACCCCTCAGCTGTTTTGTCCATGTTTGAACCAAGGCTGTAATGAGGTCAGGAGCTGAGTGGCCCTGGTGGAACCCAAACTGGGTGTCACTGAGCGGGTTATTGCTGAACGGGTGCTGCTTGATAGCGCTGTTGATGAGACCATCCATCACTTTACTGATGATCAAGAGTAGGCTGATGGGGCGGTAGTTGGCTGGGGTTGGATTTATTCTGCTTTTTGCGTCCAGAACATTACTGGGCAATTTTCTAGCCTGAACTTGATTAGGTAAATGGCACATTCTGGAGGGCAAGCTTTCATTGCTATTGTCAGAATGTTGTCAGGGCCCATAGTCTTTGGATTATTCAGTGCCTCCAATCATTTCTTTTTACCATGTGAAGTGAGTTGAATTGGCTGAAGACTGGCATCTGTATGCTAGAGATCCCTGGAGGAAGCCAAGATAGGTCATACAATACTTCTGGCTGACGATTGCTATGAATGCTCCAGCCTCATCTTTTGCACTGCTGTGTTTGACTCTTTCATCAGTGAGACTAGGGATGTTCGCGAAGCCTCCTCCTTCAATGAGTTGTTTGATTGTCCACCACCATTCATGACTTGATGTGGCAGGACTGCAGAGCTTAGATTGGATTGGTTGGTTGTGGGATCACCTGGATCTACCTATCACTTGGCACTTATGCTGTTTGGCATGTAAGTAGCCCTGATTGGGTTGACACCTCATTTTTCAATCTGCCTGGTGCTACTCCTGGTTGGTGCCTGTCCATCTCCCTGACCATGGTGTGCACCCTATCTCCTGGATCTGCCGCAAAGGAGCCAATGGACAGACCGTGATCCACTCCCTGGACAGGCCAGGTCCTGATTGATAAATCCCCAAACCCATGATCAATCGCTTTGACTAGCATAGGAGGTAGCTTGAGACCTACTGTGCCAGAGTGACATAACTAACAGGGACCTCAGTGAGGACTTCTTCCTGATGACTTTGAGATGTGGCTGCTTGCTTGTTGCACATGTTGTGTGCTTGTTGTGTCATCTGCTGGCGTGTGGAGCAGCTCTGGGATTGATGAAGCACACTACCTTCTCAACTGGGGTCTGCTGAGCAACATGGCAAGCTGCCTGCTTTTGGGATTATGCTAATTGACAAGGCAAGGCAAGATATGGATACTGTGAGCCTGCTAAGTGAATGAGTACTTAGACAGCAAGCAAACAGCCTGGTAATTCAACCTGTTCCAGTCCAATCCTGCCACACATCCCACCATATCCACTGTCACTCAGCCCCCTACAAGAATCCATCCTCTTGGTATTTACAAGAGCAAAGAGTTAGCAAAATATGCATTCATCCCACAGCAGTCTGAAAAGTTAATAATAGAAAATAAGGAGATGGCAGAAGAATAAAAGAGGTATTTTGCAATTCTCTTCATTATACAGGATGCTAATAACATCTCGGAAGCAAAGGTAAATGGAAGTGATGGAAGAACTCAGGGAAGTCACAATTACCAGGGAAGCCGTACTGAGTAACTCTCTGCAACAAGTGTCCAGGTCTTCATAGCGTCAGGATTCTAGGATCTTAGCAAAAATGGTTAGTGGGCCAATTGATGCATTGGCTTTAATTTTCCAAAGTTTCCAAAATATGGGGATGGTCCCAATTACATTGGAAGATAGTGAGTATAATTCCTGTACATTTCCCCACAAATTCTGTACAGTCTGGATAAATCTCACAACTTTACTGTCAACATCACATTTCAGAAGAATGTTACCTTTTGGTGATAAGCACTTGAGTACTTTCCTATATTCTATGAAACATCAGTAAATATTCTTATTTACTTTTAAATGTTTGTTAAATCTTGTCCTGAGGTTAAAAGGTCTATGGTTCCTACTCCAGATCTGAATCCAGAGTATGCTTCATCAATTCCTGTTCCGAATGTGTTTTATTTCTTTGCATTATGACTTTCAAGCTCACTTTGATGAGATCATGCTTGATAGATTGACAATAGAGCGACAATAGAGAAAAGAAAGAGGAGGATGAATTGAAAAAAAAGTGAATAATGTATAGTTTAAACAGATTTAAAAAAACACAATGATCTAATGAGATGTATGGTGAAGATCTGTACACCAGCAGGTGAAGCCTTGGAAAGCTGAAAGACAGCAGAAACTGGATGCACAAAAGACAGGAGGTGGTCCAATGCTGTTTGAAAGGTTTTCAGTAGCAAAATGGTGGAGACAGAATATAGGAAGTTATAGAACAAACAAAATGAATATAGCAGTGAATTGCTCAATAATTCAAATCCATGAAGCCCTCAACGTGTAGACGGAAATGATAGAACAAACACAAAGAAATTGGAAACAAAGAATTCTTTGAAATGGAGGAGAAATAGAAGAGCTCATGGATGAACTAACAACAGAATATCTGAAGGTCAGGAGAAATTGAATTCGAAGCGATAATAGAAATTTGTGAGCAAATATATATATAAAAGATAGTTTTGAAATAACTTAAGACCTTAATTGTGTGCTATGCCTACTCATAGGTGCATCAATATGATTCACCTCAACCTCTGTCTGTGGTGGTCATTTAACCCTGTGTTAGTAATTTCACCTGGTGTTAGTAATTTGACCATGTGCTTGTGATTTCTACTCACCATGCTCTTGGTAAAGATAATCCTTCTTAATTCCTTATTTGTTTTTTGTTTGGTGAGTGTCTTATGCTGATGGCCTTTAGTTTTGGCTTTGCTCTGAAGTGCAAACATTCTGTGTTTCCTTTATCAAAACATTTCAGTTCTAAACATACAGGCGGCATCACCCTCTCTGCTTTCAAGAAAACGCAGCCCTAACCTATAACCGAGCCCCACCCCTTCCTGACAGATTAATCTTTGCATTTCCTCTATTAACTTCCTAATTCTGTTTAAGCATCTTCTTCAGAGTGCCTGTATCTCCGTTCTCAACTTGTTTCCCTCAACACAAACTCTTTCTCAGTAGACTGGAACTCTATGTAATGGAATGTAACAAGTAATGAGCACACTATTGCCCTGTAGTCAACAGCAGGGCTATTTACAATACAATCATCAGTACATCACAATCATTATCAGAGTTCGTAAGACAAATATACAATACCAACACTTACAAGAGATCATCCTCTTTTATCATCACTGTAATATATTAAAGAACTTAAGTTTAACACAGTTTTCCTGTAATTGTAACACTTCTTTCCCAGTCACAATTTTTTGCCATACTTCACATTCATGATTAATGTTATGAATTGGAGGATTTCCCAAAGTATTTTCTTGATTGGCTGCTGTAACTTTGACAGAATCCTTGGCAGTTGGTAGATATTAAATAGGGGCTAGACATGAGCATACATTAAGAGATACTTAATGAGTCTTTGGAGTGGTTGAGTTGGGAGGTGTATCTTATCTTGCTTCATTTGGCAAATAAATGTAAGAGTGAAGATTAGCTCCTTCACAATCCAACTTTCTCTGCTTATTACCTAGTGAGGTTATAATAATAGATTAGGGGAACCATAATGATATCCCCAGCAACTACTTTTGGTAAATTGGGTAGATGATAAAGTGTACAGACTTGAAGCTTCATATTAAGCCTTCTGAGGCACTGAAGGGAAATTTAGGATACAAGAAAATTTGCACTTTTTGAAAATAATTTGTGTGGAAATGTAGAGGAGGCTTGTGTAGCATATAGCATCAGCACAGAACAGGCCAGGCAAACAGCCCTTATTTGTGCGGTAGAGTATATGTAGAGTTTTAGACATCCTGTATTCCAGCTTTGCACTAAAGCCAGACATGTGTGAGAGAGGGCAATACTTTCTCACAACCAAACTTAAAATGGCAATCAGAAACTTGTACTGGGCATGAAACAGTCTGCAACTTTCAACAAATTGGCCAATTAGTGGCCTGAAGAGCTCTTGTGGTCCAGGTAAGGCTGACTCTTAAAGCTGGATAACCAATTGGAGGTCCTTTAACTCTCTATTTACGGTTTGAGTGAAATCCTCAAAGCTGACCAATAACCATCTTATTTATTGAGTTTAAGATGATTAATCAGCCTGTACAGGGACAATTTCCAGCAAAGTGTAGCCTTGTTTGTGTCTTTCTATGAGGATTTTTAAAATTAAGGTTCCTGCACTGTAAGTCACTTGCTTCCCATACATTTCCGTCTGAGCCTTGCCCCCATAGCAACCAGATCATTTAGGCTTGTCTCCATCCTTGCATAATTTTACATTTAATGCAAAGTCACATCTTAAAACATAACCACCTTCACGTGTGCCCGTGAATATCGCAGTGACACTTTTCATAACCTCCTGATATCTCAAAAGCCTTTACAACCAATAATGCACTGTTTGAGGGATAGTAATTATTACAATGTAGCAAATAGGCCAGTCGACTTGTGCACAGCAAACTAGCATAGACAGTAATGTGAGAAATGATCAGCTGGTCTTTTGTCTGTGATACTGACTGAAGGATTTTTCGTGGTCAGGGTAGGCTTTGAAACAGTGCCATGGATTCTTTCCCATGCAGCCAGGTACGTGAGGTGATGTTGGTTTTACTTCTCATTCAGAAAGCAACACCTCTGATGGTTCATTACTCTTTCGGTACTCCACTGGACTGTGTTATGGACCAGACCAAACCCCCTCAAAATATATTATGAAGATAGCTGAGACCTTAACTTTTTCCTATTTTAAAGGCAAGTGCCAGACAATGGGTTCTGGTTGCAATTTGCTTGGTTAAACCACCAGTCTTGAAGTAATATACAGTTTATTCGCACACTATCATTAAAATTCAGCAAAAGAGAGAAGAAATCGCAATAACTTAACTCTAATGGAAAACTTAACAGAGTAGTGCATTATTCCTATTCCAATATAAAAACATCCCATAAACACACCCTTGGCAAAGCTAATTCAGTGAAATGGATTGTCAATCATCTAATTCTCCAGTAGAAGAGGGAAAAAACATCAAGAGGAAAAGAGAGATACAGGAGCAGAGAGGGAGAGAATGAGAAAGCGAGAGAAGCAGAGAGAGGAGCAGGGAGAAAGGGAGAGAGAGATAGAGGGAGTGACAGAGGAGCAGAAAGAGAGAAAGGGAGAGAGAGGAGCAGAGAGAGAGAGACAGAGGAGCAGAGAGAGAACAAGAAAAAGAGAGGAGCAGAGAAAGAGAGACAGAGGAGCAGGGAGAAAGACAGTGAGACAGGAGCAGGGAGAGAGAGAGAGAGACAGGAGCAGAGAGAGAGAGAAAAAAGAGAGAGAGGAGCAGACAGAGAGAGAGAGACAGAGAGAGAAAGAGGTGCAAGGAGAGTTGTACTGCAGCTTTGAAAACCAGCTTCAAATTCCCAGCAACTGCAACTGAAAAACTATTGCGTAAAAGTCCTCATTCTGTGGAAGCTCGACCCCATCCATTCAGACTGCTCCTACTGTTCCTATTTTTAAAAATAAACCACAAGGTGCCTTGGTAGGGTGACTTATAAAACTTCTCATTGTATTTTTCATGTAAAAGTACACATGCCAATAAATTTCTATATAATAAATTTCTATATATGCACAAACTGGTTATTTTATTGGTTCTGAGTTGACTGATTGGCACCTCTGTCTCAACCTTTCTTTAAAAAAAACAAAAAACAACCTCATTAAAGCCATTGTAACATCAGAAGTGTCAACTTTGAATTTTGGTCTCAAGTCTTCACGTTGTACCCAGAACCCTGTGATTCAGAAACAAGGCTGATGTCAACTGAACCAGCTGAGGCAGGAAATAAAATAGCCTTTAGACTTAAAACATTAACTCTGCTTCTCGCTCTCTCTCCATGAATGATGCCTGACGCACAGAGCTATTCCAGTAATTTGCTGTTTGGACTTCAGGTTTCGAGAATGACAGCAATGAAGCAGAATGTTAGCCGAAGAAAATGGTGTGCTTTCTCAGGCTATCGTTGCTGACTGAAAGTCTGCTGGTATTCATTTAGGTTTGCTGATGGTGAGTGGTTACTTGACTGGGGTACACTGGCTTGGGAGAAGGGAAATTCTTTCCGAATATGTTGGAGGGGGTGGATTATGAATATTTTATTTGCAATATTCTGCTAATTTTCATTTACTAAATGCAAATTGCAGTGTGTTCGTTATAGCTGCCATCTGGGTCTTTTGTGAGCAAGGAGGGAGATATTACACCATTCGCATCAATTATTTAAACTCGTCATTTAAATGTTACAACTACTCTCGCTGAAATTATGAAATAAATACAGTTGAGTGAAGCTGATGTCACCAAAATGTGAAGACAGTAGCGGAGGAACAAACATATCACTTTCATTTGGTTCCATTATTTTCAGAACCTTAAGCCTGACTTGATTATGCTCTATTTAGCATTTTGTTTAAAAATAAATCAACCCCACTCGATGTAACAAGATAGGGCTTGTATCAAAGGTAAAGCCTCCATTCCCCACCCAAGTTTGCAAACAATTCACTGTCCTTTACATTTCTGCATTGATTAGCTCCCAGCAACTGAGAATGAAGCAGAATGGGTGGTAGGGTGGCTTCATGGTTAACACTGCTACCTCACAGCATCAGGGACCTGGGTTTGATTCCTGCCTCAGACGACTGACTGTGTTGACTGTGTTAGTAGAGTTTGCACATTCTCCCTGTGTCTGCATGGATTTCCTCCCACAATCCAAAGATGTGCAGGTTAGGTGAATTGGCCATACTAAATTGCCAATGGTATTCAGGGATGTGTAGGTTAGGTGCATTAGTTGGGAGAAATGTAGAGTAATAGGGTAGGGGAATGGGTCTGGGTGGGTTAGTCTTTGGAGGACTTGTTGGGCCTAAATGGCCTGTTTCCATGCTATTGGGATTTTATGATGATGAGAGGGTTCAGAAGAGATTTGTCAGGTATGGAAGGTTTGAGTTATAAAGATAGTCTGTGACTTTTTTTGATTAGAGTGTAGGAGGTTGCGAGGTGACTTTATAGAGGATTATAAAATCATGAGACATATAGATAAAGTTAATGGTAGGTTCATTTCAAGACCTGGGGGCATATTTTTAAGGTGAGAGGAGAAAGATTTAAAGAAGACATGAGGGGCAAATGTTTTACACAGGTGGTAGTTCACCTGAGGAAGTGGTAGATGTGGGCACAGTTACAATGTTTAAAAGACACTTAGATAAATACATGAATAGGAAATGTTTGAGCTGAAAATGTGTTGCTGGAAAAGCGCAGCAGGTCAGGCAGCATCCAGGGAACAGGAGAATCGATGTTTCGGGCATAAGCCCTTCTTCAGGAAGGGCTTATGCCCGAAACGTCGATTCTCCTGTTCCCTGGATGCTGCCTGACCTGCTGCGCTTTTCTAGCAACACATTTTCAGCTCTGATCTCCAGCATCTGCAGACCTCACTTTCTCCTCTAGGAAATGTTTGAGCCAAGTGCTGGCAGGTAGGATGAATTGAGTTTGGGATAATGCTTGGCATGGACTAGTTGGACCCAAGGGTCTGTTTCCGTACTGTATGACTCTGACTCTCTATAACTCCTCTTGACTTGCTGTGGTTATTTGAATAGCAGGCAAAGACATGATGGATTGAATGGCCTCCTTGTGTCCTTGAAGATTTGGTTATTCCTCAGTGTGTAGCACAACCACGCACATTGCCTTTTGTGCACGTTCTAGCACTGTTATTGATCCAGTTAAAGCAAACAGAAGTCAGATTGTCCACAAGGGAATTCAACCACAAATTTTCAGAGATGTGACGCTCCTTCACAATTTTCTTCCAAACAGCTGTAACACCTTGACGTTCACAGTTTTGGCAATGAGTTTGAGGTGTCTTTAAAATGAACTGATGTCAATATTGCGAATCTACCTTCAGTTAGAACATAATTCTGAAAAGGGTTATCTGCATCAGTCAGCAATCTCTACATCTGGACGTAGAGTGTGCAGTCTTTTTCCAGTTTGTTCAATACATCACATCAGTTGTATGACGCTTTGATCTTTTATTAGAAATGCCGTGCCCTATGATCTTGCCCCACTAGCTACCTGAGGAAGGAGCGGTGCTCCGAAAGCTTGTATTTCCAAATAACCCTGTTGGACTATAACCTGGTGTTGTGCGATTAACTGTGTATTTCTGTTCTGAAAGTAAGGTGTAAGTTTTGGTTTCACCATTTAAGAAAAGACACAATTGAATGAGAAGCAGTTCAAAGAATGTTCACTCAATTGATTCCTGAGACGGAAGTTTTGTCACATGAAGAAAGTTTGGCTGCATTCATTGTAGTTTAGAAGAATGAGAGAGGATCTCATTGAAACTAATACATCCCAAAGGGGCAGTGTTGACAGGATGCCTCCAACTGTGGGGGAGACAAGATCAAGGGGGACACTGTAAATAATCATCTTCCCACTTAAGTCAGAGACAAGGAGAAATCCTTTCCCCCAGATAGTTATGAGTTTGAGGATTTTGCTTCTTCAGAGAACAATGAAGATGAGGGTATTACTTAAACATCTTTAAGGCAGAGTTAGATGGATTCTTGTCTGAGGACTCATAGGGTATATAGGGTAGCTAGGAAAGTAGAGTCGAGATCATAATCAGATGTTATTGCACGGTGGGGCACAATTGAAGGGGCTATATATATACAGTTAGGACCAGACCAGACCCCTCACAATATGGTAGCCTAGACTCTAATGTTTTCTTATTTTTAAAGGTAAATGTCAGATGCTGTGTTCCAGATTCAATTCGATTGGTCAAACTACACAATGTTAAGCAAAACACAATTTATTCAAACATTACTATTAAAATTCAACAAAAGAAAGAAGAGATTGGAATAACTTAACTCTACTGGAAAACTTAAAAGAATAGTTGATGCTGTAACTATCGCTAATTAACTGTTCCAAGATAGTATCATCCCATAAACACACCCTGGGCAAACAGCAAATTCAGAAAACAGATTTTGCCTCACAAGCAATCTAGCAGCCCAGGAAGTGAACCCCCAGTTTTTGGCTGTAATTAATTTCCGCTGTAAGAGGAGAAAATTAGCTTCCATTTTGTCAAGATGCTAACAACACCTGCTGAAGGCTAACTAACCATCCTGGATTTGTGAGAGCTTCCTCACACCCACTCAGGCTGCTCCTATTGTTCCAACCTTTGAAAAAAAGCACCCAAGACCTCACAAGTTGTTTGTCTTCTCATAGACTGCTCACTACCTGTTCCCCAATCTCTCTGCAAAAGAAACTAGGACAATACGCACCTTTTAAAACTACGGCATCATCACAATATTCAAAGGGTTAAGCCCCACTCTCAAGACTGGGATATAAAATCTAACACAGTAAAAAAGCAGTATTTTGCTGTCAGAGGTGTAAACAACTGGATGAAACATGAAGCCAAGGGCTGAGATCCTCCAAAATCATAAGGACTAGGAACAGAAAGCTAATCTCCCCAATGACCTTGTTCCTCCATTTAATAATCTAATTGTGGTCTTAACTCGGCTTTCTTCACTGTCTGTCATAACCATTGACTCCCTTCCTGATAAAAAAAATCTTCTATTTCAGCCTTGAATATATTCAATCTCTCACCTCCACCACTCAGCATCGGCAAACTCTAATGAAAAATACAGAAGGAGTTCTTCCCCATTCCTGTCTTAAATGTGGAATATCTTGGTTTTCTTTCGATACACTTCAGTTCTGGATTCCCTCATCCTCTCAAAATCTATCTTGCCAAATTTCCATAGAATCTTTAACGTTTCAAATAGAGCATATCGCTTTCTTCAAACTCTAATGAGTAAAGATCCAACATGACCAATCTTTCCTCATAAAACCATCCCTTCATCCCAAGAATTAATCTGGTGAACTTTCTCTGAACTACCCCTGATGCAAGTGTGTCCCTCCTCAAATAAATAGACCTGATCTGTGTAGTACATCTCTATGAGTCTATGACTCTATAAATATGGTCAGTGCAGTTTTACCAATGGCCTGTACAGTTGTAACAGGACTTCACAATTCTATCCAAGATTTCAGTGGTGCTGGAAAAGCACAGCAGGTCAGCCAGCATCTGAGGAACAGGAGATCTCTCCACCTAAGAGGCTCCCAGCCTCATTCCTGATGAAGTGATCCGGCCCGAAACATCGATAATCCTGCTCCTCGGATGCTGCCTGACCTGCTGTGCTTTTCCACCATCACTCTAATCCTGACTCTGA
Source organism: Chiloscyllium plagiosum (assembly GCF_037043375.1). NCBI lineage: Eukaryota > Metazoa > Chordata > Chondrichthyes > Orectolobiformes > Hemiscylliidae > Chiloscyllium > Chiloscyllium plagiosum. The sequence goes on from NW_028270154.1 coordinate 79,778,428, forward strand.
TCTCCAGCACCTGCAGTACCCACTTTGGCCTTCATTCACATTTTTATACCCATTGTAAGAAAGACCAACATTCCAATGGCCTTCTGTCATGACTCTTAACTAGTCATACTTGAACTCCACTGCTCCACAAGATGTCACAAATGTGTATACCCAGTGAATCACCATGGAGACCAATTTGCTTGACTGAGTGCTATCTTTGATCAAACCAACTCACACCAGTTGCATCAACATCTGTGTTAAGATTCCAGCTAATGTTATTATTGGACAAATCAGGCCCCGGTCTTAAATACAGCTTGCCTGGTTATATTTTAATTAATTCTTTCAATTTACTGAGACAGTTTTTCACTGAAATACAAGCCCAGAAAGCTGCAGAATTGATTTCAACAATAAAACACAAAATTATTATGCAAAAGTGAAGGTAAAACAAAATAAATCAAGCTATTGACAGAGAGTCATAGAGTCATAGAGATGTACAGCATGGAAACAGACCCTTCGGTCCAACCTGTCCATGCCGACCAGATATCCCAACCTAGTCTAGTCCCACCTGCCAGCACCCGGCCCATATCTCTCCAACCCCTTCCTGTTCATATACCCATCCAAATGCCTCTTAAATGTTGCAATTGTACCAGCCTCCACAACTTCCTCTGGCAGCTCATTCCATACACATACCACCCCCATGAAAATATTGCCCCTTAGGTCTCTTTTATATCTTTCCCCTCTCACCCTAAACCTATGCCCTCTAGTTCTGGACTCCCTGACCCCAGGGAAAAGACTTTGTCTATTTATCCTATCCATGCCCCTCATAATTTTGTAAACCTCTATAAGGTCACCCCTCAACCTCCGAAGCTCCAGGGAAAACAGCCCCAGCCTGTTCAGCCTCTCCCTATAGCTCAAATTCTCCAACCCTGGCAACATCCTTGTAAATCTTTTCTGAGCCCTTTCAAGTTTCACAACATCTTTCCAATAGGAAGGAGACCAGAAATACGTGCAATATTCCAACAGTGGCCTAACCAATGTCCTGTACAGCCGCAACATGACCTCCCAACTCCTGTACTCAATACTCTGACCAATAAAGGAAAGCATACCAAACGCTTTCTTCACTATCCTATCTACCTGCAACTCCACTTTCAAGGAGCTATGAACCTGCACTCCAAGTTCTTTTTGTTCAGCAACTCTCCCTAGGACCTTACCATTAAGTGTATAAGTCCTGCTAAGATTTGCTTTCCCAAAATGCAGCACCTCGCATTTATCTGAATTAAACTCCATCTGCCACTTCTCAGCCCATTGGCCCATCTGAGGTAACCCTCTTCGCTGTCCACTACACTTCCAATTTTGGTGTCATCTGCAAATTTACTAACTGTACCTCTTATGCTTGCATCCAAATCATTTATGTAAATGACAAAAAGTAGAGGACCCAGCACCGATCCTTGTGGCACTCCACTGGTCACAGACCTCCAGTCTGAAAAACAACCCTCCACCACCACCCTCTGTATTCTACCTTTGAGCCAGTTCTCCCTGTATTCCATGAGATCTAACCTTGTTATTCAGTCTCCCATGGGGAACCTTGTCGAACGCCTTACTGAAGTCCATATAGATCACATCTACTGCTCTGCCCTCATCAATCTTCCTTGTTACTTCTTCATAAAACTCAGTCAAGTTTGTGAGACATGATTTCTCACGCACAAAGCCATATTGACAATCCCTAATCAGTCCTTGCCTTTCTAAATACATGTACATCCTGTCCCTCAGGATTCCCTCCAACAACTTGCCCACCACTGAGGTCAGGCTCACCAGTCTATAGTTCCCTGGCTTGTCTTTACCACCCTTCATAAACAGTGGCACCATGTTAGCCAACCTCGAGTCTTCCGGCACCTCACCTGTGACTATCAATGATACAAATATCTCAGCAAGAGGCCCAGCAATCACTTCTCTAGCTTCCCACAGAGTTCTCGGGTACACCTGATCAGGTCCTGGAGATTTATCCACCTTTAACTGTTTCAATACATCCAGCACTTCCTCCTCTGTAATATGGACATTTTGCAAGATGTCACCATCTATTTCCCTACAGTCTATATCTTCCATATTCTTTTCCACAATAAATTCTGATGCAAAATATTCATTTAGTATCTCCCCCATTTTCTGTGGCTCCACACAAAGGCCGCCTTGCTGATCTTTGAGGGGCTCTATTCTCTCCCTAGTTACACTTTTGTCCTTAATATATTTGTAAACCCATTGGATTCTCCTTAATTCTATTTGCCAAAGCTATCACATGTTCCCTTTTTGCCCTCCTGATTTCCCTCTTAAGTATACTCCTACTCCCTTTATACTCTTCTAAGGATTCATTCGATCTGTCTATACCTGACATATGCTTCCTTCTTTTTGTTAACCAAATCCACAATTTCTTTAGTCATCCATCATTCCCTACACCTACCAGCCTTCCCTTTCACCCTGACAGGAATATACTTTATCTGGATTCTTGTTATCTCATTTCTGAAGGCTTCCCATTTTCCAGCCATCCCTTTACCTGCGAACATCTGCCTCCAATCAGCTTTCAAAAGTTCTTGCCTCATACCGTCAAAATTGGCCTTTCTCCAATTTAGAACTTCAACCATGTTCCTACCTACGCCCTGCGTTCATCTGCCTTCCCTGTTAGGCCCCTTGCATTGAAATAAATGCCGTTTAATTTATTAGTCCTACCTTGTCCCTGCCTGCCCTGACTGTTTGACTCAGTTCTGTTCTCAACCGTACCAGTCTCAGATTGATCTCTTTCCTCACTATCTCCCTGGGTCCCACCCCCCATCTTACTAGTTTGAATCCTCCCAAGCAGTTCTAGCAAATTTCCCTGCCAGTATATTAGTCCCCTTCCAATTTAGGTGCAATCCGTCCTTCTTGTACAGGTCACTTCTATCCCAAAAAAGGTTCCAATGGTCCAAAAATGTGAATCCTTCTCCCATACACCAGCTCCTCAGTCATGCATTCATCTGCTCTATCCTTCTATTCCTGTCCTCCCTAGCTCGTAGCACTGGGAGTAATCCAGATATTACTACCCTTGAGGACCTCCTTTTTAAATTTCTGCCTAACTCTCTGTAATCTCCCTTCAGAATCTCAACCTTTTCCCTTCCTATATCATTGATTCCAATGTGGACAATGACCTCTTGCTGGCCCCTCTCCCCTGTGAGAACATTCTGCACCCTCGCTGAGACATCCTTGATCCTGGCACCAGGAAACAACACACCATTCTGCTTTTTCTCTGCTGGCCACAGAAATGTCTATCTGTACCTCGGACTACAGAATCCCCTAACACAATTGATCTTTTGGAAGCCGACGTACCCCTTGTTGCATTAGAGCCAGTCTCAATACCAGAAACTTGGCTGTTTGTGCTACGTTCCCCTGAGAATCCATCACCTCCTACATTTTCCAAAACAGCATACCTGTTTGAAATGGGTATATCCACAAAAGACACATGCCCTAGGTGCCTACCTCTCTTACCCTTCCTGGAGTTAGCCCATCTATGTGACTGTATCTGAGACTTTCCCCCCATCCATCACATACTGTTGCTCTTGCAAATTCCTCAGCGCTTCTATCTGTCTCTCCAACTGATCCACTCAATCTGATAAGATTCACATCCAATAGCATTTATGGCAGATATAATCCACAGCAACCCTTAAACTCTCTTTAAACTCCCACATCTGACAAGAAGGCCATTTTTGCTCCTTCATAATCTACAGACCCAGAAAATAACAACGTCTTATTCCTCTACAAAACACTGCACCAGGTTAAATTAATAGCTATGGCTTATATTTTAAGTTTAATCAAGAGACTTATCTCCAAAAACATATAATCAAGAAAGAACCCTCTGTACTCACTAATACAGCCTTTCTCTTGGACAGACTTCAAACAACAATTAACTTATCTGATTCTGTGTTGTGAACTTCGCCCAAACCTGTTCCTCCAAGATTAGTTGTGAAATTCACTGTTTGTTAATTTTCCCAGATGCACTCCGATGTCCAGCAACACATGAATTCAAAAAAAGCAAAGGCAGTAACTATGCAGGTTCTCTCTCTCTCTGTCTGTCTCTCTCTGTCTGTCTCTCTCTCTCTCCTGCACTGTCCTCATCATGTGCTTCCTTTGTCTGTTCTTCTCCCTTTTAAAACTGCTGTCGAACAATTTGAAAGATTTTGTAAAACTACAATCCCATCTGTTCCAACACCATAGATTTTAACATCAGAGGGAAACCCTTCTCAATCAGATCAATAGTTTTAAATTGTTTCTTTTAATTCCTTGTCTAAAGAGGTTGGTAAACTCTTTTATTGATCATACCACTGAGCTTAGACTTCCAACTTTCAATAACACCTTTAGAATTCTAACTAACAATTGTGGTCTGGAAATTTCAAGCTAGAATTCTTACACTTAGGTAGTCTATTTTCTAACATTTCTGAACTAATTAATTTCTCCAGGAAAAACTATCTCACTGATTTAACATCAACAGGACTTTTGCAAACTCAGAAATCAAATGTTTTCCAAGCTATGGGGTTTAGTCCCAATCCTTCGAAACACAAAGTAAGCTAAGATTGCTTGGTATTTACTCTGTCATAGAATCATAGAATGTGGAAGCAGGCCATTCAATCCATCGAGTCCACACCAAACCTCTGAAGAACATCTCACTCAGATCCATCCCCCAACCCTTTCCCTGTAACCTGAAATTTCCCATGGCTAATCAACCTAGCCTGCACATACCTGCCTACTCGTAAAAGTTTCTGAATGCATTTAAATCCTCATTATCAGCTCAGGGACTCCCTCATATCTGGCTTTATAAAACAGAGGTACAAAAATACTGACAAGTCAAGTTAATAAAGGTCCCATACACACAGAGCAGAACCCAGATGGTACTAGTTCAAAATCCAAACTTTGAAGTAAATTATATTAAAATGTATATATATAGTCATACATCTTACATCGCAACAGTAAATAACACTACATACTGTAAATTCACAAAACTTTCACAAAAGTAAAGAAAAGAATAGACATTAATCGGCTATGCTGCAATTCAAAATATTTTTAAAATCCTAAATACACAGGACATAATTATACAGTTGATATAAGGTGATAGTTCTGTTCTCGTGCAAACACACATTATAAGAAAATTGCACTAAGCACCATTTAAACTAATGAGGCTGGAATCGTGTTATAGCCAATACAGGTAAAGAAAGTTCACGTTCTACAAATTACAGTCTAAATTCTTCAATCGCATTATAGCTGGTTCGCATTGAAGAAACACACGTTATAGCAGGAATAACTGCATTCGATTTTTTTTGTTCTTTGACATTTCTTGGTTCTTTTTCTGGTTGTTTCACTCACACTGAGCAAAGGGAGACTGAATTTTTTATACATTTTGCGGGCTTTCGTGGTCTCTGGTTACTCTGCACTTAGAAAATCTGGAAGGAAGTGTGGCCTGATCAATCCAAGGGCTGTTACTGGGCAACCTTTCATTTATTCAAAGGTACGACTCCGTCTCACCAAACGTCAGCTCAGTGTCAATTTTGAGCAGTTTTGAGAAGAATTTCCTTTGATGAGTTTGAGAGTGTTATCTAATGCTAATTCTCTGCTGCTTTCTGATTTCACATATACCAAGCTTGTATGCACTGCAGTTGTGGGATAATTCAATCAGCAGAAGGGATTCCAGGACGGGTTTGGATCTGTTGACATCATATTTAAAGTCCAACTGAGGACCAGGTCAATTGCTGATAGCCAGAAATAGTCCTTCACAATGGACATGGCGGGAGTGAAACATTACTGAAAAGCTTCTGAGATCACATAGGTGGCGTGGTGACATCTCATTTTAAATAAAGACTCACATTTGTAAATGTGTTGCTATTTTGCAACATCGGCAGTCAGACCAACTGCAGTCGGAGCTGCAGTTACAAGAATCCAGTTAGAGAGAGACTACTTATCCTGAACACCATGCCATATTAGAATTCTTAGTCTAAAAGTGTGGCACTGGAAACACACAGCAGGTCAAGCAGCATCCGAGGAGCAGGAGGGTCGACATTTTGGACATAAGCCCTTTAACAGAAACATTCCTGATGAAGGGCTTATACCCGAAACGTCGACTCTCCCGCTCCTTGGGTGCTGCCTGACCACACTTTTTGGCACTGACTCTCCAGCATCTGCAGCCCTCACCTTCTCCAGATCAAAACTCTGTCTATGAGAGTGATTTGGAGATGCCGGTGTTGGACTGAGGTGTACAAAGTAAAAAATGTAGTCAATGAGAGTGCTACTCTTATCCTAACACACATTACAGCACAACATCTTGTCGTTGTTCACTGTGGGAGCATCACATGTTGCAAAGCCCTCAAACAGTTGAAAATGTTCACTTTTCCTGTCGTTCAATAAAAGTTAAACAAAAACAAGCAAAAGCTGCATTTGCTTCTGGGAACAAACAGGTGATGACTATCTTCCATGCAACAACAAATTTACAGTCAATTACACTACAAACAGCCCAATGAAAACAGATTTTTAAAAAAAGTGCTAATGGGAGGAAAGATCTTGTAAAATTCTCTTGTCATGAGAAACAAAGTGTTTGACAAACTCATGGAACTGGAGGCAGATGGCCTGGCTCCAATGGTTTTATAGGGAGTGGCTGCAGAGATCATGGAGACTTTGGTCAAAGTATTCCTAAGGTTACTGAATTCTGGGAGAGTTCCAGTGGATTGGAAAGCCATAAAGGGAGGGAGACAGAAAGTAGGGATCTGTATCCCAGTTAGCTTTATGTCTATCATTGGGAAAATGCCAAAGTCTTTTTAAAATCTATTTTAAAGAAGAAAGTAATAGGACATTTCGATTGCAACCAAACAGTCAATGCGGTTTGCGAAAAGGAAATCATGTTTGACAAGTTTGTGACAATGCACTTGGGAAATCTGAACTGTGATCTGAGCCCAAACACTTCTGCAGTTTCTACAAGAATGCATGATGTGATTAAACTGCACAAGGTCCTTGATTTGCCCTTCTGACTGAATCAGGTTAATAGAAAACACCGACCAGGTTATGTATTGAACAGGACAGAAATATCAGGGTATTTACCATCGGCAGTGGGAAACAAAAGGAACTTTTCAAAGGTTTGATTATATTCGCTAGTGTGGAAACAGGCCCTTCAGCCCAAGTCCACACAAACCCTCCGAACAGTAACCCATCCAGTCCCATTTCCCTCTGACTAATGCACCTAACACTACCGGCAATTTAGCACAGCCAATTCACCTGACCTGCACATCTTTGTGACTGTGGGAGGAAACCAGGGCACCCGGAGGAAACCCACACAGACACAGGAAGAACGTGCAGGCTCCACACAGACAGTCACCCAAGGCTGGAATTGAACCTGTGAGGCAGCAGTACTAACCACTGAGCCACTGTGCTGCCCAGGTTCACAGGCCAAAGATGAAATCTTCCTCAAAGTAAGGACTATAAGTCTCAGCAGCACCTGAAATCACTTGTTTTTGTAATGCTGTCATTTCACTAATCTTACAGGGAATATAAGCTTTACCAAAATCTATATTACTGCATCTTGAGGTCTTAGAATTGGCTACAGAGATGTTAGATGCATGGGCTGTAATTTTAATGGTCAAGAAACTTAGGAACTGAGGAGATACTGCTTTCTGCTTTATTTACTGCTTAAAGACAAGCTCACTGCAACAAGTGGAAGAAAACTACTGGTTTTCTGCAGGGTTCAGTTCCAGGATACTCCCTCAGTGCCTTTGAGGACCTGGGCACCTGGAAATGTGGTGCAGGCAGGTATGACTGAGGCATATTCAAGAGGGTGTTGGATGATTATTTGGACAAAATTGGTGTGCAGGTAAATTGGGAAAAGGGGGGCAGGGTTGGCAAATGGCCTCCATCTGTGCCATAACGATTCTGTGAAATAGGGGATTTGGGTCCACTTCTGGAAATAGCCATTAAGGAGCTTTTAAAATTTCTTAATTTGATACCCACCGCTTATCACCCCAGACCAGTTTTTAGTCCTGCAATTCCTCTCCCACTGCATTCCTTGCTTCAGGAAAATGACGCAGGGTGGCATATACCTGCAAATTGACACACTAAACAGTGGCATAGATATCTGTGCTCGTGGGACCCCAAATATTCAACGCTGTTTTCCTGCCAAATTTAATAGCCAGGTCTTAATAGCCTGGTCTACAGGTGGGAGAACGCTGCATGGAAATAATGGATGTAAAGTGGTACTGCCTTCCTTTGAACTCACCAGACAGCACAAAAGAAAAATTGCTTCTAATCACAAAGGTGTCTGAAATATAACTAAAAAGCAATGGAGGATCACAAGTAAGTAATTTGCTCCTGCAATGTAATAAATCTCAAACAAAAGCTGAAACTGCTCCAATTTAAGTGAGTTTTATATATTTATGTTTTGGCTTGTCCTGCATAGTGTTTATTTTTCAATTATCTTTCTATTTACCTTCCTCTGAATGATAGCTCCAGGATTGAAAAGTAGTTGTTTCCAGGACTGTTATCCCAGATATATGTGGAATATCCTATTTAGTCTAGGAGAATTAACCCTTGCCCTTTGATCTTCCAAATTTCCGTCATTAATTGTAACCTTTCACCGCACAGGGTGCATGCAACTGCCAGAAGGGACCACAATAATTCATTCATTTACAAGTCATTTTATATGATATGTTGCTTGGTTGTTTTTCCCACCGTAACGTGCTGATTTTACCCTCTCCAGTGTGGATTTTGCAGAGGAACAATTGCGCCCATGCAGAAACAGCAATTTCAGAAATGTAATCGCTAATAAGACCATAACACATTGGAGCAGAAATTTGGCCACTACTCGATCACAGTTGATAGGTTTTTCAACCTCATTTTCCCGCTTTCTCCCTGTAACCTTTGATCCTCTTGGCAATCAAAAACTTGTCTCTTTGTTTTAAATATACTCAATGACCTGGCCCTCTGTGGCAGTGAATTCACCACCCTCTAACTGAAGAAGTTTCTCCTTATCTCCACTCTAAAGGGTCTTCCCTTTAGTCTAAGGCTGTGCCCTCGGGATTTTGCCTCTCCTCATCACTAATATTGAGATCAGGTTGAGATTAGAGAAAAGCATATTGCTAGACTGCATATTAGATTCCCTACACTGTGGAAACGGGCCCTTCGGCCCAACCAGTCCACACCGACCCTTCGAAGAGTAACCCACCCAGACCCATTTCCCTCTGACTAATGCACCTAACACTATGGGCAGTTTAGCATGGCCAATTCACCTAACCTGCACATCTTTGGACTGTGGGAGGAAACCAGAGCACCCAGAGGAAACCCATGCAGAAATGGGGAGAATGTGCAAACTCCACACAGTCACCCAAGGCAGGAATTGAACCTGGGACCCTGATGCTGTGAGGCAGCAGTACTAACCACTGAGCCACCATGCCGCCCGTAGTTGTAATTTAAGGGGGTAAGTCTTATTGTGTGGCAGTATGAAGAGTTAAAGGACATTAAAATGTCACATGATCTTGTCCTCTCTTGCAGGCCTCACGATAGGGCCAATATCAGATAGTGTAGAAATAAAAGTTGTTTTCTTCACCAGAGCAGACTGTAAGTGTTGTTTATCAATACAATAAGACTAAGGTTATTAGATATCTACTTCAAACCCACGGACTCCCACAACTACCTGGATTACACCTCCTCCCACCCAGCCTCCTGTAAAAACACCATCCCTTATTCCCAATTCCTCTGCCTCCTCCGCATCTGCTCCCAAGAGGGCCAATTCCACTCCAGAACATCCCAGATGGCCTCCTTCTTCAAAGTCTGCAATTTCCCCTCCTGTGTGGTCAACAATGCCCTCCATCACATCTCCTTCACTTTCCGCATCTTGCCCTTGAATCCAACTCCTCCAATCGCAACAAGGATAGAACCCCCTGGTTTTCACCTTCCACCCCACCAATCTCCAGATACAGTGCATCATCCTCAGCCATTTCCACCACCTGCAATCAGACCCCACTGCCAGAGATATATTTCCCTCTCCACCCCTCTCAGCATTCCGCAAGGATCATTTCCTCCTCGACACCTTCATTAGGTCCACATCCTCCCCAACCCATGCTAGACTCCTGGTACCTTCCCTTGCCACCCCAAGAGGTGTAAAACCTGCACCCACACTCCCCCCCTCACCTCCGTCTAAGGCCCCAAAGGAACCTTGCACATCTGGCAGAGATTTTCCTGCACATCCAAACACCTCATCTACTATGTCCATTTCTCTTGTTGTGGTCTCCTCTACATTGTGGAGACGGGTCGTCAACTTGTGGAATGTTTCAAAGAACATTTCTACATTGCGGAGACAGGTCGCCAACTTGTGGAATGTTTCAAAGAACATTTCTGGGACACACACACCAAGCAACCACACTGCTGTGTGGCTGACCATTTCAACTCCCCCTCCCACTCTATCCAGGACATGCAAGTCCTTGGCCTCCTCTGCTGCCAAATCCTAGCCACCCAATGCCTGGAGGAAGAATGCCTCATCTTCTGCTTTGGGACCTTCCAACCACACAGCATCAATTCTGATTTCACCAGTTTCCACATCTTCCCTCCCCTTCACAACCTCATCCCAGATCCAACCCTCCAATTCAATACCGCCCTCTTGACCAATCCCACCTGTCCATCTTCCTTCCCACCTATCTGCTCCACCCTCCCCTCCGATCTATCACCGTCACCCCACACCTCCACCTGCCAATCCCCTTCACAGCCACCTTCCCCCAGCCCCAGCCCCACCCTCTTATTTATCTCTCAGTCCCCTTCCCTCCACCCTCGCTGACATTCCTGATGAAGAGCTTATGCCTGAAATGTCGATCCTCCTGCTCCTTGGATGCTGCCTGACCTGCTGTGCTTTTCCAGTGCCGGATCTTTTGACTCTGATCTCCAGCATCTGCAGTTCTCACTTTCTCATAAGGTTATTAGATAGGTGAACTCATCTTGTTCTCTGCCTGCTAGAATGGCTTCTGCTACCCCGTAGCCAGCTCCTGATGTTTCCCAGTATGGCACATTTAATTCCAGAACAGCCTCGGAAATCCATTTCAGAGTCACACGTCTCCTTCTCCGGTTTCGAGAATGGTGGGCTGTCAATGGTAGTGCAGCATGGCAATCAGCTCTGAGGCTATGATTAGCAACAGTGGTATTGTGTAAACCCTCACCATTGATCTTAATCAATGAGTGGAGATGTTGCACTATCAGAGTTGCCTGGAAGAGGACTTCAGGTTTCTGGAATTTTGAGAAGGATGCATTTTTCCATGCACTTCAGACAAGATGTATGGTTTCTGAGTGGACATTATCTGTGCACCGAAGCTCAGTGAGCAGGGTAGGCGTGATTTCAGTTTTGGATTGAACAGTTTCTCACCTGTTCTGTAGATTACCTCCAGGACGTTGGGAAATTTATTCCGGGTTGAGATGAAGTATTGCAGTGAGGAAAGTGAAGTTGAGGGGTCGGTGCGATGATGTGGAATTGTTTGAGCCCAGCTTTCACTAAGGTAGAGATTGTGGGGTTTTCATTAATGACGTTTACAACCTATGTCTCGTTGTGGAAGGAGTGTGTCAAATTGCAGCAGCCAGCCAAGTCTGAAGAGGACACTTCATATGGCTTTGTGGTTTTAGAGTTAGACATATTTGGGTAAGGTTGGAAAAGGTTGTGCACAGCGGTTGTTGCTGTTAGTTGCATTGTCTTGAATTTGTCATGACGTGAAGGTCAAGCCTGTGGTGTACTGATGAAGCAGATGGATGAAAACTGCTCTCTGTTACAACACGGCAGTGAACTGGCCTATTAATTAAACCAAACACCCAGAAAAGCTCACCTTGCCTTGTAATCTGTTAAAGTATGAGTGACAGAGAACTTCCATATACCACTATTTAAAGAGAAATAATAACAATTTATTCCTTAACTCTAAAAGTGAACATTAAACAACAACTATTCACAACTTTAAGCCCCCTTTTCTCTTAACTGCTTACTATCTGCCTCCAACTCTATAACAATATACTGTCCCAATAAAAGCCCACATTAAAATCACATCAAGTTAATTTCAAAATCACACAGTGGTTATTGTCTCTGGTATCTTTCTTCTTTCAGCTAAAGATCTCCCTGGTTGTCTTCTGTCTTTACTGCGAAGATGTTTCATATGAAAAAGGTACCTTTTATAGAGAGTGATTTGAATGGCAGTCTTTGTCAATGGCAGTTACTCTCTGTTAACTTTCAAAATGTTTGCTTTTTTTAAACCCCAAACATCAGATCATCTCATTGGTCTGACATTGGCAAAACAACAAATTCAAACATGATTGGGTTTTAGTATCCTGGTGCATAATTAACATTGATTGGCTAAATTTGAATTGTTGTCAAAACAGCAACTGACTCAGGTAACTACTTCCCAGCCAAATGTTACATATTTTCAATTTTCCAGTATACTCTGAGACTGCTAGCGAGTCATTTGACAGGTGCTTGTAAGCTGTCAGTATAAAACAGCATTCACTAGCTCTTAAGGTACTGTATACGCTTTCAACTTCATAACACCGCTGATCCTGAAGGAATTTATCGACCATCATTGGAATCAATCATGGTGGGCCCTGAGAATGAATTTATGGACGGCATGGTGGCACAGTGGTTAACCAAGTTAAATTGCCCAAAGTGTTAGGTGCATTACTTAGGGTTAAATGTAGGGAAATGAGTCTAGATGGGTTACTTTTTGGAGGGTCGGTGTGGACTTGTTGGGCCAAAGGGCCTGTTTCCACATTGTAGGGAATCTAATCTGATTCAGAACAAAAATTTTCCCATTTCCAGATAGCAGGACACACCTCTGCATGCGAATGTGCCTCCGTTCTTGAGGACAGGCACGATCACAGTGTCTCAAAGGTCTGTCAGCATGGCCACCTCTGCCCAGGTGAGGGATATGAGGCGGTACAGCTGTGTTTCAGGATTCCTGCCTCCAGAGACATTGTTATTTATAGCTGCCTGAAGCCTTGTTTGCAAGAAGATTGCTCCAGGTAGGATTTGCTCCATGAATAAGCAGACAATAGGACTGAGAAATGGATTTGAGGGAATCCATTCAGAGCTTCAGTTGAGGAGTTCTTCAAATAGCTCTCTCCGGCAAACACAGTCCATCCAAGCATGGACTCCCCCCACCTCTGCAAGTGCACACCAGAGCGCTTTGGGCAAAGACTATCCGACAGTGCTGAAGAAAGTGGTCATGTCTTTGAAGGCCATGTTGGATCTTCCGCAGACTTCCTATCCAACACTTGGTGACCCACCTTCCGAATTCTGGGAACCTCCTCTTGACACAGTTGGACACGGATACAGAAACACATAATGAGGCAACTCAGGTTTCAGCTGAGTGACAAACGGAAGCATTTCAAATCCAGGACGAAGGTTGACCTGGAAGGAGTATTCCCCACACTCCTGCACGCTTCAGACACGGCAAGCACTTCGAAGCACTGGAGAAGTATCATCGACAGTGCCTTCACACGGTCATTGAGTCATAGAGTCAAAGAGTCATAGAAATGTACAGTATGGAAACAGACCCTTCAGTCCAATCTGTCCATGCCGACCAGTTATCCCGACCTAATCTAGTCCTATTTGCCAGTACTTGGCCTATATCCCTCTAAAGCCTTCATATTCACGTACCCATCCAGATACTTTTTAAATGCTACAATTGTACCAGCCTCCACTACTTCCTCTGGCAGTTCATTCCATACACGCACCACCCTCTGTGTGAAAATGTTGCCCCTTAGGTCTCTCTTATGTCTTTCCTCTCTCACTCTAAACCTATGCCCTCTAGTTCTGAACTCCCCCGCCCCGGGGAAAAGACATTGTCTATTTATCCTAACCATGCCCCTCATGATTTTATAAACCTCTATAAGGTCATCCCTCAGCCTCTGACGCTCCAGCCCCAGCCTATTCAGCCTCTCCCTTATAGCTCAAATCTTCCAACCCTGGCAATAGGAGAATGTGAGGCTTGTGCTCGAAATGTTGACTCTCCTGCTCCTCAGATGCTGCCTGACTGGCTGTGTTTTCCAGCACCACACTTTTTCACAGTGTCATCCAAATGCAGAGGCAACAAAGATGAACTAACAACAACATTGACTCCCATGGCAACATACCCAGACTGGGGCACAGGGGCGGGCTCCATTTTACAGAGTCTGGGAGTTTCTGGGGACCTTTATAAATGGCAGTCAGGATTGGCACCTGGAAACGATAGCCTATTCCTGGCAGATCTTGGTAAAGAAAAGTGGATGAGGCGCGAAGTGTACAGAGATGAAATATAAATCGGCTGCACCATATAAACACGGTACAGAAGACTGGATTTTTACTCCATGATAAACCTCAACCATCTGGGTGTTTTCCACAGTTTTATAATGGAGAGAGAAATGCTGGTGAAGGTGTGCAGAACTGTCAAGTTGTCAAGTAATTTTAAATTTTGGCAAAGAAAACCTGGTTATCTCAGTCTGAGTGTGAAAAAGAAATCTATGACTGCAGTTCCGTTTGATGTTTGCAAACTTTTTTCATTGATTCGTGGGATGTGGGAATTGCTGGCTCAGGCCAGTATTCATTTCCTGTTTCTACTTGGACAGAAGACATGTAAGAATCAACACCATACTGGAGTCAGGAGTCACATGTAGGCCAGATTGGAGGAGGACAGCAGACTTCCCTCCCCAAGACACGACGGGTTTTTACAATAATTGACAATGGTCACCATCAGAAATGTTTTTAAAAACTGCACGTTCTCCTCCCCTTCGGATTTGGAAACTTATCGCCATTCTTCCACTGTTGCTGGGTCAAAATCCTAGAATTCCCTCCCTACTGACATTGTGGGTCAACCCACAGCAGGTGGACTGCAGCTGTTGAGGAGGGCAGCACACCACCATCTTCTCAAGGGGCAACTAGGGATGGGTAGTAAATGCTGGCCCAGCCAACGATGTCCAACAACCCACAAATAAATAAATGAAAGTTAGCAATAAAGTACACGTTACACTGATCAGATAAATATTGTTTCAAAGACCATGTGGAAGACCTAGATGGTGACCCTTACTCCTTTGAGATCCTAAGCTTTGTTCCTCGTTCAGGGTGGTCTTAGGCATGCCTCACTTTCAGACTCTTAAACAATGCGTTATATTTTGATTACCATTTGGTGGCCTATCAACAATTCCTATCAGTGTTTGTTGATGCCCCCTTGCTGTTTTTAAACTATTCCTCCATCTTAATCTTCTGATTTGAGATTCTCACTAATGCACTGTTCAAACAAAAAGCACTTAAAACTTGTTACAACAAGAGGACTGTGAGCTGGATGCATCTCACACACCTGAGCACATCTCAAATTATGCATGCGCATGTGCGGGAGAAGAACTTCAAGCTGTAGGTAAAAACAATGACTGCAGATGCTGGAAACCAGATTCTGGATTAGTGGTGCTGGAAGAGCACAGCAGTTCAGGCAGCATCCGAGGAGCAGCAAAATCGACGTTTCGGGCAAAAGCCCTTCATCAGGCACCTCTGTCCTCAGACCCCACCCCTCTAACCGTAACAAGGACAGAACGCCCCTGGTGCTCACCTTCCACCCTACCAACCTTCGCATAAACCAAATCATCTGCTGACATTTCCTCCACCTCCAAAAAGACCCCACCACCAGGGATATATTTCCCTCCCCACCCCTTTCCGCCTTCCACAAAGACCGTTCCCTCCGTGACTACCTGGTCAGGTCCACGCCCCCCTACAACCCGCCCTCCCATCCTGGCACTTTCCCCTGCCACCGCAGGAACTGTAAAACCTGCGCTCACACCTCCTCCCTCACCTCCATCTAAGGCCCTAAAGGAGCCTTCCACATCCATCAAAGTTTTACCTGCACATCCACCAATATCATTTATTGCATCCGTTGCTCCCGATGCGGTCTCCTCTACCTTGGGGAGACTGGACGCCTCCTAGCAGAGCGCTTTAGGGAACATCTCCGGGACACCCGCACCAATCAACCACACCGCCCTGTGGCCCAACATTTCAAATCCCCCTCCCACTCTGCCGAGGACATGGAGGTCCTGGGCCTCCTTCACCGCCGCTCCCTCACCACCAGATGCCTGGAGGAAGAACGCCTCATCTTCTGCCTCGGAACACTTCAACCTCAGGGCATCAATGTGGACTTCAACAGTTTCCTCATTTCCCCTTCCCCCACCTCACTCTAATTCCAAACTTCCAGCTCAGCACTGTCCCCATGACTTGTCCTACCTGCCTATCTTCTTTTCCACCTATCCACTCCACCCTCCTCCCTGACCTATCACCTTCATCCCCTCCTCCACTCACCTATTGTACTCTATGCTACTTTCTCCCCACCCCCACCCTCCTCTAGCTTATCTCCACGCTTCAGGGTCTCTGCCTTTATTCCTGATGAAGGGCTTTTGCCCGAAACGTCGATTTTGATGCTCCTTGGATGCTGCCTGAACTGCTGTGCTGTTCCAGCACCACTAATCCAAAAACTTCAAGTTATAATGAGTGAAACAGTAAATATCTTTGGAGTTGAAGCATATAAGAATTGATTCATGTGAGAACACAGATTTCCAGCTGATGTTATTATTGTTCCAACCACCCTTAAGGAGTAACCAGTTGTCTTAGATGTACGATTATTGCTTGTTGTTTGTCATTGGAGGTCACAATTATGAAGGGCAGCTATATGGGTAGAAATGGGTCATCCAGCAATGAAGGTCACTCATTGTAAAGCGGGTCCCATTTGCAATACTTTTCATAAATAGACTGTACCCAAGAACTCAAGGCACATGATGAGGCAACTTTGAATTCACATGAAAGATGGACCTTAATGAATGTCCAGCTTATTTACAATAGATTTTTCAAGGGAAGACTGTATTCAATGTAATACAGGACTTGAAAATGTTCAAGGCTGCACTCACAGCTCAGAAACAAAGGGGAGATGTAAAGAAATAGAGAGAAACAGAGTTAGACTTGGAGAAAGAGAGGTAATGTTTTCGACTTAAATAAAAAGCAAGCCTCACAAGGGAATGCTTAAAGAAAATATTTCGCACTGTCTGCTCAGGTAATTTGCAAATATAAATAATTCAATTTCTGCATAAGAACAACAAGAGGAACTGAAGAATTAAGTAACAAATGAAATGGTTTAATTGCTTTTTTATCCCTCAGCTGGAAGTTCTTCACACTCCCCGAGTTCCCACCACTTCCTTTGAGTCAGAAATTGGTCGGTTTATCTTAACTTGAAGATTTGAGCACACAGTTAGGGCTGGCACTCCAGGGGACAACAGAAGGAGTCTTTCATTTTTGGGACTAGCATCCTTTAGATGAGCAGTGGATTTAAAGATGCTCAAGTACTATATATTAAAAAATCGAGCAATGTGTTCTCTGGATATACTGGCCAGCATTCAGCCTCATCTGACGTCACTGGAAACAGATCACCAGTTATTGTATTTAGTTATTGAGCTACTGCAGCTGAGAGATCTTCCTCATTTGCACTGCTACTGATTTGGTGGCTCAGTGTCCATTTATGGCTGACTATTCTGACCCGGGTTCAATTCCAGCCTTGGTCAACTGTCTGTGTGGAGTTTGCACATTCTCCCCCGTGTCTGCATTTCCTCCCACAATCCAAAGATGTGCAAGTTAGGGTGTATGGCCCAAGCTAAACTGCCCATAGTGTTCAGGGATGTGCAGGTTAGGTGCATTAGTCAGGGATACTTGTAGGTTAATAGGGTAGGGGAATGGGTCTGGGTGGGTTACTCTTCGAAGGGTCCATGTTGGGTCAAATGGCCTGTAGGGACTCTAATCTATTCAACTCTTGAATTAGTGTTCTTCTTGGGTCTAATAAGATTAATACTAAAGAGTGCCAGAAACACTCAAAACAATATAAGACCCTCTTCTACTTAGAGTTACAAATCTCACAACACCGGGTTATAGTCCAACAGGTTTATTTGGAAGCACTAGCTTTTGGAGCGCTGCTCCTTCATCAGGTGCTGTGGAACTTTGCCCACCTCAGTCCAATGCCGGATCTCCACATCAACTCTTCTAGTTAGACAAGGGAGTGGTTTTCCTATATCACTTTAGACCAAACAGGCCCTGGAGATCCCCACATTTATGAAGATGGTATCAGCAAACCTGCCATTAATTGAGGTGCCGACTTGGTCTAATCGTACATACAGACTCATAGTAAGTAAGCACAGAGAGTACAGTTTTTTTTATTCATTCACAGGACATTGCCAATTCCTTTGTCAATAATGTATTTTACTTTGTGATAAGATGTTATCAAAAATGTAATTTTTTTTTGCCGTTTAGCCTTTGTTTTCCCTGTAGTAGGGGAGCTCTTCATTTTTGAATCCATTCTTGCTAATGATTAATACCTGTCCCTCATTGCCTGAGTGGTGTAGCAAGGGACCTCAGACAGCGGTTTAGGATAAAATGGGCTTTTATCATAATCCAACAGATAATAGTCTGACGTGCCAAGAACAACGACAACAATCGAACGCTCTCTTTGATACTTTAACATGTTCCTTTGTTTTGTCTTTGTTTCTATGCATACAATAGATAATGTAAGTTAAAAGGCTGCAGTTCAGAGAGGATATCTCACAAATCGAAAGCTAATGGGAATCCAAAACTCGCATTAGAGTCCCAAGTTCCCTGGTATTATTTTTAAAATTCTTGCATTTGTTGCATATGTACTACCCCTACATTAAAGAGTCTCCAAATTATCACTGAGCTGTGTGTAGTGTTGTAAAACAGAGACACCCAGGGATTCAGGTGCATAATTGTTTGGAGTCTGTATCACATGTCGATAGCGTGGTTCAAAAGGCATTTAGTATGCTTGCCGTCATTGCTCAGAACTTTGAATATAGGAGTTAGGAAGTTATGCAAGATGTTGATGAGGCCTCTTCTGGAGTTCTGGTCACCCTTTTATAGAAAGGATGTTATTAAACTGGAGAGGGTTCGGAAAAGATTTATCAGGATGTTGCCAGGTTTGGAAGGTTTGAGTTATAAGGAGAGGCTGGATAGGCTGGGACTTTGTGAACTGGAGGTTGAGGGGGTGACATTAGAGAAGTTTATAAAATCATAAGGGGCAGAGTTAAGGTGAATGGCAAGTGTCTTTTCCCTAGAGTGAGGTATTTCAAGACCAGAGCACATATATTTAGGGTGAGAGGAGAAAGATTTAAAAAAGACAAAAGGGGCATTTATTTTTTACCCAGAGAGTGGTTTGTGTGTGGAATGAACTTTTAAAGGAAGTGATGGATGCAGGTACAGTTACATCTTTGGAGGGATATGGGCCAGGAGTAGGCAGGTGGGACTAGTTTAGTTTGGGATTATGGTCGGCATGGATTGGTTGGACCAAAGTGTCTATTTCGTGTTGTATGACTCGATGACTCTATGAGTGCTTGCCACTGACATTAAAAGGAAAGAATAGTCACTAGTTCAATGATAAATTACACCCCCAACTTGGGGATGAATTTTCAGCTTGCTACCTGAGTACTAACTGGCAGAAAGGATCTGCTGCCCATTTTTCTGTTGACTGCTTGTCACTGATTGACACTGACTTTAATGGAAGTCAGAGCATTTTGCCTGGGCATAGCTGATCTGTTTCCCCAGGTTTCCCCAGTCAAAAAGTGTGGTGCTGAAAAGTACAGTCCTGTTCATTTCACTTTGTGACTGTTTCTCACCATGTCCAGCATTTAAATCCTGCAATCCCTTCTCACCATATATGGAAAAGAAAACTCCTCAGAATACAGGAAGGAGATAGAGGGCTTGGTGTCATGGTGCAATGATAACAACCTCTCTTTCAATGTCAGCAAAACAGTGGACTGATCACTGACTTCAGAACGAAAGGAGGAGGACATGCCCCCATCTCCATCAATGGAGCTGAGGTGGAGAGGGTGGAGAACGTCAAGTTCCTTGGAGTGACGATAACCGACAATCTGTCCTGGACTTCCAATGATCAAGAAGGCTCAACAAAGTCTCTTCTTCCTCGGGCAGTTCAGGAAATTTGCATGTCCATAAGGACCCTCACCAACTTTTACTGATGCATCATTGAGAGCATACTGTCCGGATGCCTCATCATCTGGTATGGCAACTGCTCTGGCCAGGGATGTAAGAAACTATAGATGGAGGTGAACACAGCCTAGACCATCACGGAAGCCATCCTCCCATCCATGGACTCCATTTATGTGGCTTGTTCCCGTGGAAAGGCTGCCAACATCATCAAAGACCCCTTCTATCCCAGTAATGCTCTTTTCCAACCTCTTCCGACAGGCAGAAGATACAGAAGCTTGAACACACGCACTAACAGGTTCAAGAACAGGTTCTTCCCTGCTGTATTTCAGACTGTTAAATGGATCTCCCTAATTTTAAATCTAATGTTGCCCTTGTTTTTGTGCACCTCCTTAGCAGTTGTATCATTGTTTGCCTCACTCTAAACACCCTATGATCTGTACGCCCTTGTTTGCTATGATCTGCCTGTACATCACACAAAACAAAACTTTTCACTGTACTTAAGCACATGTGACTACAATAAATCAAAACCAAACCCAGTGCATGTGCTGTAGGTAGACCAACAATGCATTTTAGGAAAGAGTTCCAGGTTTTCGGCCTAGGAATAGTAATATATTTCCAAGTCAGGATAGTGAGTGGCCTGGAGGGGAGCTTGCGAGTGGTGGGTTTTTTCATATATCTGCAGCCCTTGTACTTCTGGATAGCACTGGGTGGAGAACGTTCAGATGAAATGATGTACTTACACAGAGTGTTGGAGGAGTAGTGGCAACTAACTGATTAATTTATTTATTGTCACATGTACCGAAGCATGGTGAAAAGCTTTGTTTACAAGCAGTACAGGCAGATCATAGCAAGTAAAGACGTACAGATCAAAAAGACTTAGACAGAGGCATTCACGTAACATTGCTTACTGAGGCTAGAGAGTCCAATCATCAGTCTAATAACAGCCGGGAAGAAGCTGAGGTGCCTGAGTTCAGGTTTCTGTATCTTCTGCCTGACAGAAGAGGTTGTAGGAGAGTATTACTGGAGCGCGATGGGTTTTTGATGATGTTAACAGCCTTTCCATAGAGGAAAACTGTGTAAATGGAGTCCATGGATGGAAGGTGATGGTCTGGGCTGTGATGGTCTGGGCTGTGCACACAATCTGCTGTAGTTTCTTACAGTCCTGGGCAGAGCAGTTGCCGTACAAGGCCATTATGCACCCAGACAGTCTGCTCTCAGTCATGCAGCTGTAAAAGTTGGTGAGGGACCTTATGGACATGCCAAATTTCCTGAGTCACTTGAGGAAGAAGAGGTGTTGTTGTGCCTTCTTGACCATCGCATCTACGTGAGAAATCGAGGCCAGGTTATCGGTTGTTGTCACTCCTAGGAACCTGACGCTCTCCATCCTCTCAACCTCCTCTCCATTGATGCAGATGGGAGCGCGGCCTCCTCCTTTCATTCTGAAGTCAATGATCAGTTCTTTGGTTTTGCTGAATTGAGAGAGAGGTTGCCCGGGTTGCACTACATCACCAAGCACTCTATCCCCCTTCTGTATTTTGACTTGTCGCTGTTAGCTATTCGTCGTACTACGGTGATGTCGTTACTGAACTTGAAATCCAGAGTACCAAGCTAATGACCTGAGGAAACTTATCTGGGTGGGATGACTCCTACCCCAGTAACTGTGGAATATGAATATAACTCACAAAATTCTGGAATGATAAAGCTGGTCTTACTTATATTGACAATGGTAATGATCATCGATGTAAAAACCCATTAGGTTCACTCATGTTCTTTAGGGAAGGAAATCTGTTATCTTTATCCAGTTTGGCCTCCATGTGACTCCAGATCCATAATGACATGGCTGACTCTTAACTGCCCTCTGAAATAGTGCGTGCTGAGGAAGGGTCACTCGACCTGAAACATTAACCCTGATTTCTCTCTACAAACTCTGCCAGACCTGCTAAGCTTTTCCAACAATTTCTGTTTCTGGTGCATACTTCTCAGTTCAGTTAGGGACAGGTAACAATTCTGACCTTGCCGGTGACACCCGTATCCCATGAAAGAATTAGACAAAAATACTTACTATTCCAGAATTTCTAATAGGTTAGTGTGTGAAAAAGGAAGAAAAAGGAGTGACACCAAGTACATAGTTTAAGTAGAGGCTTCACATCATTATATGACAGACATTTTGTGTTTCTAAACCAAAAAATGGAAAGCAGATTTCAAGACTAATCAGTAGAGAAAGAAATGATGATGTACCGCTTGGGATATGAGAGGTTTTGAGCATTCTGGCAAAAGTCAGACCAACATGAGTGAAGCTGAACTTTAAAATGATTTCTTTTTGTGACTAAGTCAGACAATTTATTTCTGGGCTTTGATTCGCCATAAGTCCAGATTGATGGGATAATGGTACGATGATTCAAAGGGTTACATGGAAAATTTTCAAATCAGGAGAGCTACATGGTGCGGCCTGGTGGCTCAGTGTTTAGCACTGCTGCCTCATAGTGCCTGGGACCTGAGTTCGATTCCAGCCTTGGGGGACTGTCTGTGTGGAGTTTGCACATTCTCCCCAGGTGTTCAGGTTTCCTCCAGGTGTTCAGGTTTCCTCCCACAGTCCAAAGATGTGCAGGTTAGGTGAATTGGCCATGCTAAATTGCCCATAGTGTTCAGGGATATGTAGGTTGGGTGCATTAATCAGGAGTAAATATAGGGTAGAGGGAATGGGTCTGGGTGGGTTACTCTTCAGAGGGTCAGTGTGAACTTGTTGGGCTGAAGGACCTGTTTCCACACTGTAGAGGTTCTATTCTATACAAAATGCAGACTTGGGTGTTTGTAACAACACTCAAAGGCCTTGACATCAACCAGGACAGAGCAGTCTACTTGGGTGTGTTTCCAAGGGTGTGATTCAGTTGGAAAGGGTGTCAAAAAGATTTACCAGAATGTTACCAGGACTGGAGGGCTTGAGTTATAAGGAGAGGCTGGATAAGCTAGGACTTTTCTCACTAGATCGTAAGAGGTTGAGGGCTGACCTAGTAGAAGTTTATAAATCCTCTGCTGCGGAGGTATTTTCTCTAGGGTACGGGAGTTCAAAACCAGAGGGCATAGGTTTAAGGTGAGAGGGGGAAAATTTAAAAGGGACCCAAGGGGCAACCTTTTTACTCAGAGTGGTGTGTATATCGAAGTGGTAGAGGCAGTTACAGTTACAATGTTTAAAAGGCATTTGGAAAGGCCCATGACCAGGAAATGTTTAGAGGGATACGAGCAAAACACAGGCAAATGGGCAAATGGGCTTCTTTTGCAAAACCTGGTCAGCATGGATAAGTTGGACCGAATGATCTGTTTCCATGCTGTGTGACCCTATGACTGTGACTCTACAACATTGCATTGAAACCCATTCCCACCACGATTTGGAGATGCCGGTGTTGGACTGGGGTGTACAAAGTTAAAAATCACACAACACCAGGTTATAGTCCAACAGGTTTAATTGGACACACACTAGCTTTCAGAGCGACGCTCCTTCATCAGGTGATAGTGGATCGAGCCCTCCACTATCACCTGGTGAAGGACCGTTGCTCCGAAATCTAGTGTGCTTCCAATTAAACCTGTTGGACTATAACCTGGTGTTGTGTGATTTTTAACTTTGTACGTTCCCACCACCACTGTCTCTGCAGCATGGACCATTTGTAGAATGCTAGGAGACAGTGAGGACTGCAAATGCTGGAGATCAGAATTGAGAGTGTGTTGCTGGAAAAGCACAGCAGGTCCAGCAGCATCCAAGGAGCGGGAAAATCGACATTTCAGGCTGGAGCCCTTCATCAGGAATGAGCACTGAGTAACTCACCCATGTTTGTTTTGACACTATCTCCTAGTCCACCAAGGAGGACAAGAACACAATGGCTATAATTGGAAAGCTGTCACCTCAAATGTTAAAAGCTCTCAAGTTATTGAGATGTTCACTTTAGAAGAGTGCAGACAGCAAATACATTTGTTTCAATACTTCAAAACATAAAAGGAGTTAGACTCCAAGTATTCAAATAGACTGAGAGATTTAGATCAGCTTAGCTATATGCTATATGCATTTCACTATTGTGTTAGGTAGAGTTAAATGTGGAAGTCTTCGCTTTTTATGCAAAGTGATTTCTTACCTCCAGAATAGGTTCTTAATGGGCGCTGGTCAATGTTTTGTAAAGGTTTCCTATGTTTGCCTTAGTTCTGTAAGATGCCTTTAGTTTTAAAAGCAAGGAGGACACATACTCTTTTCATAGACATTTCAACTTCTCTGGTCACCTTCAAAGGCCAAGTATCTTTTTTAAAATTCATTTGTAGGACTTGAGCATCGCTGGCTGGCCAGCATTGATACCCTTGAGAAGGTGGTGGTGAGCTGCCATCTTGAATTGCTGCAGCCTACTTGCTGTGGGTTGATTGGGTAGGGAGGGAATTACAGAATTTTGACCCTATCACTATGAAGGAATGGCAGTATATTTCCAAGTCAGGATGGTGAGTAGCTTGGAGGGAAACTTGCAGGTAGTGGTGTTCCCAAGTACCTGCTGCCCTTGTCCTCCCAGATAGAAGTAGGATGGTGTTATCTCAGGATCTTCAGTGAATTTCTGCAGTGCATCTTGTAGATAGTACACACTGCTGCTACTGAGCGCTGGTGGTGGAGGAATTGAATGTTTGTAGATGTGGTGCCAATCAAGCGGGCTGCTTCAACCCCAAATCTCTGTTTTCATGCCACCTTTAACTTGTAATACTTAGCTTATGAGCTGAAATTTACATTGTAAGGCTAAGTGCCAATTGCATCAAGTTTTTTTGGAGAACTTTTTCACCTTGTAAGATTTCTCACCTTAATTTGCCAAACCTACTTACCCTGTTACAATGGGATCCCTCAAGTCCAACCTAATCCCCATTGAATAGGTATTCAGATCTCCAGGGTAACCATTTCCAAAAGCTTCTCCTTATCCTGACAGATTTTCATTGAATTTCAAGAAATTGCAAGTTCTTCCTGAGCTAAGTGCTGTCTGGTCCTAGTATCAATGGAACTCTGTGAGGATGGTCATGTGACTCCTGGGAGCCATTTTGTCAGATTTTTTGTGTCCAGTCATCGGCTTTCTTTTTAAAAAAAACTATAATATCATAACAGTGCATTTTTGATATGGTTCTCCTCGATACCATTTACATTCAGCTTGGTTCTCCAATGAATTATGAACTAAAAGTTTACCATAAGCCATTTGCAAGCAAGCAAGTTAGTTCATTAAAACCATTGGCACAGAAATAGCAGACTTAAGACTGAAAATAAAAAGCTTCAGGCAAGATTTAGGGATTAGATGGAACTGCTTTCCTCCCACGTATTGTGGAAATTCAGTTAAAGTAGTTGATTAATATCTTTAAGCGCTGTGTGTCCGTTAAACTAAAGGCACAGGATTAAAGGATATTGGAATAATGGAATAGCATGAAGGAATATTAGGGTTCATAAGCTGATGGATCATGTCATGCCAAATCAGGCAATTGTCTCAGGTACATAATGAGAGATAAAAAATTATATACTGTGAAGTCTTCTTCAATTTGATTTGGGCAGGACAGAATGCATAGATATTTCTCAGGAGAATAAAATAGTTGGGCAATATCCCATTGAAGGTAATCATAAATAGTATTTCAAAGGGAAACATCATTGATTTAATTAAGAAAAGGCTAAGACATTTCTCTTTAGATTAACTTTAAATCCACTTAACCACCTTCTTGCCATATCTCTCAATCACCTCCGTCCAAAAATACCTTCACTGTAATTGTCTTTACACAATGAAGTTATTTTGCAAATCGATTATATGAATGGAGGCTAAAAATGACCAGTTGGCCAACCGCCCCAATGTTGTAATATTATGGATAAAAACTGTCAGTTGGTAGCACCCTCCTCCCTGTTCCCTCAGCTTTGCCCAATAATAAGCATTTAACAGAATTTTCCAACCTTCTTCTGATAATGCAATGCAATTTTAGGTCCGTGAGCAATTTTGAAGCCCTTACCTCAGGAAGGATATACTGGCCCCTGGAGTGAGTCAGAGGAGATTCATGAGAATGATCCCAGAAATGAGAGGCTTACCATATGAGGAATGTTCGAGGACTCTGAGAATATACTCGATGGAGTTTAGAAGGGTGAGGGAGGATCTGATTGAAACTTTCAGAATACTGAATGGCCTGGACAGAGTGGACGTTGGGAAGATGTTTCCATTTGTTGGAGACATGAGGACCTGAGGGCACAGCCTCAGAGTAAAGAGAAGACCTTGCAGAATAGAGATAAGGAGAAGCTTTTTTAACCAGGGCGTGGCAAATCTGTGGAATCCATTGCCACAGAAGGCTGTGGAGGCCAGGTCATTGAGTATATTTAAAACAGAGATAGATAAGTTCTTGATTGCTCAGGGGATCAAAGGATACAGAGAGAAAGCAGGAAAATAAGATTGAAAAATCTATTAGCCATGATGGAATGACAGGACAGATCTATGGGTTGAATGCCCTAATTTCTGCTCCTTTGACTTATGGTCTTATGGCTCTCTTAGCTCCTACTCAAGATGATATAGCTTTCTTATAAAGTACCATTTTGTATGACTCCCATTTGCTCTTGTCTGCTGAAATCCTGTCAGTGTCCCACTATTTTGCCTTTTTAATACAGCCTTACTTTAATTATGATGTGGAGGAGCCAGTGTTGGACTGGGGTGTACAAAGTTAAAAATCACACAACACCAGGTTATAGTCCAATAGGTTTATTTGGAAGTACAGTGCGCTTCCCCACTAGCCACATCATATGATCCTGCCCCACTAGCTACCTGATGAAGGAGCAGCGCTCCGAAAGCTAGTGCTGCCAAATAAACCTGTTGGACTATAACTTGGTGTTGCGTGATTTTTAACTTACTTGAATTTGATTTTTCTTTCAGCATTTACATTTTTATCCCGACGTATTTTAGAATAATGTTTGAGCTAAGTTTTATTTGCAAACGATGACAAATTTATTTTTCAATAAAGGAATAGTCCCTTGTTGGCAACAGACCTCCAAAATAACGGGACACTTACAGGAGTACAGCAGTCAAGAGCATGTGGGAATCTTACAAAATGATACTTTAGAAGAAAGCTGTATTACGTTGCCGATGGTAGCAGAAGGATTCATGCTGATTTAAAAAAAAAACAATAGCTCTAAAGGATGGTAATGGATTATTGGGTGAATGCTACTCATTAGGAAATGTCTGCTTTTTATTTTATACTGAATCCTCAAATGATCAGCTTCAATAGTGGTTATCGACTTCCATAGGAATTAATGACAAACATTATAACTGATAATTATGTGCATACTTAAGGTAACTCTATTGATAAAACAATTGTCCGCAAATTTCACACATTATCATCCCTGGCCAAGAACTAAATAATTTGCTTGAATATCCTCTTCATACATTTCTTGTCCCAGTGTAATTCTTACATTATCAAGGGATTATCTCGTTCTGTTATTCACATAAGGATTTCCGTTTCAGCACAAAGGCCTCTCATTTACCTTTATCAAAGTTTTATCTTGCCTTCCTTGTCAAACATCTTGTTCAAAGGCCCAATAGTTCAGCTATCGCTTGAAGAAATTCTTGAGCAGAATACTTTGAGCATTTGGTCATCCTAAATACAATTTCTCAGATGGATGACATCATCAACCACCCTGCTATCTCACAACAGCATGGCTCCTGGAGGCTAATCTGGCCATTTAACAAAGCTAGTCTGTTTACTCCCTCAGCTGAACTCTCATCAGCTGAAATACTGTCCTTGCTTTTCATTATGTTGGAAAACCCCTTACAATTTTTCACTCCCTGTGAAGAAAATGGGGACTTTTTCTGAAATAGGAAATGGTGAGACTGGTCAGGATTGTTAAAGAGGAGCTTGCAAGTGCCTTTGCTGAAGCATAAAGCTCAGAACTGCTAGGTTATAATCATATAACTACTAACTGCTATGTGCCACTAATGTGGCAATGCATGGTGTGCTCTTTATTCTGTATCATTGCATGACGATCAGTCACACTGATTTAACCTAATGTATTTGCCCATAACTTGCTCTACGCTGTGATAACAAGCAAGTTAATGACTCATATAATACTTTTTCCAACCTAATGTTCAAGTGTCTGCCGTCGGTGAGAGTAAAGATTATGGCACACATATGCTGTTCAGGTCACGGATGCGTGTTGTAATTATTAAACCCTCAGATAACACCTTTGTGTTACAGTGCAGCATGAAGATATTTTACACAAACTGCTTATGGAATGACAAAACCATTGAACGAGAGAAGATATCTCTGGCAGATCTTTGAGGAGAAAGTGAGGTCTGCAGATGCTGGAGATCAGAGCTGAAAATGTGTTGCTGGAAAAGCGCAGCAGGTCAGGCAGCATCTAGGGAACAGGAGAATCGACGTTTCGGGCATAAGCCCTTCTTCAGAGCATTTTTATC
The DNA here is from genome assembly GCF_037043375.1 of Chiloscyllium plagiosum. Taxonomy (NCBI): domain Eukaryota; kingdom Metazoa; phylum Chordata; class Chondrichthyes; order Orectolobiformes; family Hemiscylliidae; genus Chiloscyllium; species Chiloscyllium plagiosum. The sequence goes on from NW_028270154.1 coordinate 79,806,868, forward strand.
TCTGGCAGATCTGCAAATTTGGAAAAAAACCCAGCTGTGATTGAAACTGAATCTCAAAGAAGAGTCATACCAGATTCTAAATATTAACTCTGTCCTTTCTCTCCACAGATGCTGCCAGACCTGTTGAGTTTCTCCAACACTTCATGTTTTTTACAACTGAAGCTTATCCTGGCCTTGTAAACTACATTGGACCCATTGACAGTATTTACAATCGTTGAGGACTTTGCTGATATTGAAATCTGTTGAGGATTTCCATATTGGGAGCCAACATGGAGCCTATTTTGGAATGGAAGATATTGTGGTGTTACTGCTGGGCCATTGAGCAACCTATCTCCAAAGGCTGCATTTGCTGTCACCTCAATTCCGGGGACACGGGACCCACCCACCCAATCACAATGCCTATGACTTCATTGGTGACCATGCAGCAGCAAACTGCTTCTTTTGGTGATGTAGTGATGGTCAGAGCTATTTCAAACAGATTCCCTGGAGTTTCAATGAGTAAATACACCTTACGGTACCATCAAGAAGGAACACTTGCACCTGGGCTGTAGTCACCATTTTGCTTGCTGGGGGGTGGTGGGGGGGATGGTTTGGATTGAACAGGGTGATGACTGGAGCAGCAAATACACTGCCAAGTGTGATGGTAACCACACTGGGGCCATGAGCAAAGGAGAGCAGAGCATTTAGAGGCAGAGTTGGTACCAGGCTTCAAGTTCTGGGCACACATCAAGTGTGCCAATGGTGTAGGAGGTACATAGGTTTGCATCTTGGGAGGCCTTGAAGAACACACCTCCAACTCAACACAAAGAAAACAATAGAACATCAAAGGAAAATGACCAAAGTAAGTAAATAAGATAGTGACAACACCGCAGCTTTATTCTGATAACTTTCCAGGGTTGGGAGAGGCCAACTTGTTCTGCAGAGTGAGAAGAAGTCTGGTAATGGCTTTGTATAATAGACAGATGAGTTCAATTTAAAAAGCTCTGAGCAGGCACGAGTAATAGTGTTGAAAAGGCCATTACTGACAAATATTTGCAGTCTTTCACCATTGTGCTGAGCCACCCTCCACACAGGGATATCGTTTGTCAGGACATAGAACAAGAAACAAAAGTTTCAGGATGAGAATACAAAGAGTTAATCCTGTTTTACACATTTATGCTATCAATGTTTGAGCATTCTACAGAACATAAAACCAGGCTTAATTGTGAATATTCAACATGATTTGAAGACAAAACAAGATGCATATTAACAAGCGATTTAACTTTTACAGAAAAACCAATTAAAAAACAATAGCATGAATGTTAATCCAACATAAATGAAGGGCATAGACATTTTTCCTAGAGGCATTTTAAAAAAATAATGTTGGGAACCGAAAATGAAGAATAAAATTATATGAAATGTCATCTGATAATTTAAAATTTCCACTTCAGCATGTCTTGGAACCATAAAGAAATTTCATATTTCAGAAGATCCTAAAAATTAGGGGCAGGAGTGATCTATTCAGCCCCTTGAGCTTGTTCCACCATTGATTATAATCATGGCTGGTCTCATCTCGGGCCTCAACTCCATATTTCTGCCTGCTGTCTGGGTTCCTCTCTCTCCCTTGCTTACCCACCACGATCATGGCCAGTGATCTCAAGAAAGCAGAGGGGGTTGTACGTGCCAATGGAACCCCCGCCATTAAAAGCTGAAAAATAATGTCCCATTGGTTGTCTAGACTATAGGGTTGGGATATCATTCAGGAGTAAGAGCAGCACAGTGGCTCAGTGGTTAGCACTGCTGCTCCATGGTGCCAGAGACCTGGGTTCCATTCCAGCCTCGGGTGACTGACTGTGTGGAGTTTGCGTGGGTTTGTTCTGGTTTCCTCCCACAATCCAAAGGTTGCAGGATAGGTGGACGAGCTGCACTAGGTTGCCCATAGTGTGCACACTAGATGGATTAGCCAGAGGAATATAGGGTGGGAAGCTATCTGGAGAGTCAGCATGGAGTCAATGGGTTGAATGGCCTGCTTCCATGCTGTTGGGATTCTATGAGTATGCTAACAAATCCCATCCACTCTTCAATGAACTAGCCACTTAAATGGCATGATATCCCCTCTTAGTTTTACAATGGATTCCAGAGAAGGGATTTGTATCCACAAATTTCTGGATTAGAGGCAAACAAGGCACAACTGATACCTATGTTTCGAACACCACTACTGTTCAGTTTGATATAGTACTTTTTAATGTTATCTGGCAAAATACCAAAGCTCCCAATGTTACAGAGCAAGCCTGCAACTTCAAAACTACATTTTAATAAAACTCTTATTATGTCAGAACACGCACACAGTTTTCCAGAAAATTGACTTGCACTCAGCATCTCAGCACAGAAACGTGAAAACATTGTGCCCGTATTTCTAATTAATAGTTTCAGGTGGAGTACACTGGAGACAGGGATAGGATGGGGGGAATGTAATGAAATTCTTCAGACAGCTTCCATTCTCTTTTGAGACTTTATGGATTTAATACACTTACAGAGCGTCCTGCCTTGCAGTGAGATTCATCTGCTTCTTTTTGGTTGTCGTCAATAAGGAAGAGTCCAATTTGTTTTGCAGTTCCCCAAAACACAGCAAAGTAGCTGAGAAGGGAATACTGGCGCACTGCTGTGGAAGGCTTTGTGAACGTATATATGAAATGGGTGGGGTAAATGCAAACATATTCAGTTTAGCTGTTGGAGTTAAAAGCCCTTGTGTTTTGTAAGACAGCGATATTCTGAAGCAGACAGTTTTAACAAAGGGCAGCAAAGGTGACAAAATCATTTTTCTTTTCATAGCAACATAGGAGCGAGGGTAGGCCATTCAGCCCTTCAAGCCTGGTCCGCCATTCACTAAGGTCATGGCTGACCTGTTCATGGCCTCTGCCCTCTTATCCTTAATTCCTATAAGAGCATAAAATATGACCAAAACTGACCATCCAACTCGGTTCCCTATTTCCACTTTCTGCCTATACCCTTTGATTCCTTAATCCCAAGAACTATATTTTCACTGATTATGCAAATCTCAGTTGGGTTTAAAGCCGAACTGACTTTTGTATCTCAGATTTCTGAAGTACTGTTTTATGTCCTTATTCCTTTTATCAACAAAATCAATGAAACTCAATGCAATTCCTGGGATTTAAAACATAGCTCACGAGTCAAATTCCAGGCACCAATCCTGACTCCTACGCATCACTGTCCTCTGTTGAGTATCTATCAAATGACGTTTGGTTTCTCTTCTCTTCAAGTCTCTCAATCTGTATGTGTATCCAATCCTCCAAACTATCTGTGCCCATTTGATTCTGGCCGCTTGTGCATTCTAATTTTAGTCATTCCACTGTTGTCGGCTGTTTCTTCAGTTGTCGAAGAGTGTGGTGCTGGAAAAGCACAGCCGGTCAGGCAGCATCCGAGGAACAGGAGAGTTGACATTTCAGATATAAGCCCTTCATCAGGAATTGGCTTCACAGTAAGGTTATAATCAACTAGGAGAAAGTGAGGACTGCAGATGCTGGAGGTCAGAGTCAGGAGTGTGGTGCTGAAAAAAACGCAGCAGGTCAGGCAGCATCTGAGGAGCAGGAGAATCGACCATTTCAGGCATAAGCCCTTCATCAGGAATCACCTGAAATTCCGATTCTCCAGCTTCTCGGATGCTGCCTGACCTGCTGCGTTTTTCCAGCACCACACTCTCGACTCTGATCTTCAGCACCTGCAGTCCTCACTTTCTCCCTGTTTCTTCAGTCGTCTCAGTTTCAAGCTGAAATATGTTCCCTTAACCTTTCCATCTGTACATTTTGATCCCCTTCCTCCTTTAACACACTTCTTAAAAAACAACTTCTTTTACACATTTGCCCTAATATCTGGGTGGCATAATATATTTCATAGTTGCTCCTGTGAAATGTCTTGAGATGTTTTATTATGTTAGCTAGCACACAGGTAATCAAGAAGGTGAATGGAATGCTGACCCTTATTTCAATGGGGCTGCAGTATGAGAGTGGGCAAGTCTTACTGCACCTGGACGAGGTGCTGATGAGACCACTTCTGAAGGACTGTGAGCAGTTTTATTTAAGGAAAGATATCATTTCATTGAAGCAGTTCAGAGAAGGATCACTAGGATCCTGGAATAGAGGGATTATTTTAAGAGCAATGATTTAACAGGTTCGGACTTTACTCACTAGAGTTGAGAGGAATGAGAGGTGGTTTTAGGAAAACATGTGGGCTTGAAATGGTAAATGGTTCCCCTCATGGGAGAGTCTAGGACCAGAGGGCATACTTTCAGAATGAACACAACTTGAGGGTGGTGCTGTTCCGATATACCTACTAATGTTATGATTAGATTAGATTACTTACAGTGTGGAAACAAGCCCTTTGGCCCAACAAGTCCACACCAACCCTCTGAAGAGCAACCCACCCAGACCCATTCCCCTACATTTACCCCTTCACCTAACACTACGGGCAATTTAGCAAGGCCAATTCACCTAACCTGCACATCTTTGGACTATGGGAGGAAACCAGAGCACCTGGAGGAAACCCACGCAGACACAGGGAAAATGTGCAAACTCCACACAGACAGTTGCCTGAGGCGGGAATTGAACCCGGGTCTTTGGCGTTGTGAGGCAGCAGTGCTAACCACTGTGCCAGCGTTATCCTTTGTGATGATAGTGGTTATGGGTTTGGAAAGTGCTCTCTAAGGAAATTTGGTGAATTTCTGTTGTCATATTATAGACATTACTGCTGCTACTGTGCATCTGTGATAGAATCACAGAGTCATGTATCATGGGAACAGACCCTTCGGTCCAACTCATATGTGCTAACCAGCCATCACAATCTGACCTCGTCCCATTTGCCAGCACTTGGCCCTTCCTCTAAACCATTCCTATTCATGTATCCATACAGGTGCCTTTTAAATGTTGTAATTGTACCAGCCTCCACTACTTCCTCTGGCAGCTCATTCCATACACGCACCACCCTCTGCATGAAAAAGTTGCCACTCAGGAACCTTTAAAAGTCTTTCCCCTCTCACCCTAAATCTGTGCCCTCTCATTCTGGAATCCACTGCCCAGATAATCTAACCTAATCTAGTCCCAATTGCCAGCATCTGGCCCATATCCCTCTAAACCTTTCCTATCCATATACCTTTTCAGATGCCTTTTAAATACTGTAATTGTACCAGCTTCCACCACTTCGTCTGGCAGCTCATTCCTTACACGCACCACCCTCTGTGTGAAAAAGTTACTGCTCAGAACCTTTTAAATATTTCTCCTCTCACCTTTAACCTATACCCTCTAATTTTGAACTCCGCTGTCCTGGGGAAAAGAACTTGGCCATTCATCGTATCTGTGCTTGTTGTGACTTCATAAACCCCTCAAAGGTCACCCCTCAATACCTTCCAACCTCCACCACTTCTTCTGGAAGTTCGTTCCAGACACTCACTGCCCTCTGTGTGAAAAAGAACAGAATAGAATAGAAGACTGGAGTCTTGTGACCAGTGGAGTGCCACAAGGATCGGTACTGGGCCCTCTACTTTTTGTTACTTACATAAATGATTTGGATGCGAGCATAAGAGGTACAGTTGGTAAGTTTGCAGATGACACCAAAATTTGAGGTGTAGTGGACAGCGAAGAGGGTTACCTCAGATTACAACAGGATCTGGACCAGATGGGCCAATGGGCTGAGAAGTGGCAGATGAAGTTTAATTCAGATAAATGCGAGGTGCTGCATTTTGGGAAAGCAAATCTTAGCAGGACTTATACACTTAGTGGTAAGGTCCTAGGGAGTGTTGCTGAACAATGAGACCTTGGAGTGCAGGTTCATAGCTCCTTGAAAGTGGAGTTGCAGGTAGATAGGATAGTGAAGAAAGCGTTTGGTATGCTTTCCTTTATTGGTCAGAGTATTGAGTACAGGAGTTGAGAGATCATGTTGCAGCTGTACAGGACATTGGTTAGGCCACTGTTGGAATACTGTATGCAATTCTGGTCTCCTTCCTATCGGAAAGATGTTGTGAAACTTGAAAGGGTTCAGAAAAGATTTACAAGGATGTTGCCAGGATGGAGGATCTGAGCTACAGGGAGAAGCTGAACAGGCTGGGGCTGTTTTCCCTGGAGCGTCGGAGGCTGAGGGGTGACCTTATAGAGGTTTACAAAATTATGAGGGGCATAGATAAGATAAATAGACAAAGTCTTTTCCCTGGGATCGGGGAGTCCAGAACTAGAGGGCATAGGTTTAGGGTGAGAGGGGAAAGATATAAAAAAGACTTAAGGGGCAACTTTTTCACGCAGAGGATGGTATATGTATGGAATGAGCTACCAGAGGAAGTGGTGGAGGCTGGTACAATTGCAACATTTAAGAGGCATTTGGATGGGTATATGAATAGGAAGGGTTTGGAGGAATATGGGCCGGGTGCTGGCAGGTGGGACTAGATCGGGTTGGGATATCTGGTCGGCATGGACGTGTTGGACCGAAGGGTCTGTTTCCATGCTGTACATCTCTATGACTCTATGACTCTAAGAGCAATGTATTGTCACGTGTACTTTCACAAAAACAAAGTGAAAGGTTCCCATACCACAGTGCCTGTATCAATGACAGAAGTCATAGAGAAGAAGTTTTGAAAAAATAAAAATTAAGACAGAGTTCATCTCAGATCAGTTTCAATTTGGGCAAAATTGATTCAGATGACAGACTTTGTAATGCTGGAAGGCATTGGTGAAGAAGACCTCCACGCCAGGACAACACTGCCAAACCTAGAGGCTGCTATGCCAAACTGAGATCACCCCTCCTGAACAAGGTGGTCACTATGGGAGACTGCTGCCCCAGGTTGGAATACAAGGCCACCACACCAGGACAAGACCTCAAAGCCACACTTCCGGATGAGATCTCCCCACACTGGGACTGGATGGGATCGTCACATCAGGCTGTTGGAATACCCGGAAGTTGACCCTTCACAGCCTTTTTAAGTCTTTCCCCTCGCACCTTAAACCTGTCCTCTAGTTTTGGACTGTCCCACCCTGGGAAATAGACCTTGGTTATTCACCCTATCCATGCCCCTCGTGATTTTATAAACCTCTATAATGTCAACCCTCGGCGTACGGAATTTGAGGGAAAAAAGAGGGTGCAAGTGATTGTGGATGTGATGTCAATCAGGAGAACTGCTTTGTCCTGGTTGGGATTAGGCTTCTGAGGCAGTGGAGCTGCACTCAATTTGGCAAGCAAGGGTGATTACTCACTTGAGCCTTGTAGACAGTAAGTGGGGAGACAGAGGGTGAGTTATTGTAGACGGTAAATGGGGAGACAGAGGGTGAGTTATTGTAGGTGGTAGATAGGGAGACAGAGGGTGAGTTATTGTAGGTGGTAGATGGGGAGACAGAGGGTGAGTTACTGTAGACGGTAGATAGGGAGACAGAGAGTGAGTTACTGTAGACAGTAGATAGAGAGACAGAGGGTGAGTTATTTTAGACGGTAGATAGGGAGACAGAGGATGAGTTATTGTAGATGGTAGATAGGGAGACAGAGGGTGAGTTATTGTAGATAGTAGATATGGAGACAAAGGGTGAATTATCGCAGGTCGTAGATAGGGAGACAGAGGGTGAGTTATTGTAGATGATAGATAGGGAGACAAGGGTGAGTTATTGTAGGTGGTAGATAGGGAGACAGAGGGTGAGTTTTTGTAGATGGTAGATAGGGAGACAGAAGGCGAGTTATTGTAGACGGTAGATAGGGAGACAGAGGGTGAGATTTTGTAGATGGTAGATAGGGAGACAAAGGGTGAGTTATTGTAGACGGTAGATAGGGAGACAGATCCCTTCTCAAGCATAATAGGCAATTGACCAAATTTACATTGCTCCAAAAACTGACAACGTCACCTTGATATGAAAGAACAAAGGAGCTGCTGGGAGCACTCACCCCCTGATAACCCAACTGTACCAGACATCTTCTACTACCTTTTGCTTGTATCTGTGTGGATATGGCAACTGTACTGACATGGCTTGCAGATTTTGTGATCGATTGTCATTCCCAATAAGGAAGGTGAGGTATTGACTGAAAGTTTCTTGCTCTCCTGTATTTGTGGACCTGAAACATCACGAAATGTTGATCAGGCCATCCGCTCAGTTCTTCATGAGATACAATTGGATGGTGCAAGCTGAGGAAGTATATATGTTTTAATCAACCTTCTTGCACTGATTATGACATTGTATAAGGAGGTGATGGCCTAGTGGTATTATCCCTAGACTACTAATCTAAATAACTTTCTAGGGATCTGGGCTTGAATCCCACCATTGCAGATGGTTGAAAGTAAATTCACTAAATATCTGGAACCAATGATGACCATGAAACCAGTACAGATTGTTGAACAACCCAATAGGTTCACTAACATCCTGAAGGGAAGAAATCTGCCATTAGTTGGTCTGGCGTACAAGAGGCTCTAGACATACAAGAAATGTGATTGACTCTTAACTGACTGCTGGGAAATAAATGCTGGCATAGCCAGTAATGTCCTCATCCAATGAATTAAATTTAAAAATAGACTTTTATCTGTCAAGGTTATTGGGACAGATGGGATTTGGGAGTTGGGGACATAATCAGATCAGATCTGACCTTATTGAGTGGTGGACCAGGCTCAAGGAACTATCCCTGCTCCTAATTTGTGTCTCCCTCTGTTCACCTGTGAGAATGAACTGGAAATTAAGCAACTATAGATTAATGTTTCTTCAGTTCCAACATTGCAGACCCCACCAGTGTTCAAGGAGATACTATCTGAAATGTGATTATCATCAAAACCAATGAAATTCTCAAGGAAGTGGGAGAATTTGGCAGACATGTTACACTGGAAACCAAATAGTTTAATGGCTGATGCCATTTGATAATATCAAATAAAATGTTCACTGAGTTTCATTAACCTTTCCTTCTGAGCTCATAGGGTCATAGAGACATAAAGATGTGTAGCATGGAAACAGACCTTTTGGTCCAACTCTTCCATGCTTTCATGTCATCAATTTTACTAAATTCAGCCCAAGTCCCAGGCAGCAGCAACACAATTTCAGGATATGTCTTGTCCTATGTCAGGCCAGACAATATCAGTAGCACCATGGCTCAGGAGATTGCACTGCTGCCTCTCATTACCAGGGACCTGGGTTCGATTGCAACCTTGGCTCGCATCCAAATCTTTTATGTAAATGACACTCCACTGGTCACAGGCCTCCAGTCTGAAAAACAACCCTCCACCACCACCTTCTACCTTCGAGCCAGTTCTGTATCCAACTGGCTAGTTCTCCCTGTATTCCATGAGATCTAACCTTGCTAATCAGTCTCCCATGGGGAACCTGGTCGAACGACTTACTGAAGTCCATATAGATCACATCTACTGCTCTGCCCTCATCAATCCTCTTTGTTACTTCTTCAAAAAACTCAATCAAGTTTGTGAGACATGATTTCCCACGCACAAAGCCATGTTGACAATCCCTAATCAGTCCTTGCCTTTCCAAATACATGTACATCCTGTCCCTCAGGATTCCCTCTAACAACTTGCCCACCACTGAGGTCAGGCTCACCAGACCTGGCTTGTCTTTACCGCCCTTCTTAAACAGTGGCACCATGTTTGCCAACCTCCAGTCTTCCGGCACCTCACCTGTGACTATTGATGATACAAATATCTCAGCAAGAGGCCCAGCAATCACTTCTCTAGCTTCCCACAGAGTTCTCGGGTACACCTGATCAGGTCCTGGAGATTTATCCACCTTTAACTGTTTCAAGACATCCAGAACTTCCTCCTCTGTGATATGGACATTTTGCAAGATGTCACCATCTATTTCCCTACAGTCTACCATTTCGACTGGGACAACACATCTATCCTGGGATAGGCTAAGCAAAGACATGCCAGAGAATTCCTAGAGGCCTGGCACTCCAACCACAACGCCATAAACAAACACATAGATCTAGATGCCATCTATCAACCCCTCAGAAAATGAACAGGAAATGACATCACCACAAACCCCAGGAACCCCATCCAGGAGAAAGATATAAATAGAAAGCAGGAGACAACAGCTTTGCTTCACTTGGAGGTCACCACTGATGATGGTACCTAGCTATGTAATGAATCCTACAGCTCAGCGAGCAAACCTACACCCTAAACAGTCTATACCTTCCATATCCTTTTCCACAGTAAATACTGATGCAAAATATTCATTTAGTATCTCCCCCATTTTCTGTGGCTCCACACAAAGGCTGTTTTGCTGGTCTTTGAGGGGTCCTATTCTCTCCCTAGTTACCCTTTTGTCCTTAATATATTTGTAAAAACCCTTTGGATTCTCCTTAGTTCTATTTGCCAAAGCTATCTCATGTCCCCGTTTTGCCCTCCTGATTTCCCTCTTAAAGTATACTCCTACATTTTTTATACTCTTCTAAGGATTCACTCGATCTATCCTGTCTATACCTGACATATGCTTCCTTCTTTTTCTTAACCAAATCCTCAATTTCTTTAGTCATCCAGCATTCCCTATACCTACCAGCCTTCCCTTTCACCTTGACAGGAATATACTTTTTCTGGATTCTTGTTATCTCATTTCTGAAGGCTTCCCATTTTCCAGCCGTCCCTTTGCCTGCGAACATTTGCATCCAATCAGCTTTCGAAGGTTCTTGCCTAATACCATCAAAATTGGTCTTTCTCCAATTTAGAACTTCAACTTTTAGATCTGGTCTATCCTTTTCCATCACGATTTGAAAACGAATAGAATTATGGTCGCTGGCCCCAAAGTGCTCCCCCACTGACACCTCAGTCACCTGCCCTGCCTTATTTCTCAAGAGTAGGTCAAGTTTTGCACCTCCTCTAGTAGGTACATCCACACACTGAATCAGAAAATTGTCTTGTACGCACTTAAGAAATTCCTCTCCACTATGGCATTCCCAGTCGATGTTTGGAAAGTTAAAATCCCCGACCATAACTACCCTATTATTCTTACAGATAGCTGAGATCTCCTTACAAGCTTGTTTTTCCATTTCCTTCTGACTATCAGGGGGTCTATAATACAATCCCAATAAGGTGATCATCCCTTTCTTATTTCTCAGTTCCACCCAAATCACTTCCCTGGATGTATTTCCAGGAATATCCTCCCTCCGCACAGCTGTAATCCTATCCCTTATCAAAAATGCCACTCCCATTCCTCTCCTGCCTCCCTTTCTATCCTTCCTGTAGCATTTGTATCCTGGAACATTCAGCTGCCAGTCCTGCCCATCACTGAGCCATGTTTCTGTAATTGCTATGATATCCCAGTCCCATGTTCCTAACCATGCCCTGAGTTCATCTGCCTTCCCTGTTAGGCCCCTTGCACTGAAATAAATGCAGTTTAAGTTATTAGTCCTACCTTGTCCCTGCCTGCCCTGACTGACTCAGTTCTGTTCTCAATTGTACCAGTCTCAGATTGATCTCTTTCCTCACTATCTCCCTGGGTCCCACACCCCACCTTACTTGTTTAAATCCTCCCAAGCAGTTCTAGCAAATTTCCCTGCCAGTATATTAGTCCCCTTCCAATTTAGGTGCAATCCATCCTTCTTGTACAGGTCACTTCTACCCCAAAAAAGGTTCCAATGCTCCACAAATGTGAATCCTTCTCCCATACACCAGCTCCTCAGCCATGCATTCATCTGCTCTAGCCTCCTATTCCTGCCCTCACTAGCTCGTAGCACTGGGAGTAATCCAGATATTACTACCCTTGAGGACCTCCTTTTTTAAATTTCTGCCTAACTCTCTGTAATCTCCCTTCAGAATCTCAACCTTTTCCCTTCCTATATTGTTGATTCCAATGTGGACAATGATCTCCTGCTGGCCCCTCTCCCCTGTGAGAACATTCTGCACCCTCTCTGAGACATCCTTGATCCTGGCACCAGGGAAACAACACACCATTCTGCTTTCTCTCTGCTGGCCACAGAAACGTCTGTCTGTACCTTGGACTACAGAATCCCCTAACACAATTGATCTTTTGGAAGCCGACGTACCCCTTGTTGCATTAGAGCCAGTCTCAATACCAGAAACTTGGCTGTTCGTGCTATGTTCCCCTGAGAATCCATCACCTTCTACATTTTCCAAAACAGCATACCTGTTTGAAATGGGTATATCCACAAAAGACTCCTGCCCTAGGTGCCTACCTCTCTTACTCTTCCTGAAGTTAACCCATCTATGTGACTGTATCTGAGACTTCCCCTCTTCCTATAACTGCCATCCATCACATACTGTTGCTGGTGCAAATTCCTCATCGCTTCTATCTGTCTCTTTGTGGGACTTGAGCCTCACTGGCTGGCCAGCATTGATACCCCATCCCTATTTGCCCTCAAGAAGGTGGTGGTGAGCTGCCTTCTTTAATCGCTGCAGCCCACTTGCTATGGGTGGACCCACAATGCCGGTAGGCAGGGAATTCTAAGATTTTGACCCAATGACTGTGAAGGAACAGCAATACATTTCCCTGTCAGGGTGATAAGTGGCTTGGAGGGGATCTTGCAGAGGGTGGTGTTTCCAAGTACCTGCTGCTCTTGCCCTTCTGGATGGAAGTGGTCATGGGTTTGGAAGGTGCTGTCTAAGGATCATTGGTGAATTTCTGCAGTGTATCTTGTATATAGTACATACTGTTGCTCCTGAGCACTGGTGGTGGAGGGATTGAATGTTTGTAGATGTGGTGTCAATCAAGCGGGCGGCTTTGTCCTGGATGCCGTCAAGCTTCTTGAGTGTTGTTGGAGCTGCATCCATCCAGGCAAGTGTGGAGTATTCAATCACACTCCTGACATGTGCCTTGTCGATGGTGGATATGCTTTGGGGTGTCAGGAAGTGAGTTACTCGCCGCAGTATCCTAGTCTCTGACCTGTTCTTCTGTGTTTATGTGGTGAGTCCAGTTGAGTTTCCAGTCAATGGTAACCCTAAGGATGTCCTGAGTCTCTTACCTAGGATGTGTGTGTGCATGCCTGTGTATTGGGGTTTTTAAGGAGTTTTGTTTAAGTTGTATAACCACAGATTAGAAATCCTTTCTTTCATCTGCTCTTGTTCAAGTTAAGTTTACAATAAAACAAGTATTTTCCTCTGTTCTAATTTGCTCTTGCCCAGAGTAGCAGTCAGTTAGACAAGTCGATCATCTTGGTGGTCTTATTGGGATTAATACATTTCATGATGGCTAATGGCACAAATATCAGCAACAATCTCCCGTGTCTGCGTGGGTTTCCTCCGGGTGCTCTGGTTTCCTCCCACAATTCAAAAATGCGCAAGTTAGATGAATTGGCCATGCTAAATTGCCCGTAGTGTTAGGTGAAGGGGTAAATGTTGGGGAATGGGTCTGGGTGGGTTGCTCTTCAGAGGGTCGGTGTGGACTTGTTGGGCCGAAAGGCCTGTTTCCGCACTATAAGTAAGTAATCTAATCTTCCCATAATGCGGTGTTTGCAAAATTGTTACAAGGGTCTCATCAACAGGTGCTAAAAAATAAGCTTATCAACAGCGTGCACACTTTGGTGGCAATTTCATGCCAAACTTGAAATACTTTATCCTGGTCCCTTGCATCATTCTTTTTCCCAGGGAATTAGTTATTGAAATACTGGAACTGGTCAGTAGCCAATTGAGTCACACAATGACTTTGTGAAGTCATTACCAGAACATTATGATATGTGATCAAACAAGCCATTTTGTATCATATTTACAGGCATCAACTGAAGGTTCTAAGATGCTGCTGAACAATGAAGCTTTCGCAATGGTACTTGAATAGAAATTGGATGCAACGTGTAACTTTAAACCTAAAGAAGTCAAAGAGAAAGGAAACCAGCATAAACACATCTGAAAAGACAAACAAAACCCTGCAGAGGGGAGCACACAGAAACACAATAAAGAAGCTATGGTATAAATTCCAGTAAAGCACAATGCCGTTCTCAAAACAGCTGTATCTCTGTTGTTGAACAGGAATATAAGAATTGCTCGACAAAAGAAGTTTACATTTTACCATTGTGCTTTGGCCTGAAACCTACATTCTAAAAGATGAAAGATTTGATAGTGCGAGTTTGCTCAATGTATCATTTCAGTTTCATGACACTGTAACCTTTTGTAATAAATTCTGTGTCTTATGATTTTATACTTTATAACTACGTGACGAAGGAGTAGTGCTCCGAAAGCTAGTGCTTTCAAATAAACTTGTTGGACTATAATCTGGTGTAGAGGGAGTTTTAACTTAGTCCACCCCAGTCCAACACCGGCTCTTCCATATCATAACATTTAAAAGACATCCGTATGGGTATTTGAATAGGAAGGGTTTAGAGGGATATTGATCAAGTGCTGGCAAATGGGACTAGGTTAATTTTGGACACCTGGTCAGTATGGATGAGTTGAACCGAAGGGTTTGTGTCTGTGCTGTACATCTTCATGACTCCATGACTCTATTTAAATTCCTTTGCAATACATGTCTATCCCTTTTTATCTAATAAATTCAACTCCTAGTTTCATGATTCTTTTAGAGACAAATAACATTTTAAAAGAAAGAAATCCCTGAAGAAATCCAATGGAAAGAACCAAAGGTCAAAATTTTACTGACTTAAGAAGTTAAATGTCACAATCCAACAAAAATTATGTCTTTCAAATACTAATGAAAAGGCATACTTCGCTTTAAATGTAAGTGTTTAGAGCATTGAGAAAGAGAAACTATTGGGACACAGATTTGGTTATTGCAAGCAGACCTATGTAATACTGCATTCTGTAAAGAAACCCATTATCAAGAAAACTTCCGTTGTCTAATTTCATTGGTCATCAACTGATTTGCAATAAATATAGCAAAGGGCAGACCGAACATTTTTCCAAGATCCCCAGTACAGTCCCACTCTTCATCGTGTCGGGTTCAACCTTTCAAAGGTATTGATCAAACATTCCACTTGGTCCACGTTTTCTGTACATGATGAGCACGAGCAAGGAAATTTTCCATGAAGCTTCTCTCTCTTAAATCGTTGTCAGTCCTCTCAGCACAGCCCAGAGACTCCTTGTCTGACTCCTTGTTGAAACACCCGGTCAGCTTTTGTATTACTCCCTTCTCCAAAGAGAGCCCCTTTGCTTTACCTCCCTTAATCTTTACTCTGCTGAACAGAAAAGACTTGGTGCCTTTGAGAGATTCACACCTATTATCAAGAAATTCATGTAAATATTTTTCTGCCCACAACTTAAATTGTAACCTGACTCCCAGTGCCTCATCTAGAGCGAACTTTCATTGTCATAGCAACGTGAAACATGTACTTCTTAGAATTGAGGTCACAGCCAAAAAAAACTAATTATCAGAACATTTCCCAGAACTTAGTTTCACTTTTGAATTTAAGGTACCTGTACAAAAAGAAAATGAAGGCAGAGTTTGTCATGTAGCAGGGATTCCCACCTCACAACTCCAGTAGTCAGCAAGAAATGCACCTCAGTTGGTAACAGCTGCCCCATTTCACATTTTGTGGAGCCTCAAATAGCGAGAGGCAGGATCTTTGTCCTTTATTTGGGAAGGAGTCCTCTCTTAGAAAACTACTGGGCAATTTGGTTATACTCTGTGCTCCAACAGTGCCCGTATTAAGAAAGTTTGGGTTTTCAGCGCTGTGAAAAAATTAAGGTCAGCAGATTTGGAAAGCACTGACACATCTGTTTCCACAGGTCATAGGCATACGTTGGCAAGGAGTCAGTTAAAGTTGAATCTAATTTCTTTGGAATTGATTCTCTTTAATGGATAGCACTGGGAAAGGGTGGAAACTGTCTACCACCGAGTTGTGAGAGTGTTGTAATTGTCTGCTATACGTAGATAGCTTGTTCCTCTGTTCTGTTTTTAAAGCAAATCTGCATCCTTTTCAGAATATGTTTCATTGAATGATTGCCACGTTAACAATCTAAACAAACAAAGATAAAAATAATCACACAGCACCAGGTTTATTTGGAAGCACTAGCTTTCAAAGCACTGCTCTTTCATCATGAAGTTGTGGAGAATGGAGGAGCAGCGCTCCGAAAGCTAGTGCTTCCAAATAAACCTGCTGAACTATAATCTGGTGATTTTTAAATTTGTACACCCCAGTCCAAAACTGGCTCCTCTAAATCAGAGGAGAAAGTGAGGACTGCAGATGCTGGAGATCAGAGCTGAAAATGTGTTGCTGGAAAAGCGAAGCAGGTCAGGCAGCATCCAAGGAACAGGAGAATCGACGTTTCGGGCATAAGCCCTTCTTCACTCCATGATCTCCAGCAGTGCCACAGTGCCAGGGACCTGGGTTCGATTCCAGCCTCAGGCGACTATCTGTGTGGAGTTGCACATTCTTCCCGTGTCTGCGTGAGTTTCCTCCTGGTACTCTGGTTTCCTCCCACAGTCCAAAGACGTGTAGGTTAGGCGAATTGGCCATGTGAAATTGCCCATAGTGTTCAGGGATATGTAGGTTAGATGTATTAGTCAGGGACAAATGTAAAGTAATAGGATAGGGGAACGGGTCTGGGTGGTTTACTCTTTGGAGGGTCGGTGTGGATTTGTTGGGCCAAATGGCTTGTTTGCACACTGCAGGAGTTCTATGATTCTTTCAATGTGAGCCAGTACTTAATACAAGGACCATTACCATTGTGGTTGACCAGTAATGAAAGGCAACCAACAAAAGTAAAGCACTGATGTGCATTTTGTACAATTTAAGCCATTCAATACAAACTTTGGATGATTTATCTTGCTTGGGTTGAGTTACTGAAGGGACCAGAAGCAGATGTTAATTGGGCGCTTTGATACAGCGCTATGGAATTTTGTGAAGTTATTTGGCATGCCAAGGTTTTGGTCACTGGAGAACTGATTACTGTGGTGCTCTCAGTGCTACCTGCTTCAGCAGGCCATACAAATCAGTTAGAGGTTAGAAAGATAAATTATTTTAAACATGCAAATTGTTAAGAAAAATATGCTTGCATGGTAAAAATGATGGCAATGAGTAAATGGACTTGGTTCTTGGCAAGAAAACATTATATTAGTCAACCTCACAATGTACAAAATCTGGTAATAACAAAACGTCCCTAAATTATGCATTATTCTCCTCAGTAAGTGGTATTTCAGACCCCATGTTAGCCATCAAAAGTAACTGGAAATCTGTTACATGATCTTGCAATAGTTTGTTCTTATTCACTATTGAATTACGTCCACTGGGGACAGGGCTGTGATTGGTCAGAAATACTTTAATTTAGGATTCAGCTGTCAGTGAGAAAATTGTCACTTACAAGCGTGGCTCAGAGCTGAATTAGGTCCCAGTTAGAAAAAGGACAATATCTTCATACATCAAGTGACTGGATGAGAAAAGAGCGACCGAGATGGGTTGACAGATTCTGATGCACCAAGAGCGAAATAGATAGAAAGAGGAGACGGAAGACATAAAATGATGCATACAAAGAGTCAGGGCAATAAGTGAGAGCCTCAGAGAATGAGAGACATAGAGAACATGAATGTCAAAGAGAAGAATAGGCTAAAAAAACAGAATTAGAGAAAAGGATTTCAAGTTGAGAAAGAATTGGTGAAGTAGGTAATGATGGAGAGAGCTACTTAGAGAAAGTTACCAAAGCAGACGGAGAAAAAAGATAGAGACTCAGAGTCAGTATCTCCAAGAAGATGACAACAGAGGGCTTGCTTCTTCTGTTATGCAATATAAAGTTTTTAAGACTGTCATAACTAATTAGAAACAAATTAAAATCAAACACGGAAATGTGTGAGCTGTCAACTCACCGTCACATAAAATATTTGCAACGATCTTTGTACTCATTGTTCTGTGTGTAAACTTCATTCCAAAATGTCGATCCATTTTTGCCTTCTTTATTTTCTGGGCAGCTAATCAGGCGCACAGTCTTAGTTGAAACCTTTGATGCAAACTGCTAAAATAAAATCCCCAAGAGGAGACTAATTTGATTGAATTTCCTATGCTTTCAGGAAGGAGGCTTTGAGTGTGACAGGCCTGTCAACCCAGATGCTGTATTCTAATTGCTCTTGATGTATTTTGTGCTAATTACCATTGCAGGAAAAAAAAGTGATCTCAAAAGATTATGGCAGCTTTCACAAATAACAACCAACTGATTCCATGTCATGTTATGACAGGAGGGTTCCCTTATACCCCCCTCCAGCTTCTTAACCACTGAACACATGTCACTGATACTAATAATCTCCTCCTCCCTTTCCTGCTCCCAATGAAGATTCCATTTGGCAATGTCATGTAGATTAAACTGGGTTTAATTTACACGGCCTTACAAGGTTCATTATTCAGCTTGGCACTAAGGACACAAGAATGCAACCTAAACCAGTCAGAAGGAATTCATTTTGATTAATTCTGCCACTTAACATTACGTGATTTGCAAAGGAACTAGGTCACAGCATTACGCAGAAGATAAATCAACTCACACCACAATGTCCATTGACACAAGTCTCTACAGCAATATTAGCAATGTTAGTTAGAAGCAAAAGGTTCCCTTTTACTTAGAAATACTGTACAGTGAAGGAATGTATAATCCCCTATTGCTAGCCCCATATCCTGAGTGGGTGAATGTATCATCTGACACGGCCACACTGAGCAGGAAAGTCCAGGCTTCAGGCTTGGGCCTAAGATGGATTTGTGGATTTAAGATAGATATGTCTTCTTGCTAGGGATAGAAAGGGAAAGAAAAAATGTATCTAATAAGATTCCCGCACCTAAGTATAAACCTAGACAATGAACTGAACAGCAACAACAGCGCCCTTGGCTAAAATGTGTCACCACCCTATCCCTGAATTGCTTGTTAACTTTCAGGGTGAGATTTTGCTCGCACTGCAAGTTCTTTATCAATAGCACAGAGAGTTATTTCAATCATAAAACAGAATGACTAAAACCTCCTCCAGTCAGTGAATGTAATGCATGAAGGATGGCACTGGGGGTATCTACTGCCCTCTTCATGTTATTGGGTTACCTCAAAGGGAAGAGGTGTTAGTGTGAGGAAAACTAAGATATTTTGGTCAGGTTTCTCGTTAGCTGTGGCTTCCTGGAATTGGCTCATCACCTTAGACTGGGAAGAGGTTGGAGGCTTCTCAACAGTCCTGGCTCCTCCTATTCCTCACTAATCGATAACAGCCCTGCCTCTGAAAGTGAAGATGGAAGATTAAATCCGATTCCAGGGACATTGAGTGCATCTGAGAGGGAATGAGGGAAGTGTCATCCTTGGGGTGGGGTATTAGATCAAAATCCAGCAGTTTCCTCAGGTTGCTATAAAACACTCCACCTCATTATTTCAATGAGGAGTGGTATTGTTTAAGGGTACAAGGGGTGAAAGAGTTAATACTGAGTTAATACCAGCCACTATAACAATGCCATATGGTCTTGATGGAATCTCACTGTTGTAAAAAAAAGGGGCGGCATGATGGCTCAGTGGTTAGCACAGCTGCCTCACAGCCCAGGGACCCGGGTTCGATTCCAGCCTTGGGTGACTGTCTGTGTGGAGCTTACACATTCTCCCCCCACCGTTTGTGTGGGTTTCCTCCGGGTGTCCTGATTTCCTCAAACAGTTCAATGATGTGCAGGTTAGGGTGAATTTGCCGTGCTAAATTGCCCATAGTGTTAGGTGCATTAGTCGGGGGAAAAGGTTATGGGTGGGTTGCTCTTCAAAGGGTCGGTGTGGACTTGCTGGGCCGAAGAGTCTGTTTCCACACTATAGGGAATCTAATCTAATTTAATCGAAAGATTATCTCCACGTCTTCCTCAGTCACTGTAGCCATGTCTATCATGTTAATATATCATATACCCTGATTGTTACCCTGTAATAAGTTACATCTCATTGAAGGTAAGAGTCTCTTCCCTATAGACTTTCTAGTGCCATACTAGACAAAGTAGACCCTACAGAACCCCACCAGGAAAGAGAATGGTAACAGTACATCTTCCATTTGGATCTTACAACATGACAGCCATTGATAAGGAGTCATCTTACCCCAGCTGGGGAGATCTCCCCAGTGGCCTGAGTAGATATGTTGAAGGACTACTATAATGTGAAAAATATCATCGTTCAAATGAGACTCTGTCTGCAGGATGGAAGGAGAAGATCTTATGATGTTATTTGAAGATAAGCTATTTCTTCCCCAGAATGTTGTTGCTGGAATCTGGGAGGATAGAAGGCTGCTGCTGTGTTGGTCTGTGCAGCCGTGACTGCACTTCAGAAGTAATTCATTAACATGAAACACTTTAAGACATCCCAAGAGTATGAAAGTACTTCAAAAAGACAAGTTTGTTCTTACCAACACTCAGAAGAAGAGGGAATGAGGGTGAAAAAAAACATCGTAGCTATTTTGAAACATCTTCATAAATGTATCTCCATCATATCAAAGAAATCTCGTTCCCTTTGGTCCATTAACTCTGAAGAGGTTTACCAGAGGAGACATAACCAAAAATCGAAACATATGCTTTGTGATTATGGCGACAGCTTAAAGTATTCCTATCAAATTCCTGTCCCTGCTGCTTCAATGGGAGTGCTCATCCATGAATTAATGCTTCTATTAAGTTACCAGACAAAGCAATTTGATTTGAATGTGTCAGGTTCTCATGCAATATCATACAGTGTAATTTCCAAACTTATGTTCACTTGCTTCAGAAACAAGGTAATTATTTGATTCCCTGATCTGAATGCACTTTGTTTTTGGTGGGTTGATAGACTAATTGTGGCTGTTGCATCACATCATATCATTATCTTAGTCACTCTTAACATCAGATGCTCACAGTGTTCTTCATATCTGGTGTCTGTTCAAGACACACAAGGAGAACATGATGGCAGCTCCTTTAAGGGTCGATGAAATGCTTCCCTTGGTATACAAAGTTAAAAATCACACAACACCAGATTATAGTTCAACAGTTAAAAATCACACAACACCAGATTATAGTTCAACAGTTAAAAATCACACAACACCAGGTTATAGTCCAACAGTTAAAAATCACACAACACCAGGTTATAGTTCAACAGTTAAAAATCACACAACACCAGGTTATAGTCCAACAGTTAAAAATCACACAACACCAGGTTATAGTCCAACAGTTAAAAATCACACAACACCAGGTTATAGTCCAACAGTTAAAAATCACACAACACCAGGTTATAGTTCAACAGTTAAAAATCACACAACACCAGGTTATAGTTCAACAGTTAAAAATCACACAACACCAGGTTATATTCCAACAGATTTAATTGGAAGCTGAAGGAGCGGCGCTCCGAAAGCGAGTGCTTCCAATTAAACCTGTTGGACTATAACCTGGTGTTGTGTGATTTTTAACTTTGTACACCCCAGTCCAACACCGGCATCTCCGAATCATAGTTCAACAGGTTTATTTGGAAGCACTATCTTTCGGAGCACTGCATCTTCATCAGGTGGTTGTGGAAAATAAGATTGTAAGACACAGAATTTATAGCAAAAGTTTACAGTGTGATGTAACTGAAATTATATATTGAAAAAGACCTGGTTTGTTTGTTAAGTCTCTCATCTTTGAGAATGACCATGTTGGTTTCAGTTCCTTGTGGTCTCATTAGGATTGTGATCAGAAGCACTGTCTAACGGTTCCCTTCTCTAATCCAGGACATTGCGGCCTGTGGTAGTGCTGGAGGCTAGATGAGATCAGTAAACTCAGCAAGTAACTTGTACCCATCTCATATAAGAGGTTTAACTCAATGCTTCGCAATTATCTGCAGTGGGCTGAGACATCTCTATAGCAGGAACTTGGAACTTTCAATATTCCAAATATAAATTTGAATCAATAAAAGTAAATAATATCTCTGCTTGGCCACACAGAACTTGAATATTGCTGAAATAAGTACACATTTTGTCAACTTCCACTCAACTTCCTCAGTTTCATTCATATAGTCCCCACTGAATGCTTTCCCCTCATTATATCCTCCCTCACCATTGAAGCAATTTTGTTTGTAATCAATAAGGCTACTCCACCTCCTTCAGTATTTCCCTTTCCCTCCTATAAACATTATATTTAGTCCTCAATCCCGACCATTTCACAAGAATGCCAATTCAAGGGGAAAGCTAACATTTATTTTGCATGAGAAGAGAGTGCCAATTGGTTGACAAGTGCATTCTGACTAATGGTGGTTTTGTCTTGGAGAAGGTGCCCATAAACAGTTAACAACCAGGCCTTGTTATATTTGGAACTAAGCATGTTGACTCAATATTCGTAAATTGTTAAGCAAAGCCCTAGCTGAGTGCTTTCCCAGAGGCAACACCTCCACTAATCACAGTGCACCGAGCAAGCACTCTGCTCCCATGCAGTGTAAATGTTGATTCACCTCTTGAATTCTTATGAAATGTCCTGATGAGTACAAGAAGGAAGGCTTTTGATAGGATGTGTCTTTTTTCATCAAGACCCAAATAAATACTGATGGAAGTATCTGTTAATGTTCACTAATCCAAATTTGCTCCAAGATTTGAAAAACGTTAGGTTACAGATCAGCCATGATTTTATTGAATGGCAGAACAGGCTTAACCTGTTCCTATGCACCTTATGTTACTAGATTGTACTTAATGTAAAAATGGTGCTGAAATCTGACTCTTAATGTTGTAACACTGATTTCCATTCAAATGCAATGAAACATGACCAAGTGACAATGGGCTCAGTGAATTAGACAATTTGACTTCAGGCCCCAGCTAACCAATGCGCCCCCACCTCTGCAAATTAGGTCAATACCCGGTGAAGGGTATTTGTCCCTGATGGTTACCAATGCTCCCCTTTCCCACATTGTTAAGGCTAGCCTGATTTACAGCTCATACAGGATTCAAAGAACATGAAGCTTGCAATGATTCTTCCAGAATAAGTGGCTCAAGAGCATCACAAATTGAGTTTGGACCTGCTGCAAGGAAGAACACAGTGAACAGACAATGTAGAACAATTTCAGACCTAGAGAAAAAGCTACCCACAATCACATAGATCATAAAACAATACAGCACAGAACAGGCCTTTCGGCCCTCGATGTTGCGCCGACCTGTGAACTAATCTAAGCCTATCTCCCTACACTATCCCATCATCATCCATGTGCTTATCCAAGGATTGTTTAAATCTCCCGAATGTGGCTGAGTTAACTACACTGGCAGGTAGGGCATTCCATACCCTTACCACTCTCTGAGTAAAGAACCTGCCTCTGACATCTGTCTTAAATTTATCGCCCCTCAATTTGTAGCTATGCCCCCTTGTACAAGCTGACATCACCAACCTAGGAAAAGGACTTTCGTGTCTACCCTATCTAATCCTCTGATAATCTTGTATGTCTCTATCAAATCCCTGTTAGCCTTCTTTTTTCTAATGAGAACAGACCCAAGTTTCTCAGCTTTTCCTCATAGGACCTTCCCTTCAGACTAGGCAACATCCTGGTAAATCTCCTCTGCACTTTTTCCAATGCTTCCACATCCTTCCTGTAATAGGGCAACCAGAACTGTACACAATATTACAAGTGTGTCCGCACTAGCGTTTTGTATAATTGCAGCATGACATTATGCCTCCAGAACTCAATCCCTCTACCAATAAAACCAAACACACCATATGCCTTCTTAACAGCTATCAACCTAGTAGCAACTTTCAGGGATCTACGTACATGGACTCCAAGATCCCTCTACACACCTAAACTATCAAGAATCTTTCTATTGACCCAGTATTCTGCCTTTCTGTTATGCTTCCCAAAGTGAATCACTTCACATTCATCTGCATGGAACTCCATTGCCACCTCTCAGTCCAATTCTGCAGTTTGTCCAAGTCCCCCTACAACCTGCAACATTCTTCCACACTGTCCACAGACTTTAGTGTCATCTTCAAACTTACTAACCCATCCACCTATGCCTGCTTCTAAATCATTTATAAAAATGACAAACAGCAGTGGTCCCAAAACAGATCCTTATGGTACACCATGAGTAACTGGTCTCCAGGCTGAATATTTTCCATCAACCACCACTTGCTGCCTTCTGGGAAAGCCAATTTCTAATCCAAACTGCTAAATCACCGTTAATCTTATGCCTCTGCATTTTGTCCAACAGCCTACCATGTGAAACATTATGAAAGGCCTTACTGATTAGATTACATTACATTAGATTAGATTAGATTACATTACATTACAGTGTGAAAACAGGCCCTTCGGCCCAACAAGTCCACACCGACCCACCGAAGCGCAACCCACCCATACCCCTACATTTACCCCTTACCTAACACTACGGGCAATTTAGCATGGTCAATTCACCTTACCTGCACATCTTTGGACTGTGGGAGGAAACCGGAGCATCCGGAGGAAACCCACGCAGACACGGGGAGAACGTGCAAACTCCACACAGTCAGTCGCCTGAGGCGGGAATTGAACCCGGGTCTCTGGCGCTGTGAGGCAGCAGTGCTAGCCACTGTGCCACCGTGCTGCCCACAAAGTCCATGTACTCCATGTATTGAAGTCCACGTACTCCACGTCAACTGCCCTACCCTCATCTACATGCTTGGTCACCTTCTCAGAAAACTCAATGAGCTTTGAGAGATGACCTACCCTTGACGAATCCATGCTAACTATCTGCAATCAAATTGTTGCTTGCTAGATGATCATAAATCCTAGCTCTCATTATCCTTTCCAAAACTTTTCCTACAATAAATATAAGGCTCACTGGTCTATAGTTACCAGAGTCATCTCGACTGCCCTTCTTGAACAAGGGCA
This sequence comes from Chiloscyllium plagiosum, assembly GCF_037043375.1. NCBI lineage: Eukaryota > Metazoa > Chordata > Chondrichthyes > Orectolobiformes > Hemiscylliidae > Chiloscyllium > Chiloscyllium plagiosum. The sequence goes on from NW_028270154.1 coordinate 79,831,538, forward strand.
CAACATTTGCAATTCTCCAGTCCTCTGGCACTAAACCTGTAGACGATGACAACTCAAAGATCAAAGCCAAAGGCTCCAACACCTCCTCCCTAGCTTGCCAGAGAATTCTTGAATAAGTCCCATCCAGCCCAGGGGACATGTCTACTTTCACTCCTTCTAGAATTGATAACACCTATTTGTAACTAACTTCGATCCTTTCTAGTTTAATATCTTGTATCTCATTCTTCTCCTCTCCGATATTCTCCTTTTCCTGAGTAAAAACCGGTGAGAAATATTTGTTTAGCACCTCTCTGATCTCCACAGGGTCCACACACAACCTCCCACTTCTGTTTTTGACTGGCCCTATTCCTACCCTAGTCATTCTTTTATTCCCCACATACCTATACAAAGCTTTAGGGTTCTCCTTTATTCTACTTGCTAAAGACTGCTTATGTCCTCTCTTTGCCCTTCTTAACTCTCTCCTTAAATCCTTCCTCGCTAATCTGTAAATCTCCATCGCCTCATCTGAATCTCATCATCACATAAGCGTCCTTCTTCCACTTAACAAGAGATGCAATTTCTCTAGTAAACCACAGTTCCCTTCCCTTATCACTTCCTCCCTGCCTGACAGGGACATACTTATCAAGGACACGCAATATCTGTTTGACATAAGGGGTCAAAAGTGGAGAGATAAGAGACTGCTGTGCCTCTCCACTTCCCAACCACGCCATCAGAACCTATCTATTACCAGCTCAACCTCTGTGGAGCCATTGTTGTCCACTATTTGCTGCACATCTACTCAATGTCTATCTGGCCACTCTAACTCACCCATTTCCCCACATTTGCTTCCACTCATCAGCTGTCCACAACCCCACAATCAAATGAGGGAAGAAAAAGCCTCTTTAATGGTGTGGTGGCCTAAACCAGGAACAAACTGGGTCAGGTCTCCTCATTATGAACCGTTTGCAAGGATACCCTTTACTATTTAAAGTTTGCTTATGCCCATATTTAACAGTTATTTTGTTACTGTCTTTCTAGGCTTTAATATCTCTGTCATTAGTTCTTATTTGTTGAATGGTATAAAGATTTGAAATATTGTGTGTTGCACAGTTGGAAAAAGTAGACACTGCGCAATGTATAGTCCATTGTAAAGTATCTTAAACCTATCTACTTTTTTTTTAGAAATATCCTTTTATAGGATGTGAGTGTTGCTGGTTAAGCCAGCCTTTATTGTCCATCACTATTTATTGACCTGCTGTAGGCCATATGATGTCAGAAATGCTGTTAGGTAGGGCATTGTAGAATTCTTTTACCCAGCTTATTGCCAATTATAGGCTTTAGCTCAACAAAGCTGTGATGCTTCATGATGCAAGGGGATAATGTGCATTGTTGACAGAGGTAAAGTCACCACAGTCTTACCAGAACTGCTCTCACATGAAAGTGATACTAATGGTGATGGTTTAACCACACCTCAGACAACAGGCTGAGCTGGAGAGCCTTTCATAGTAATTTCAGCCAGTATGGGAATTGAACCCATTACTCTCCTTGAACCAGCTAACGGAGCTAACCAATGCCTAGATAGGTTACCGCTCTATAAGATATCTGCAAAAGAGGCAAAACACTCACATGGCAAGTCACTCATTTGGAGCACTGGGCTGATCTGAGCTTGGTCAAGCGCATTGTGAAGTTCAAATTTTCAAATAAAACAAGTTAAAAGGGATATCGTACAATTTGGACTGGGTTTTATGAAGGAACTCTCTAGTCTGCTTCACTGACTGAAAGTTTAGATTAGGCCAGCATGTAGAAATGAGAATTTCGTTGCCATGAAATACTCCTCTTTTTAGTTTGTTCTTTACTGATATAGAGGAGTTTCTCCTTTTTCGAAATGAAATGGAAAAGAAAATAAAGAACTGAAATACAGAAGAGAAGTGTATTAAAAGTCATAGATGCATATAGACCCTTTGATCCAACTCCTCCATGCTGACCAGATATCCTAAATTAATCTAGTCCCATTTCCAGCACACTGCCATCATGTGTATTAGATTTATTTGCATGAACTGCTAAACCACATCCTAAAGCAGATTTCTCAATAAGACTGGAGCCTGGAAAGGTTGTTTGAAAGAAATTTTGAGGAATCTGTGTGATAGTGTTATGGACCAGGCCAGACCCCCTCAGAACATTTCAATAAGCAGGTGCAAGTGGATATTCCAGGAGAGATGCAGCTGACCGAATCATTCAGTTTTAAACAAAACAGAATTTATTCACAGACTACTGAATGGAACACGAACAAAAGAGAACCAAATTTAAAATAACTAAACTTATCTGAAAACCCAATCAACTCAATCGCAATTTAATGATGCTGTTCCAAGTACTCACAGAATCCCCATAAAGACCCCCTTGGCAAAAAAAATGATAAAATGAAACACAGGTTTTTACAGAAGAGATATCAGAGAGAAAAAGAAAGAGGGAGAGAGAGAGAGAGAGAGAGACAGAGACAGAGAGAGAGACAGAGACAGAGAGAAAGTGAGAGGGAGGATCAGCATGGAGCTGATTCTCTGGGTTCCCAGCTAAACCTTGACCAGCTGCTGCAAACAGCCAGCCTGCTAAAACTAAACCCTAAACTAGGAGAACTGGCCACACCCCTTCCATTGTACAAGCGTTTTAAAAAAAAACTTAAAGCTTTTTCAAGTAGATATTTCCAGACATATCAGAACCTCTGCCTTTACAACCCCTCTGAAATAAAAAACAAGGAGAGCTTTACCTTGTTAAGGGTGCAGCATTGTCACAATAGTATCAACAGTTCATTCAACGCTCACAGACTGGTAAAGGTTAGTTGCTGTATTAAGCACTACTCACATGTCTAGCTTAGCTAATGATATTGACCAAGTGGCAGTGTCTCACCACGTTGCTTGGGAGTCACAAAGTGTTCCTCAGAATCACAGAATTGCTATGGTGGAGAAGGAGTAGATGATGATGAAGCCCCTCCATTAGGGGGTAACACTTGAACTCAGGCAGACAGCCTACCTGAAGCATTGTTTCCACCACGCACCCCACCCATTGTGCTCCTCTCTTATCCCCACCCTGCCGGTCCTAATCAAGCCTCCATTGAAATAGGTGGTGCCAGGGACACAATTAGGAAACAGAAATGTCAGCACTATGGTCTTTTCAACATCTGGTCCTCACATGGCGGGGCTTGAATTTGCTGTCCATGGGATCTGTGAAATATACAGATGGGGGTAATACCAATGGCAGCTTAGAGATTCACCAGTGCCCTTTAGAGCCGTTACCGGGTACAGATCATTCAGTCTGCTCCACCACACTGCACCCATGACTCAATGGGCTTTTCAAACGACACTGGGACTCTAACAATAAAATGGCAATCCTGAACCTATGGTTGCCAGCATGACCCAATGACAATATCAACAAGGTAATGACCTACTACTTGTGGGAGCCTTCAATGAGCAAATGAACTGCTGCATTTCTTTACAGTACAGATCAAAACCTTTCCATTAGTTGTAAGTCAACCAATTGCTGTGTAAATTGCTATACGAATGCAAATATTTGAATGAGAGAAGAAATGATAAATAAAGAGCTGTCAAAGGATTTGGGATGGGAAGATAAGAAATAAGAGCAGTCCATTCAGCCCATTGAAGTTGCTCTGCCGTTCAACTGGATCAAGTTTGACCTTGTCTTTGGGTAGTGAGTCTTTCAGTACTCTAGGATGCCAATCCAGGGAGTTATCCAATTTCAGTCCCATTAACGTCCCCAGTATTATTACCTTTCCACTTATATTCATTTTCTCTCTGTTCCTCATTCTCACCAGTCTCTTGGCTCTCTAGTGAGATTTTCTTTACATCTTCCTCCATGAAAACAGACACTAAGCATATGTTTAGTTTCACTCCATTTCCTTATTCCCCATTATAAGTGCATCGATCGCCTCCTGAAGTAGGCACACATTTGTCATTGACCAACCTATTCGTTTTTACATAAATATCAAATTTTGTTGATGGTTCTAGGTTGCATCTGTTCCTATTTTATGGAGTAAGCAGTAAGCATAAATCGATCAATAACAATGCTGATGATAATCAGAACACTTTGAACTAGAGACCGAGAAAGAGGTCATATTCTATACTCAGAGGGATGTGGTTCTAGCCAAGATAACTGTTATGACATGGGGTAAACCCCTCTGATAATTTAAACCTGACACACAGAGAAGCTCACCTTGCACCGTAATCTGTTAAATTTTGAGAGGCAAAAAACTATTCCAGTTACTATTTAAAGTAAAAATTAACAATTTCATTCTTTAAGTCCAAAAGAGATCATGAAAACAGCAACTATTTACAACCCCTTTCTCTTAACCCTATCTTTTACCTCCCACTCTACAATACTGGTCCAACAAATTCCCTCTTAAATTTACGGCAAATCACTTTCAAACCTAGTTGCCGTCTTTGGATGTCGAACTTCCTTTGTAGATTTTGTAAGGTTGGTTGCGGTATTCTGCTGCACAAATTTCTTAGGGACAGGCACCTTTCAGAGAGCTATTCTGCTGCTGTATTTACTTGGGGGTGCTCATTGCTGTTCTCTCCCTAACTGTTCAAAATGTCCAGTTTTATACCCCAAAAACATCAGATGATTTTATTGGTTTGATGTAATCAAAACATTAAATTCAAATTTGATTGGATTTTGGGATCTGGGGCATAATTTAAACTGATTGGCTGAATTTGAAGCTGTTTTTTTCTAACATGGCAACACAACACCCACTATTTGTGTGAACCAAATGTTACATTTTTAAATTGTTCAGCACACTCTGTGCATTCAGTCCTTGCCAGCTTCCTTTTTCGCTTAAAGGTGCAGTACACCTACACCTTCATAACATTACTTCTAGTGTGAACAAAGAGTTGAAGTTACTCTGTCATATCAGTGTTCAGATTAGCGGCAGCGTAGATCAGACTAGATTTACCAAACAAGCTAGCATGAAGGGAACTGGGACAAACCATACCAGCCATTGGGAACTCACCACACTGTGACAGCAGATTTCCATTCTATGGTAAAACCAATCCCAAATCATATTATATTTTCTCTTTTCAATTTCTTGTTCCCACTTAATTCAACTTAAAATACTCCCAATGTATGCAAATGACTGAGGTGTCAGTGGGGAAACTCTTTGGGGCAAGCGATGATAATTCTATTAGTTTTAAAATAATTATGGAGAAGGACAGAATTGATCAAAAAGTCCAAGTTCTAAAGGCCAATATTTATGGTATTGGACATGAACTTTCAAAAGTTGATTTGAGGAGGCTATTCGAAGGTAAAGGCAAATTGGGAAAATGGAGGCTTTTAAAAATAAGATACTATTTTAAGAATTAAATGTGATATTGAGAGTTCAGAGCCAATGTGTTCCTGTTAGTGTGATGGGCAAGACTGGAAGGTACAGGGAATGCTGGATGACTGGAGAAATTGAGGCTCTGGTCAAGACAAAGATGGAGGCCGATGTCAGGTATAGACAGCTGGGATTGAGTGAATCCCAAGATGAGTATAAGGGCAGTAGGAGTATACTTAAAAGGGAAATCAGGAAGGCAAAAAAGACGTCTTGAGATAGCTTTGGCAAGTAGAGTTAAAAAGAATCCAAAGAGATTTTATAAATACATTAAAGGCAAAAGAGTAAAGAGTGAGAAAATAGGGCCCTCTAAACATCAACATGGCTGTCTATGTGTGGAGCCACAGGAGATCAGTGAGATATTAAATTAATATTTTCTGTCAGCACTTACAATAGAGAAAGGCAAGGAAGCTAGGGAACTTGGGGAAATAAATAGTGATGTATTCAAAAGTGTACATATTACAGAAGAGGAGGTGCGTAAAGGGTGATAAATCCACAGGACTTTATCAGGTGTTTCCCCAGAACTCTGTGGGAACCTAGGGAAGAGATAGTTGGGCCTTGCTTTGATCTCTGTATCATTGACAGCCACAGATGAGGTGCTGGAAGACTGGAGGTTGGCTAATATGGGGCCATTTTGCTTAAGAAAGGTCTTAAGGAAAAGTGAGGGAACTTTAGACTGTTGAGTCTTACACCAATGTTCGATAAGTTTTGTTGGAGGGGATTCTAAGCGACAGGAGTTACATACATTTGGAAAGGCAAGGAATGATTAGAAATGGTCAACGTGACTTTGTTGTGGGAAATCATGTCTCACATACTTGATTGAGCTTTTTGAAGATGTGACAAAGAGATTGATGAAACCAGAGTGGTAGACTTTAGCAAAGCGTTTGACAAGGTTCCATGTAGGAAACCGGTTAGTAAGGTCAGACCACATAGGATATGGGGAGCTAATCAATTGGATACAAAATTGGCTTGAAGGTAGGAGATAGAGGATGGTGGTGGAGGTTTGCTTTTCAGACTGGAGGGCTGTGACTGATGGTGTGTGTTATGACATGGGGTAAATCCACAGGGATTTCTGTTCTACAGGTCATTGACAGATAAGGTACCTTTAAGAGACCTGTGTTTCGGGAGAACATAGAACATAAAACATAGAACATTACAGCGCAGTACAGGCCCTTCGGCCCTCAATGTTGTGCCGACCTGTCGTACCAATCTGAAGCCCATCTAACCTACACTATTCCATGTATGTCCATATGCTTGTCCAATGACGACTTAAATGCACTTAAAGTTGGTGAATCTACTACCGTTGCAGGGCATTCCATACCCTTACTACTCTCTGAGTAAAGAAACTACCTCTGACATCTGTCCTATATCTATCACCCCTCAATTTAAAGCTATGCCCCCTTGTGTTCACCATCACCATACTTGGAAAAAGGCCCTCCCTGTCCACCCTATCTAACCCTCTGATTATCTTATATGTCTCTATTAAGTCACCTCTCAACCTTCTTCTCTCTAACAAAAACAGCCTCAAGTCCCTCAGCCTTTCCTCATAAGACCTTCCCTCAATACCAGGCAGTATCCTAGTAAATCTCCTCTGCACCCTTTCCAAAGCTTCCACATCCTTCTTATAATGCGGTGACCAGAACTGTACACAGTACTCCAAGTGCGGCCGCACCAGAGGTTTGTACAGCTGTAGCATAAACTCAAGGTTCCGGAACTCGATCCCTCTATTAATAAAAGCTAAAACATATATGCCTTCTTAACAACCCTGTCAACCTGGGTGGCAACTTTCAAGGATCTGTGTACCTGGCCACCGAGATCTCTCTGCTCATCTACACTACCAAGAATCTTACCATTAGCCCAGTACTTTGCATTCCGGTTACTCTGACCAAAGTGAATTACCTCACACTTGTCCACATTAAACTCCATTTGCCACCTCTCAGCCCAGCTCTGCAGCTTATCTATGTCTCTCTGTAACCTACAACATCCTTCATTACTATCCACAACTCCACCGACCTTAGTGTCCTCTGCAAATTTACTAACCCATTCTTCTACGCCCTCATCCAGGTCGTTTATAAAAATGACGAACAGCAGTGGACCCAACACCGAGCCTTGTGGTACACCACTGGTAACTGGACTCCAGGATGAACATTTCCCATCAACCACCACCCTCTGTCTTCTTTCAACAAGTCAATTATTGATCCAAACTGCTATATCTCCCACAATCCCATTCTTCCGCATTTTGTACAATAGCCTACTGTGGGGAACCTTATCGAATGCCTTGCTGAAATCCATATACATCACGTCAACTGGTTTACTCTCACCCACCTGTTTGGTCACCTTCTCAAAGAACTCAATAAGGTTTGTGAGGCATGACCTACCCTTCACAAAACTGTGCTGACTATCCCTAATCAAATTATTCTTTTTTAGATGATCATAAATCCTATCTGTTATAACCTTTTCCATCACTTTTCCAAAAACTGAAGTAAGGCTCACTGGTCTACAATTACCAGAGTTATCTCTACTCCCCTTCTTGAACAGGGGAACCACATTTGCTATCCTCCAGTCTTCTGACACTATTTCTGTAGACAATGACGATTTAAAGATCAATGCCAAAGGCTCAGCAATCTCCTCCCTGGCTTCCCAAAGGATCCTGGGATAAATCCCATCCGACTCAGGAGACTTATCTATTTTCACACTCTGCAGGATTTCTAATACCTCTTCCTTGTGAACCTCAACCCCACCCAGTCTAGTAGCCTGTATCTCAGTATTCTCCTCAACAACATTGTCGTTTTCTAGAGTGAATATTGTCGAAAAATATTCATTTAGTGCTTCCCCTATCTCCTCTGACTCCACACTCAACTTCCGACTACTATCCTTGGTTGGCCCTAATCTTACTCTCGTCATTCTTTTATTCCTAAAATACCTATAGAAAGCCTTAGGGTTTACCCTGATCCTATCCACCAAAAATTTCTCATGTCTCCTCCTGGCTCTTTTGAGCTCTCTCTTTAGGTCTTTCCTAGTTACCTTGTAACCCTCGAGAGCCCTAACTGAGCCTTCACATGTCATCCTAACATAAGCCTTCTCCTTCCTCTTGACCAGAGATTCCACTTCCTTTATAAACCACAGCTCCTGTGCTCTACAGCTTCCTCCATGCCTGACAGGTACATAATTATCTAGGACACACAGGAGCTTTTCCTTGAATAAGCTCCACATTTCTAATGTGCCCATCCCCTGCAGTTTCCTTCCCCATCCTATGCTCCCTAAATCTTGCCTAATTGCCTTTCCACCAGCTGTAACTCTTGCCCAGTGGTATACACCTATCCCTTTCTCTCACTAAAGTAAACATAACAGAATTATGATCGCTATCACCAAAGTGCTCACCTACTTCCAAGTCTAACACCTGGCCAGGCTCATTACCCAGTACCAAATCTAATGTGGCTTCGCCCTTGTTGGCCTGTCTGCATACTGTGTCAGGAAGCCCTCCTGCACACACTGGACAAAAACTGACCCATCTATAGTACTCGTACTATAGTGATCCCAGTCAATATTTGGAAAGTTGAAGTCTCCCATGACAACTACCCTGTCTCTCTCACTCCTATCGAGAATCATCTTTGCTATCCTTTCCCCTACATCTCTGGAACTATTCGGAGGCCGATAGAAAACTCCCAACAGGGTGACATCTCCTTTCCTGTTTCTAACCTCAGCCCATACTACCTCAGTTGATGAGTCCCCAAACATCCTTTCTGCAACTGCAATACTGTCCTTGACCAACAACGCCACACCTCCCCCTCTTTTACCATCTTCTCTGTTCTTACTGAAACATCTAAATCCTGGAACCTGCAACAACCATTCTCGTCCCTGCTCTATCCATGTCTCCGAAATGGCCACAACATCGAAGTCCCAGGTACCAACCCATGCTGCAAGTTCACCCACCTTATTCTGGATGCTCCTGGCGTTGAAGTAGACACACTTCAAACCAACTTCTTGCTTGCCGGTGCCATCTTCCGTCCTGAGACTTGATTTCGGACCTCCCTACTCTCAACCTTTTCTATACTCGAACCACAATTTTGGTTCCCATCCTCCTGCTGGATTAGTTTAAACCTACCCAATTGCCTTAGCGAATTTCCCCCCCAGGATATTGGTACCCCTCTGGTTCAGATGAAGACCATCCTGCTTGTAGAGGTCCCACTTACCCTAGAAAGAGCCCCAATTATCCAAGAATCCAAAACCTTCCCTCTTACACCATCCCTATAGCCACGAGTTCAACTCCTCTCTCTCCCTATTCCTTGCCTCACTAGCACATGGCACAGGTAACAAACCAGAGACAACAACTCTGTTCGCCCTAGCTCTAAGCTTCCATCCTAGCTCCCTGAATTTCTGCCTTAAATCCCCATCTCTCTTCCTACCTATGTCGTTGGTGCCTATGTGGACCACGACTTGGGGCTGGTCCCCCTCCCCCTTAAGGATCCCAAAAACACGATCAGAGACATTACAAACCCTGGCACCTGGGAGACAACACACCAACCGTGAGTCTCTCTCGTCCCCACAGAACCTATCTGTCCCCACTAACTATGGAGTCCCCAGTGACTACTGCTCTGTTCCTCTTCCCCCTTTCCTTCCGAGCAGCACGGACAGACTCTGTGCCAGAGCCCTGTGCCCCACTGCTTTCCCCTGGTAAGTCGTTCCCCCCCAGCAGTATCCAAAACGGTATATTTATTGTTGAGGGGAATGGTTACAGGGGATCCCTGCACTGCCTGCCAGTTCCCTTTCCGTCCCCTGAATGTAACCCATCTACCTTTTTCTTGTACCTTAGGAGTGACTACCTCCCTGTAACTCCTCTCAATAACCTCCTCTGCCTCCCGGATGATCCAAAGTTCATCCAGGTATAGCTCCAGTTCCCTAACGCAGTTTTTGAGGAGCTGGAGTTGGGTGCACTTCCCGCAGATGTAGTCAGCAGGGACACTAGTGGTGACCCTTACCTCCCACATTCTGCAGGAGGAACATTCAACTGCCCTCACCTCCATTCCCACTATTCTAAATTCCCAAAGAGACTGTTGAAAAAATAAGGAATAAAAAATAAACTCGTTACCTTACCAATCTGGTGCACAGGAGGAGGATGGATGGGAGACACTACCCGAATAGTGTTTCGGGTAATGCAACTACACAAATATATGACTTCCCAAGAGTCCTTTGCTCCTCCCTCGCACCTCTCGGCAAATGGAGGCCCGACTCGTGAGGTAAGTCCCTTTTAAAGCGGGAAAACTCACCCTTCCCGGCAGCCCTAGCTTCACCACTCCTTCTCTCCTCGCCGCTCTGTTAAAAGGCCAAACTACCAGGATGTACAGAGTGCCCAAAACACAGCTCTCTTATCTGTGAAACAGAAATTCCTGGGAAGAAATCCTACAGAGGAAGATACAAAAAAAAGATTCGACAGCTGTCTGGTTTTGAAATTTGAATTCTTGGTAAATCTTACTTGGGGGTTTTATCAGAGTAGTACTATAGAAGGGAAAGTAAAATGTAGGTTAGAGGAAGCAGTTGTCAATAGTTGTTAGTTAAGTATTCTCTGTTATTCTTTAAGAAATAAAGTTGGTAATTTTTATTTTAAATAGTTCTTGGTCTCTTGAATTTTCACAGATTACTGCTGAGGTAAATTATTTCTGTGTTGCTGGTTTAAATTAGCAAGGTGGGGGGGAGGGGGGGGGCAGTTTAACCCCGTGTTGTAACAAGTGCCACAAGGATTGGTGCTAGATCCAATGCTTTTCATCGTTTATATAAATGATTTGGATATGAATATAGGAGGTATAGTCAGTAACTTTGCAGATGACACCAAAATAGGTGGCATATTGAACAGCGAAGATTACCTCAGATTACAATGGGAACCTTGATCAGATGGGTCAATGGGCTGAGGAGTGGCAGATGGAGTTTAATTTAGATAAATGTATGGTGTTGCATTTTGGTAAGGCAAACTAGGGCAGACTTATGCAGTTAATTGTAGGACCCTGAAGAATGTTGATGAACAAAGAGATCTAGGGGTGCAGGTGCATAGTTCCTTAAGTGTGGAGTTGTAGGTAGACAAGGTGATGAAGAAAGTGTTTGATACACTTGCCTTTATTGGTCAGAACATAGAGTATAAGAATTGGAATGCTATGTTGCAATTGTCCAGGTCATTGGTTAAGCCACTTTTAGAATACAGTGTACAATTTGGGTCATACTTCTATAGAAAGAATATTGTTAAATTTGAGACGGTGCAAAAAAGATTTACAAGGATGTTGCCAGGGTTGGAGGGTTTAAGCTATAGGGAGAGCTGAATAGGCTGGGGCTGTTTTCCCTGGAGCTTCGGAGGCTGAGGAGTGACCTTACAGATGTTTATAAAATCATGACGGGCATGGATAGGGTAAGTAGACAAGGTCTTTTTCCTAGGGTGGGGGAGTCCAAAACAAGAGGGCATAGGTTTAATGTGAGGGGAAAGTTTTAAGAAAGGATCTGAGGGTTAACATTTTCACACAGAGGGTGATATGTGTATGGAACAAGTTGCCAGAGGAAGTGGTGGAGACAATATTTAAAAGGCATCTGGATGAATAGTAATGGGTTAGAGGGTTATGGGCCAAGTGCTGGCAAATGGAACTAGATCAGATTGGGGTGTCTGGCGCGAACGAGTTGGACTGAAGGGTCTGTTTCTGTGTGACTCTGTGACCCTTTGGCTGCAAAGGCACATTACTCTGTTTCTTTTTAACTTTATCAGCCGTTTTCTTTCATCTCATACAATCTTTAACTTCACTTGCTTGCCGTGGTTAGATCACCATTCTTGTTGCGTTTTTGTGCCTCAAACGAATGTAAATTTATTGTAAACTGTGTATTAATTCTTTCAATGTGAGCGATTGCCTGTTTATCATTATACCTCATTTTCCAAAAAGAAACAGAAAACTGCAGATGCTGGAAATCAGAAACACAAATAGAAATTGCTGGAGGAACTCAACCATTCTGGTAGCATCTGTAGAGAGAAAGCAGAGTTAACATTTCAGGTCCAATGTCCATTCTTCAGAACTGGTCGTGTGTAGAGAAAGCTTGGTATACATGCTGAAGGTGGGATGGGGGTAGTGAGAAGGAGTGAACAATAGGTGGAGATGGAACACAGAGAGGAAGAACAACAGTAATTGGAACCATTAGTAGATGGAGAAACTGAAGACTGCAGATGCTGGAGATCAAAGTCGAAAGGTGTGGTGCTGAAAAAGCACAGCAGGTCAGGCAGCATCTGAGGAGCAGGAATGATTCCCAATGAAGGGCATGTGCCCGAGTGATCGAACCTCCTGTTTCTCAGATGCTGCCTGACCTGCTGTGCTTTTCCAGTGCCACCCTTTTCGACCCATTAGTAGATCGCAATAGGTTGTCTATGGTAGTAGCCCATGTGATGACAAGGCCTAGCGTGAGAGGTTTGGGCTATAGACGTGGGAAGAGGTGCTCAGGCCCGGAAATGATTGAACTTGATATTGAGTACTGAAATGTGGGAGATGGGCAGGATATGGCTGAGGGTCCAGTCAACCACAGTGCTGGAGAATCCTCAGTTGAGGAAGAAGGTGGACATTTTGGAGACCTACTTGCAGAAGCTGGCACCAGTGGAACAGTTGCAATGGAGACCGAAGAACTGGAGGGTGGAATAGAGCCTTTACAGGAAACAGGGTGTGAGGTGGTATAGTCAAGGTAACTGTGGGATTTTCCCAAGCTGATCTTAACCCATTCCTTTGTCTGGCCAACTGTTGTTCTTCCTTGTCGGGCTCCATGTTCATCTATCGTTTATGCGACCTTCTCATTCCACACCACCTTCAACATATAGACTATTTTCCAAGCTACAAGGGGTTCTGCAGAAAGGTCACTGGATGCGAAATTTTAACTCTACTTTCTCTGCACAGATACCGCCAGACCTGCTGAGTTTTTCCAGCAATTTCTATTAGTGTTCCTAATTTACCAGTTAATTCACTCCTCATACCTGTAACTTCCTTTGTTCGGATTTAGTGCCTTGTTTTCTGACAGCACTCTATCTCTTCTAGAATTTATGGAAAATTTTATCATATTCTGGTCACTCATCCCCAGAGGTTCCTTTACAATGTAATTGTTGACAGGTTCTTTCCCATTGTATTACATTAGATATCAGATAGCCCATTCTCTGGCTGATTTCTTGAAGTCCTCTGAGAATCATAGAGTCATACAGAATGGAAACAGACCCTTTGGTCCAACCAGTCCATGCCAGACATAATCCCAAACTAAACTAGCCCCACCTGCCTGCATACCTGGCCCCTATCCCTCCAAACCTTTCCTATTCATGTACTTATCCAAATGTCTTTTAAATGCTGTAATTGTGCCCACATCCATCACTTCTTCAGGAAGTTCATTCCACATGCGAACCACCCTCTGTGTAAAACATTTGCCCCGCATATCTTTTTAAAATCTACCTCCTCCCACCTTGTACATGTGCCCCTAGTCTTGAAATTCCCCATTCTAGGGAAAAGGCAACTACCATCAACTCTATCTTTACAAAGCCATCTTCTACACATCCCTGTATTGCAGGTAAATAAATTAAATACCTATCATACTCTGCACATCAATTTCAAAAAGGAATCAGGGCACAGGTGCTTCAATTGTTCTGCAAGAGAAGACTCTCAAAAATCAACTGTTCAACTGCCAACACCAATACTACCAGTACAATTCCCTACACTCATGAGTGGTACAGAAACTGATAAGTATAAGTACTTTTTGACTTTAATCTTTTTGTAATCATCTTTTATTTCTGATCTGTGTTTTTGTAAGTTGCATTAGTATTTCTTCTCATGTGCAATGATGAATAAACTCATTTTTACCTAATTCAAGAAAACCTGGTTAAATTAGATCATTATAAAACATAAATTCATCTGGGAAAAAAGTATCCACAGGAGAAGGGATCTTTTTAAATTAACCTTGTTGGGTCATTAAAAATGTGCAGTCAGTTCCTCCTTCTAGACCCATAAACTGCAGATGTGTTTGTTTTGGAACATACAGATATCCATGATCTCCCACATTCTGCAGCTGCCACACATCACCTACCCTGCCGTCCTTATAGCCTTTATTTTTGAATGATTGATGCATGTCTCTGGTCCTGCTTGTGCTTACATTGTAATTTTACAACAAATTTTCTTCTTACCATGATTTCAATTCCCAAGACAAGATAAATTAAAAGAAAATACTCACCAACTAATCTAATAAGTATTAATAAATCTTACTGTTATTAATATGACCTTACAATTGTTATCATTGAATGGGCTTTGACAGAGAAATGAAAAAAAACTCACCAGTCAAACAACTTGTGATGAAACAATCTGATTTCTTTCAAAATGAGGCCCTTCTACTCTGTAGCCATGGATTGAGCTAGATTGTGTTAAATTGGGCTGGACTGAGCAACTCCTTTTGCTGCTGCTGTCTTTCTCTGGGTCATCTCTCTTCCACTGTCCCACTGATGAAGTTAATTGGACTGAATAAATACTTGCAACATCTCCGAATGGACTCAACACAGGTAGCCTTTGTATTGGGTGAAGATGGTGATGAATTCCACTAGTTTCCTGATCTATATACAGGAAAGCCAACACAGTATGAATGTTTTAGAAACAAATAAAATGCCCAATAGTTCAAATATCGCCTTGTGTGAGCCAGAATAAAAAAATGGTGGCAATGTTCTTGTCAATGTTGGTAATAACAGTGGGGACATTGAGCTAATGAGTCAAGTGTCACAGGACTTTATAGGGTAAATTGGGTTTTAAAATAAACCTAGTGATAACAGAGCATCACTTTACTTCATATAATTATTGTAACTTAGCCAACACATCATTTCAGCACAAGGGGAACAAAAACAATATTGAAGAAAGATTTAGTTCAGATCTCATGATTAATTAATCATCAAACACAATTAGGTTATGATTAATTGTATGGCATTTGTGGTCATTTGCTTTATTATTTGACTAATAGATTATGCCTCTTTGTTAATAGCTTACAAATAACCAATACCATTAATAACTCTGAGAACATTGCTATCAATGCCCTCTCCGTAATTAATTATTGATTAACTGATTGATTGATTGATTGTTACACTGTTCACTTTGCAGTATTGGGTGAACCTCCCCTATGTAAAGCTCCCAGGGTTGAAAGGAGGCATGTGCTGTTAATTGGGGGCTGTTTATATGGCAAAAATCCCACAAACAAGTGTACAAGATCAGATGAGCAGGCTACTCTTGACTATTAGTTGTTCACCCAACAGTTGCAAAATGAAGGAGCCTGTACCATCAGTATCTCCAGTATCAAGGCTTTTGGCTTGGTGCATTAGATGCAGCAGTTAAATCTCTGTCAAGAGAGGCGTGAAGGGGAACCTTGAGCAAATTCTCCCATACACCTCTGAAGATGGTGGTGGCAAAGTAAACTGCATCGTTCATCCTTTTTTGGAGCGGGATTATCATGAGTTGGTAGGGCCACAAAAGGAAGGGAATCATAGAAATATTGGGCAGCTCGAATGACTTGATAGATCCATCTTCAATTGTGAGACCTTCCCCCAGGTTGTTGTTATCTTACAGAACAGAAGAGGCTCACTTGATCCATCCAATGGCCAGCTCTCCTGAGCAGGTGAGAGGGTCATCTGTTGGGAGCTGGCTTCCAACAAAGTCCAACTTTGCCTCAGGGCCTGGGACCATTTCCTTTAGGTGCCCAATAATGTTGGAGGGAAGGGGGGCTGCTGCTACTGCCCTAAATCAGCCAATTTAACATTTTCATCCCGAGATCTCCCCAACATCATACCCTCCTTTGTTCCACTTTGGTCGCTGCTACCTGCTGCTCAGATAACTGGTGGGAATGAGCTAACTTTGTTCAAATGGGGGATCAGTCACACTTTGTGTCAAGGACCCTTTATACTGTTGGTGTGAATTTGCAGCCAAGTCGATGGAAGGTTTGTATCAAAAGCTGACAGACATGGTAAAGACCCAATTTGTGCTAACCTAGCCATTGCTCCTAGCTACCTTGGTCGGAGGAGGAGGGCGACTGAAACAGCAGCAGGAACACCAGTGCTGACCACATGCCTCCACGAAGCGAGAGAGACAATTTAGTTCAGCGGACTGACTCCGAGCAGCCAGTGTACTGCGCCCAAATAAATAAAGGGTGACAAGAAAAGATTCCAAGAGTTGACAGAGTTAGTTAAGGAGCCTCATGGCCCCAAACCTCCTCTAAGACACTATCGGTTTTATTCGGCTGTTAGAGAACCAGAGAATCCGTACTGGGATTTTTGACGAGTTTAAGACGACTGGCAGAGGCATGTGATTTTGGGTTAATCCTGGATGAGATGCTGAGAGACCGTTTGGTATGTGGGATTAATGACTTCACCATGCAGAAGCGCATACTAGCCGCAGCCCAATCAGATTTCAAACAGGGACTACAACTGGCTTTGTCAATGGAAAATGTGGCAAGCGGAGCATGGGGGACCACAGAGCATCCCAATGGAGGTGGACCCCCCTCACCTGTCCGACTGAGCTTGGGGAACATCACTTGAGTGTCGGCAATCGCAGAGCATGGCCCGAGCAGAGGAACCCTAGGCCAGCCAGCTCACAGCAAGATCCCACAACAAAGCTGAGCCTCAGCACAGTGGTTAAAAACTCCTTCAGGTTTTGGGCCAACAAGCCAATATAGTTGCTGCTAAAGATAGCAAAGGAGTCCTATAAACCCTGACTTGAGTAACAAAAACGGCATGAATCCATGTAAGATTCTGCAAATCCATTTTTAGATTAGAATCAGTCTGAACATTGTGGCACAGACAGTATCACACAGGGCACCTCACACCTTCAATGCATTATCTGGGCCGACATGACACCAATTGTTAAAGTTCACTTGAGAATGTAACTTTCAAAACAAGTTTTGGGATTTACGTATAAAAGAACTGAGACCAACATGGTCATTCTAAAAGATGACAGATTTAACAAACAATCCAGGTCTTTTTCAATATATAATTTCAGCTCCATCACACTGTAAACTTTTGCTATAAATCCTGTGTCTTATGATCTCATGCTCCACAACCACCTGATGAAGGAGGAGCGCTCCGAAAGCTAGTGTTTCCAAATAAACCTGTTGGACTATAACCTGGTGTTGTGTGATTTTTAACTTTGTCCACCCCAGTCCAGCACCAGCACCTCCAAATCATAACAAAACTGGGTAACACCTATTGAAAGATTAAGTGAGGGCACTCAAAGGACCCCCAGCTCCCATGTCTGTACTGTAGTTTGGGTTTCTCCTTGGGTTAGTGACCTCCATCTTGGCACCCTTAAACCTGCTATTGGAAAAGGGTCAGCCTTGGATATGGTCACGTTGCCAAGAAGTAGCCGTTAGGGAATTGAAAAAGCACCTATCGTCATCTAAGGCCCACTATGATCCTAAGCAAGAGGTAGTGCTGACGTCTGATACTTCCCCACATGGTATTGGGAGTGGTGTTGGCTCACTAGTGGCCCAATGGAGAGGAACACCTGATAGCATATGCTTCCCGGACTTTGGCTGATGCCAAACGCAAATATTCCTGGATAGAGAAGGAACGTTTGGCGGTCATCTTTGGTGTGAGGACTTTCCATCAGTATCTTTACAGCTGGGAATTTGTCATAGGAACAGATAACAACCCCCTGCTAGGACTACTGAAGGAAGACAAGGTGGTGCAACCCATAGCTTCCGGTAGAATTCAGCTTCGGGCCCTTATTCTCCATGTGTACAAGTCCAAGTTAGAACACCATCTAGGAAGCCAAGTGGCTAATGTGGATGCCCTGAGCGGCCTCCCACTGGCAGATACTCCACTGGTAGTGCCTCCCCTGGAAGAGTCTGTTTTGGCTTTAAACTTCCTGGACACCCTTCCAGTCATCACTGACAATATCCGACTGTGAACGCAAAAAGACCCTGTCCAGCGAAACTAAAAAAGCTGGTGGTTATGGGGGAAACAGCAGGGCCATTGCAACCAAGATTGCAACCCTTCTGGACCCACCAAGACCAGATCACTGTAGAGGGTGGCATATTACTATGGGGAGCATGGGTGATTGTCCTGAGTAAAGGTTGCTGCTAGATACTGGCTAAACTCCACCAGGGTCATCCAGGGGATTCCAAGATGAAGATGCTGGCCGTGAGCTATGTCTGTTGGTGAGGTTTGGAAGCCAACTTGGCTGCATTGGGGGAGTGCCCAGAGTTCCAACAAGGACAAAGCTTGCCAACTGCAGTGCCCCTACACTTGTGGGAATGACCAGGTAAACCCTGGTCTCGGTTGCACCGTGACTATGCCAGCCCTTTCATTGGCTTAATGTTCCTCATCATTATGGATGCCCATTCAGAGTGATTGGACATGCATAAAGTTCGTTCAGCAAACTCAGGGATGACGACTGAGAAGCTGCGAGCATCGTTCATGACACAAGGTCTCCTGGAAGTATTGGTCACAGACAGTGGGACGCCATTTACCAGCAGGGAATTCAAATATTCCCCACAGTCAAAAGGCACATAAAGATAGCTCCATATCAATCCATCATCCAAGGGTCTAGCAAAAAGAGAGGTCCAAATGTTGAAGGCAAGCTTAACGAAGCAGCGTGCAGTGTCACTTGATACCAAACTGCCCCAGTTCCTGTTTGATTAGAGGGCCAATGCTCACACAGCAACAGGGATTGCTCCAGCAGAGTTGCTGATGGGGAGGAGACTCCACACCAGGTTAGACCTGATATTGCCAGACCCAGGGTAGGTGTGTTGGAAAACAGCAGCCAATGCCCGCCAGACACCTCCTCTAAGTGAGAGAGACAAGTTTGTTCATGGGACTGACTCCAAGTTGGCTGGCCGCAGCCACTGTACTGTGCACAAGTCAATAAATGGTGACTTGGGGACAGGATACCGGCCACTGTGGATATCACTTCAATGCCAAAAGAACGAAAAGATAACCCTGCATTCCCGCTCTGTGATCCGAGCCGTGACTCCCTCACCTCCCCTCAGTCTATTTGTGTCTTTGTTTCATTGTTACCTCCAATACCATTTAGACAGGTCTATTTGCATTGTTCTTTCCCTTCTGAACACGGAAGATCAAGCCTCACAGTGGAACTTGGCATGCAGTCTGTCGATTGCAGAGTTGCAGCAAGTCACACAGCACAAAAGAAGGGTTGCATTAAAAGGTCTATCGTACACAAAATAACAATAAACAAGACATCTGCACAGCGGCTGACTGACTGAATTCATTTGTGGGACTCGCATTTTGAATATCAAGCATCACCATGCCCCACAGCCGATTAAAAAACATAACCAGGGAATGCCCAACATCGAGTCGAAGCTCATTAACTTTACTGGCTCATTAATAACTGTTCTCAATTAGCGAAAGGCACGGCCTGATGCACGTTTCTATAGAACCGAGGTAATTTGTTAAAACAAAAGTAACTCCCCAAAGCATCTGCAAGGCTTGTTATAACTCCCGACCACCTCTCCAAATCACCTCAAGGCACTTCAACCAATGGCTTTTGTTGGGAAAGGGAAAATTCTTGCCATGTTTCCACACGGCAAGAGCGGTGCAGTGATGTGGCAGGCACAAAATAATCCTTTGGTTTGTCCCATGAAGTACTACTGTCTTGCCTACAGTGCACAGGGGCTACTGCATTCTGCTTTCATGCTTCTGAGCTCCTGTTGATGGTCCCAAAGCATGTTGGAGTGAGGTCGATCTGATCAGAGATCTTTGGTCCGCGCGCATGGGCCATTTGACATAGAGTTGCGCTGCTACTGGCTCAGCCCACGTAGAGCACGAGCAAAGCGAGATGAACGTCTTTGCATCAGCAAGGGTTGACCAGGTATAAAAACAGATAGCATTCTCACCTAAAAAGCAGCTCGGATTAAGAGAAGGCCTTTCGGTCCATCAAGACTAGAAACAATGCACCGTACTGTGGATTTCATCAGAAATTATTCAATCTCCTGAAGAAAGGTATCCATAAATAATAATCAAATCACTAAAATTAATCTGCAGAACATCTACTTGTGCATCTGATTTATCCTTTATTGGGTTTGGTTATCTTTCTGTATCGTAGCAGCAGGGGAGTTATCATGTCCCTTGTTTGTGTTACTTGATTGTTTGCTCTGAATTTCCTGACTATAATTTACATTAGCTTGGTATTTCCTGAAATATCTAGCTCCTTTCCCTAAGAGCTTAACTTATGGATACGCAAAGTTCTGTTCGTTATCATCTTATGGACAGGTTAGGACTGGTTACACCAATCATCCACACTTATGTAACCTTAAACATGCAATCAAAACTAAAAGAAGACTTGCCAGCACTTGGCCCATATCCTTCTAAACTCTTCTTGCTCATATAACCATCCAGATGCCTTTTAAATGTTGTAATTATACCAGCCTCCACCATTTCCTCTGGAAGCTCATTCCATACACGCACCACCTGTGTGAAAAGGTTACCCCTTAGGTCCCTTTTAAATCTTTCCCCTTTCACCCTAAACCTCCGCACTCTAGCTTAATGTTGGATATCTGATCAACATGGATGTGCTGGACTGCAGGGTCTGTTTTGTGCTGTACATCTCTATGACTCTAAATAAATTTGGATGCTTCACTGTTTGAAGGTGCTGTGGGATTGTGCTCAAATAACAATGAACCAAAGACACAAATAGACTGAGGGGAGGTGAGGGAGTCATGGCTCGGACCACAGAGCGGAAATGCAGGGTTATCTTTTCGTTCTTTTGGCATTGAAGTGATATCCACAGTGGCCGGTATCCTGTCACCGAGTGAGGGGCGAAAAATGGCCTCTTTTATTCAACAATCACAGCACAAGTTTGAGGCAGCAATGGAATCGTGAAATACAGTTCTGACAGGAGCCCCTTTATACTCAGTTCTTAAATATATTAATATTGCATTACTATGGTGTTACATTGTTTTATCTATAGTACACAAAGGTTTGAAGGGCTTCTGACTTGGGAGACAGGAGATAGGTTAAAACATGTGCTAAGTGCTGGCTGCTATTTCTGATAGGATTAAGGGTGTCTATCCAGTCTGCTTGCATAATTAAGAGGTGTGCATTCTTTTGCCTTTTAGAATCCCTACAGTGTGGAAACAGGCCATTTGGCCCAACAAGTCCACACGACCCTCCGAAGAGTAACCCATCCAGACTCATTCCCCTACCTTATTACTCTACATTTACCCCTGACTGATGCACATAACCTACACATCACTGAACACTATCGGCACTTTCGCACAGCCAATTCACCGAACCTGCACATCTTCGGATTAAGTTTGTGAATGTTAATAAAAAAAATACTAGGCCGATATGCTCTAAATAAGTTAGAAATTGTACCTGTACTTAATAAAAGAATACAGGGTATTAAACTGATTAATACAGTTGGGTTGAGAGATTGATTTACTATTTGTTCGAGTGAGTTTCATTCATTGGTGAAATTTCATGGAAGTGCTGTTTTGTCAGTTAGTTTCTTAAAGAGATAATGGCCTTATTAAAAGGTATTTAACAGGTACTTACTAATTGGGGAATAAATTCAGGTCCAGGAGATGGTTGGTAAGGGCTGATTAATATTATAATGTTTTGTGGAGACTTGAGGTATTGTTCTGTATGCTACACTTATTCAGAGTGAACACTGCTTGAAGCAAGGGCTGATAAGGTGTGAAAACGCAGTAAAATATAACAAGCTGGTGAGTGAGTTAATAAAGATAAGCTACAACACAATATCTCATAACACAATATCTCACAGTGCTATATGAATGAAAGTTGTTGTGGCTAAAGTTCAATTTTTTAACCCAAAAATCCAGAGTAGCTATGAATTGTGCATCAATTCACTGTGCTGGGGTGGCATGGAGGCTCAGTGGTTAGCATTGCTGCCTCACAGCACCAGGGACCTGGATTCAATTCCAGCCTTGGGCGATTGTCTGTTTGGAGTTTGCATGTTCTCCCTGTGTCTGCGTAGGTTTGCACTGGTTTCCTCCCATAATCCAAAGATGTGCAGGTTGGGGTGAATTGGCCATGCTGAATTGCCCATAGGGTAGGTTGTTAGTCAGGGCTATAGGGGAGGGGAGTGGGTCTGGATGGGTTATTCTTCGGATGGTCGGTGTGGACCTGTTGAGCTGAAGGGCCTGTTTCCACACTGTAGGGATTCTAATTCTAAATTCTGTACCAACTCTGACCTACTGATCCAAAGAAAGGATTGATGAGAGAAATATTAGATTAGATTAGATTAGATTAGATTACAGTGTGGAAACAGGCCCTTCGGCCCAACAAGTCCACACCGACCCGCCGAAGCGCAACCCACCCATACCCTTACATTTACCCCTTACCTAACACTACAGGCAATTTAGCATGGCCGATTCACCTGACCTGCAGGTCTTTGGACTGTGGGAGGAAACCGGAGCACCCGGAGGAAACCCACGCAGACACGGGGAGAACGTGCAAACTCCACACAGTCAGTCGCCTGAATCGGGAATTGAACACGGGTCTCAGGCGCTGTGAGGCAGCAGTGCTAACCACTGTGCCACCGTGCCGCCCATTAGGCAGGTAGTTTCCACAGGAAAATGGACATAGTCTGTGGAGCATGTTTTCTCTCTGCAAAATGAACCACAAATGGAAACAATTGTCTATTTAAACCACAATTAGAGAGGCATAATTTCACATTCAAAACTCTTTAGCAGAGAAAAACCGTTTGTACTTTCCACCAATTAAAGGCTTTTTGTTGCAGTTTAGTGAGGCTGCAGTTTAGTACACTTAGCTCAATTAGGTATCCCCACATTATTATAATATTCCCCTCCTCTTGAATTTGTGATAAAAGGATCTGGCTTTGCATTGTCTGCTATAAATCAGCCCCTGCTTTGCTGAATTAAAGTGCACCTTAAATTATACAACACAGTGATTTTATTCTTTAAGAAAATGAAGTAATTGATTGTATTTATACAGTGTTTAATGCAGCAAAATGGTTTCAAGGTATGTCAGAGAGTCTCAGGATCTCAGGAATGTTACAGGGCAAAAGGAGGCCATTCAGCTCCCTTGTGCCTGGACATTCACAAGAGATTTAGTGAACAGCGTTGCAACTTGGTCAAACGGACAGGTTTTAAGGAGCAATATCGGATACTGCTGGAAAAACTCAGAAGAGTTTTTACAAATACAAAAGGACAAAAGGGTAACTAGGGAGAGAATAGAGCCCCAGAGTTGAAAAATGTGGTGCTGGAAAAACACAACAGACCAGGCAGCATCTGAGGAGCAGGAGAATCGACGTTTCGGGCATAAGCCCTTCTTCAGGAA
The DNA here is from genome assembly GCF_037043375.1 of Chiloscyllium plagiosum. Lineage (NCBI taxonomy): Eukaryota > Metazoa > Chordata > Chondrichthyes > Orectolobiformes > Hemiscylliidae > Chiloscyllium > Chiloscyllium plagiosum. Next base: position 79,855,189 of record NW_028270154.1, read on the forward strand.
TGAGGCTGGTGTGCCAAGCAGGCTGAGACAAAAGGTAGGGGGCAGAGAATTTGGGGGAGGAGCGCTGGGAATGCAATAGGTGGAAGGAGGTGAGGGTGAGGGTGAGGATGATAGGCCGGAGAGGGGGTGGGGGCGGAGAGGTCGGGAAGAAGATTGCAGGTCAAGAGGGCGGTGCTGAATCCGAGGGTTGGACTGAAATAAGGTGAGGGGAGGGGAAATGAGGAAGCTGGAGAAATCTACATTCATCTTGTGTGGTTGGCGGGTACCGAGGCGGAAGATGAGGCGCTCTTCCTCCAGGCATCGTGTGGCTAGGGTCTGGCGATGGAGGAGGCCAAGGACCTGCATGTCATTACCGGAGTGGGAGGGGGAGTTAAAGTGTTCAGCCACGGGGCGGTTGGGTTGATTGGTGCGGGTGTCCCAGAGGTGTTCCCTGAAATGTTCCGCAAGTAGGCAGTCAGTCTCCCCAATGTAGAGGAGACCACATCGGGTGCAGCGGATAGTCCTGGTACTCCAGCATCTGCAGTCCTCACTTTCTCCTAGAGAATAGGGCCCCTCAAAGATCAGCAAGGCAGCCTTTTGCTGGAGCTGCAGAAAATGGGGGAGATACTAAATGAGTGTTTTGCATCAGTATTTACTGTGGAAAAAGATATGGAAGCTATAGACTGTAGGGAAATAGATGGTGACATCTTGCTGAATGTCCATATTACAGAGGAGGAAGTGCTGGATGTCTTGAAATGGGTAAAGGTGGATAAATCCCCAGGACCTGATCAAGTGTACCCTAGAACTCTGTGGGAAGCTAGAGAAGTGATTGCTGGTCCTCTTGCTGAGATATTTGTATCATCGATAGTCACAGGTGAGGTGCCGGAAGATTAGAGGTTGGCTAACATAGTACCACTGATTAAGAAAGGTGGCAAGGACAAGTCAGGGAACTATAGACCAGTGAGCCTGATGTTGGTGGTGGACAAGTTATTGGAGGGAATCCTGAGGGACCAGGATGTACATGTATTTGGAAAGGCAAGGACTGATTAGGGATTGTCAACATGGCTTTGTGTGTGGGAAATCATGTCTCACAAACTTGATTGAGTTTTTTGAAGGAGTAACAAAGAAGATTGATGAGGGCAGAGCAGTAGATGTGATCTATATGGACTTCAGTAAGGCGTTCGACAAGGTTCCCCATGGGAGACTGGTTAGCAAGGTTAGATCTCATGGAATACAGAGAGAACTAGCTATTTGGATACAGAACTGGCTCAAAGGTAGAAGACAGAGGGTGGTGGTGGAGGGTTGTTTTTCAGATTGGAGGCCTGTGACCAGTGGAGTGCCACAAGGATCAGTGCTAAGTCCTCTACTTTTTGTCATTTACATAAATGATTTGGATACAAGCATAAAAGGTACAGTTAGTAAGTTTGCAGATGACACCAAAATTGGAGGTGTAGTGGACAGCGAAGAGGGTTATCTCAGATTACAACAGGATCTGGACCAGATGGGCCAATGGGCTGAGAAGTGGCAGATGGATTTTAATTCAGATAAATGCGAGGTGCTGCATTTTGGGAAAGCAAATCTTAGCAGGACTTATACACTTAATGGTAAGGTCCTAGGGAGTATTGCTGAACAAAGAGACCTTGGAGTGCAGATTCATAGCTCCTTGCAAGTGGAGTCGCAGGTAGATAGGATAGTGAAGAAGGCGTTTGGTATGCTTTCCTTTATTGGTCAGTGTATTGAATACAAGAGTTGGGAGGTCATGTTGCAGCTGTACAGGACATTGGTTAGGCCACTGTTGGAATATTGCATACAATTCTGATCTCCTTCCTATCGGAAAGATGTTGTGAAACTTGAAAGGGTTCAGAAAAGATTTCCAATGATGTTGCCAGGGTTGGAGAATTTGAGCTACAGGGAGAGGCTGAACAGATTGGGGCTGTTTTCCCTGGAGCGTCGGAGGCTGAGAGGTGACCTTATAGAGGTTTACAAAATTATGAGGGACATGGATAGGGTAAATAGGCAAAGTCTTTTCCCTGGGGTCGGGGAGTCCAGAACTAGAGCGCGTAGGTTTAGGATGAGACGGGAAAGATATAAAAGAGACCTACGGGGCAACGTTTTCACACAGTGGGTGGTACGTGTATGGAATGAGCTGCCAGAGGAAGTGGTGGAGGCTGGTACAATTGCAGCATTTATGAGGCATTTGGATGGGTATATGAATAGGAAGGGTTTGGAGGGATATGCGCCAGGTGGGACTAGATTGGGTTGGGATATCTGGTCTGCATGGACGGGTTGGACCAAAGGGTATGTTTCCTTGCTGTGCATCTCTATGACTCTATCTGGTTGCACCTGTGAAGAGAATCATAGAATCCCTACAGAGTGCAAGCAGGCCATGTAGCCCATCGAGTATACACCCCTTCTCTGAACACCATCCCAGCCAGATGCACCCTCCCACCCTATTCTATTCCTGGACCCCTGAATTTCAAATGGATAATCCATCAGGTCTGCATACCCCTCAATACAATGAGCAATTTAACACACCAATCCAGCTAACTTGCACATCTTTGGACTGTACGAGGAAACCTTGCACCTGGAGGAAACCCAGGCAGACACGGGGGAATGTGCAAATTCCACTCAGAAAGTTGCCTGAGGGTGGAATTGAACTCAGGTCCCTGGCGCTACAAGGCAGTAGAGCTAAGCACTGAGCCACCATGCCACCCAGCAAGAAAGAAATCAAAGTTAATGTATGCAATCTACTAATTCTAATTTCTCTCCACATCTGCTGCCAGACCTGCTGAGATTTTCCGGCAACTTCTGTTTTTGTTTCTGACTTCCAGCATCGGTAGTTCGTTCACTTTTTTTTTGTCTAGGTTTTAAGGAGCATCCAGTAAAGGACAAGATTTGTTGTGCTTTCAAGATCATGTGAGTAACAAATGGAAGAGCTTTAAAGAGAGTGTTCCAGAGCTAAGCGACAAAATTGCTGAAGCCATTCACATGCATAATAGTGCGGATACATTCTCAACACAGTCGTAAGTTACCTTCCTTGCTGCCATTTCAACACCTTTTTTAAATGCATGTGTTGATGCGAAATAGAGATAACATCACAGTGTAATATTGCACATCCCAACAATTCTACGACTAAATTAGAAGTAATGAAATTAATGAGGATCTGGCACATATTTTATACAAGAGCACTCAATAAACTCCGTACAGTTCTTTTCGCAAGAGATCCACACCTGTGCAGTAGGAGCAAATTACTGCAGATGCTGGAATCTGTACTGAAAACACAAAATGCTGGCGATCACAGCGGGTCAGGCAGCATTGTGGAGAGAGAGCAAGCTAACGTTTTGAGTCTAGATCACTGTTCATCAGAGCTTGATGAAGCTAGACTTGAAACGTTAGCTTGCGTTCTCTCCACGGATGCTGCCTGACCCGCTGTGATCTCCAGCATTTTGTGTTTTCTCCACACATGCATCCTGTTGTTTGTTCTGCAAGCATCATCCAATGTGAATTTTTTTTTTGCTGCTTCTTCATTTCTGCCCAATGCAGTCACCTATCTTGGAGAATGGACATTACATCAACAAGAGCTTTCACCTCACCTTAGGAGCATGGTTCTCTGAAAGTGGAGTCACAGGTAGACAGGGCAGTGAAGAAGGCTTTTGGCACACTGGCCTTCATCAGTCAGGGCATTGAGTATAGAAGTTGGGAAGTTATGTTGCACTTGTACAGGATGTTGGTGAGGTCACACTTGGAGTATTATGTTCAGTTTTGGTCACCTTGCTACAGGAAGGATGTTATTAAACTGGAAAGAGTGCAGAGGAAATTTACAAGGATGTTGCCAGGACTGAAGGGTCTGAGTTATAGGGAGAGGTTGGACAGGCTAGGATGTTTTTCTTTACAGCGTAGGAGACTGAGTGGGTTCTAACAGAAGTGTATAAGATCATGAGAGGCAGGAATAGGGTGAATGCACTCAGTCTTTTTCCCCAGGTTGGGGAATTGAAGACTAGAGGGCATTAGTTTAAGGTTAGAGGTGAAAGAATAAAAGGGAAACTTAGGGGCAACGTTTTTACACAGGGGATGGTACGCATATGAAATGAGCTGACAGCGGAAGTGGTTGAGGTGGGTACATTAACAACACAAAAAGGCGTTTGGACACATACATGGACAGGAAAGATTTGGAAGGTTTAGGGTGGCACAGTGGCTAGCCCTGCTGCCTTACAGTGCCAGGGACCTGGGTTTGATCCCAGCCTCGGGTGGCTTTCTGTGTGGAGTTTGCACATTCTCCCTGTGTCTGTGTGGGTTTTCTCCCACAATCTAGAGATGTGCAGGTTAGGGTGGACTGGCCATGCAAAATTGCTCATAGTGTTCAGGGATGTGTGGGTTGGGCACTTTAGTCAGGGGTAAATCTGGGATAACAGGGTAGGGGGAATGGGTCTGCGTTACTCTTCAAAGAGTAGGTATGAGCTGAAATGCCTGTTTCCACACTATGGGAATTCTATGGATATGGGCTGAAGGCAGGGAAGTAGGGTTAGCGTGGATGAATATTTTAGTCGGCTTGGGCCAAAGGGCCTGTCTCCATGCTATAGGATTCTCTGGCTCTGTGATAACATGTGAATCTCGAGTAGATGACTGTGTGATAATGGTTCCAGAAATGTATTATTCTAGCTAACTATCTGAAGTTTTTAGTGAGCATGATTAGGAATGGATGTTAAATATTCTCTACATTGCATTTGTAATTTCTTTTATAGTAATCCCCTGTCTTCTGTCTATATAGCAATAGTATTTGACAAGATTGCACCTATTGATTTACATGTCCTACAGGAGCCTCAGCAGAGGCCATTTTGTTCAGTGAGTAACATCTCTGGCCTTGAGCTAAAAGCTCCAGGTTGAATTCTCATTTAGGGCTTAATGGTCAAGGACAGTGTCTTGGACCACAAAGAGTATCCAAATAGTTCTTTGATTCGGTTAAATGCAGTTAAGACTTGACAACATAAATTTACTTAAATATGAACATTTATGAAGTAAATTAGAAAATGAAAAAGAAATGAGAAAATCTCATACCCTTCTGCCCGTCGGGAATCCCTCGATCGATGGTTGGTCTGGAGGCTTAGATTCGTTCCTGGCACCATTCATGATCCAAGGGGAAGTCTAACAATTCAGAACCAAATTCTCTCTCTTAGAGAAAATAACGAACCACAAATACAGAAAAACAAGTTGATTGTTTTCAGCAAGTGCAGGAATGTGAGTCAGCCATTACAGGACTGATTCTGCAGCTATCAGATATCATCAACAATTCCAAACCATCCCATACAGACGGTGCATTCAAAACATGGTCAAACAGTTTGAATGGCAACCGGAAAATCCTTTCATCATATGACAATGACAGTGGGACAGAGTGCAATTCAGTCACATGAATGTTGGAGCCTTCACTACTCATAGCTCCAGATGAGAGTCAGAGCAACTCAAGCTTTGAGTAAACCAAAAGACATAGCTACTCATGTTTGTTACTGTCAGCTTGTCATTAAATTTGCTCAATTGTCTTGCTGCCATTTCACCTTTAAACTTCTTCTCTTATTCCTGAAAGCAATGTATCACATTGAGCTACAGTTCCACAAACACTAATTCCCTTTTGGTACCCTGTCAAACTCTGTTCACAGTGTGCTTTGTCTACTTTGGGTTATTTGATACAAAATCCACAAGCTTAATCCTGTCCACCTAATCTCCAAAAACATACATTTTCAAGAGGAATCACCAGAAAACAATTTCAGAATCCAACTTGATTTCGTCTGATGAGCCCAAGTAAGTGAAGATTAAATGAAGTATTTCTATAGATGAGTTCATCACATCGCACAGAGAAAGAATAGAATTGAGACCTTTCTCTACTGTAGAGCTCATTAATGTTACACTGAAGCAGCACAGGAAATCAAACCTTAATATTCCTGGAGTCGTGACCCACATTGAAGATTTTTAAATGTGTGCTTGGATTTCCCAATTTATTGAATTTCAGATCCAGGTTGGTAGAAAGTTTGGATTTCTGTACTGAACTAAACTGATTATTTACGACAAGTAAGTAGACTCGAATTATAGGTAAACAGTTATGAACCATTAGCCTATAACTCGGCTCATTAAAGCTCTAGTAAGCACACATATATACACACGCTTGCACACACACATACACAAACACACATACATACGTACACACGCAAATGCAAATGCACACACATACACAGTCACTACACATGTACACATACATGTACACGCACGCACATGTATGCACACACACACATGTACATAAACGGACACATGTACATACACACATGTACACGCATATGTACAAGTACACACCCACATAAAATGACAGCATGGGTTTAGAATGGAAGGAAATCTGGGGGGAAGAACGTGATGACTCCTACAAGGTCCTCAGGAAATCACTAATTAATTTCCATGCAAGGTTTGTTAAGTATGAGTTTCCCTGGTAACAGGCAATCACTTACCCAGCTGGAACTCATCACCTGAGCCCTTTATAAAGTAGACTCAGGGATGAATCTGCAGAACTATTCCCAGACTGAGACGAGCCTTGTCGACCACAAATAATGCCTTTATCTTGGTGTTCAGCAATAAACAATATTCCTTTCCAGTTGGGCTTCCTGAGTTATTTATACAATTCCAAACAATATTTTACTGTTTAAAGCAGTTCGGGCAGTGTTTTTTATTGCACGCAACACATTATTTTAAAAAAGGATGGAAAAATTGGAAATGAAAAAGGATAGTGAAATTGAGGAACATCAAATTCAAATGCAAAGCCTCATTGGCTGTGTCTTTTACCTGGCTGAATGGATTGGCTACAATTCAAAATCATGCTATATTGCCTCTAAGCCACCAGCCAATCAGAAGTCTCTGCTTCTTCACCCCCATTTCTTAATTGAAAGAGATAGTATAACTTCTTAACATTTATGTCAGTTAATGAAACAGAGACCAACGCATCATTTAAGGGAAGAAGTTGCATGTCATTTGAAGCAGAGAAAGAGTAAAGCAATGGCAGCAAGTGTAGAAGTGAAACCCTTTCTGACTCCAATGCCATTCCGATAGACACATCCTCTTGGGTTGGGTGGGTTGCCTTCAGTATGAAAGAATCTTTCCAAATGGACATGGAAGGATCCCTCAGGATTCAGAAGAACACAGTTACAATGAAGCAGCCCAGTGCTTCCTTCATTCCCACTAATTGTCTGCTTTCACGTCATAGGCTCCAGCCACAGGGGCTTGGTTAGCTCAGTTGAGTTGCTGGCTGATTTGCAATGCAGAGTATCATAACAACATGAGTTCAATTCCTGCACTGGCTGAGGTTACCATGAAGACCTCTCCTTCTTAGTCCCTTCCCCCATCTTCTGAGGTGTGCCAACTCTCAGGTTGAGTGACCACTAGCTTCTCTTTCCCTCTCTGATGGGAGAGCAACAATATGGTCTGGTAAAGGTATGACCACTTCATCGATGCCAGTTGTCTTTGTTTTAACTTTCTGTTTCACGGGATGTAACCATGAATATCTAATTGCCTTTGTACTGAAAGACCTGCTCGGCTATTACGGAGGGTGGTTACAAGTCAACCATATGCGTCCTGTGAAAGCAGGACCAGGAATGAATGGGCAATTTCCATTGGTAAAATCCAGATAGGTATTTAATGGCAATCAATGATACTTTCACAGTTACCATTACTGAGCTTATTTAATTCTGACTTTTCAAAAATTAATTGCATTTAAACCCCATCAGCTGTTGTGATGGGATTTGAACCACAGAATTAGCATGAGCTGTAAAATTACTGACCCAAGTAAGCAACAACACAATTTGTTGCTGAAGTGGTGTTGCCAGGCTCATCTTCCCACATCTACTCAAAATTATCTGCAAACCACACCACTACCTCTGCCAAAGTGCATAAATCATAACACCAAGGCCTATTTAAACTGCTCTTAAGTAGGTGCTGTCCAAAGATAAGTTAAAGATAGCTTCATCAAAATAAAAACCAGAGTGGTCCCTGCTGGAAGATCTGTGCTGCTCTGGATTGCACAGAAAACCTGGTGCTTCTTCTGCTCTGGACCATCTCAACTTGATCCAACTTTGGGAGATGGGAATCCTGTGCCAACCGCCTAAGTGCTACCTATGAACTACTCTGATTCCTGCATGGAAGCCGAAGGAATCAAATACTACCCACACTGTGTCAGATACAGGCCACCAATCAACAATAGGATTGCAAATCCATGTCCCAGCTCAGCGAACATACCCACACTGGCATCTAAGCTACAAATCTTTATGTAAACCTTCATTGACAAAACTGTCTAGACACCACATTCTACTGAATGGATGATTTTATTCAGAGGCTTCGATACATTTTCCCAATTGTAATTGGAAGGGACCAGCACTGACAATAAATCAGTTTCAATCACAGCTTCGCAAGGTGGACTTTTCTCAAAAGATGCACTACTGGGACTGTTCACTTGTACAGTAACAGACATTGCTTCGTTAACTGGTCACAAGAATTCTGTGGACAGAAGCTAAATCTGTACTGCTTCGAGTGTACCGATGCTAAGCCTACAGGAAAAATATTGACAAATGCAGGAGAGAAAAGAAAGAGTTGCAGTCCTATAGTGCGTTCCATGATTTCATGGTGCTCTAGGGCACCTTACAGCCAATCAGGTACTCACTGAAGTGTAGCCTCTGTTATAATGCAGGAAAGTCAGCCAATTGCTCACAGTCAATGCCCCACAAACAGCAATGAGTTAAATGGCTTTTTTGTAATGGGATGTTTGTAGCAGGAGAAATAGGTGCACCAGGCAGAATTATTCGGCTCTTCCTTGAAAGAAAGTTACAAATATCTCTTCCATTTACCTGAGAGGGCAGATGGAATGTGGGCTTAACATCCTTTCTGATGATCAGCACTTCTAAAGGTGCGTCTCTCCTTGTGGACTGCACTATCGTTTAAGGGTTCTGCGCTTATGTGTGTGGAATGGCATTTAGAGTTTTCATAATCTCTCACTCAAAGGTGAGAACACTGCCAACCAAGCCTCAACAATTCAATTACCATTTCTACTCAGCCTCAGAAAATACATTTGACATTGCTTTATTCTAAGTGTCTGTACTGGAGAGTCTGGGAATCTTGTGTAGGCAGATTGTGGAAAGATGCAATAAAAACAGGGTTTTCATAGTGGGTGACTTTAACTTCCCCAATATTGACTGGGACTCCCTTAGAGCAAGAGGCTTAGACAGGGCAGAATTTATTAAGTGCATCCAAGAGGATTTCTTGAAACGGTATGTGGACAGTCTAACTGGAGGAGGGGCCATGCTGGAACTTGTATTGGCTAATAAGCCTGGCGAAGTGACTGACTTTTCAGTGGGAGAGCATTTTGGAAACAGTGATAGCTATCTCAAAACTTGAGGAGTTGTGATGAGCAAGAATAAGGTCAGAACCTTGTGGGAAGGTACTAAATAGGGGGAAGGCAAATTACCTCAGTATTAGGCAAGAGATAGGGAATGTTAATTGGGGGGTGCTGCTATCAGGGAATTGTACATTTGACATGTGAGAACTGTTTAAAGACCCATTGCTCAGAGTTCAGGACCGGCATGTTCCAGGAAGGAGGAAGAACAAGGATGGCAAGGTAAGGGATCCTTGGATAATGAGAGAGGTTGTGAATTTAGCTAAAAGCAAAAAAGAAGCATATGTGAGGTTTAGGTAGCTAAAATCAGACTGGGCCCATGAGGAATATAAAGAAAGCAGGAAAGAACTCATACAGGGAATGAGGAGAGCAAGAAGGTACCATGAAATGATCTTGGCAGGTAGGGTTAAAGAGAATCCAAGGCATTCTATACATACATTAAAAACAAGAGTCTAAGGCTAAAGGAGGGAATTTGTGCTTGGACACAGAAGATGTCGGAGAGATCCTAAATGAATACTTTGCATTGGTATTCACCCAGGAAAAGGATATGGAGAATAGTGAGATTTGTATGAAGCATTTTGCTAAGGTATTTTGAGATCAAGAAAGAAGCAGTGTTGGACCTATTGAAGTGCATTAAGATGGATAAGTCCCCAGAGCCCAATGGTATCTACCCCAGGTTATTGAGAGAGGCAGGAGAGGAGAATCCTGAGGCCTTGACCAAGATCTTTATATCCTCGCCAGCCACTGGAGAGGTCCTGGAGAGCTGATGAGAAGCTAATGTTGTTCCTCTATTCAAGAGGAAAAATAGGGATAATCCAGGAAACTGTAGACTGATGAGTCTCACATCGGTGGTTGGGAAGCTATCAGAGATAATTCTTAGTGATAGGATTTATGCACATTTGGGAAAGCATGGCCTAATTAAGGACACTCAGCATGGCTTTGCACAGGGCTGGTTATGTCCTACTAACTTGATTGAATTTTTTGATGAGATGATGAATGTGATTGATGAAGTTAGAGCAGTGGATGCTGTCTACATGGGTTTTAGTAAGGCTTTCGACAAGGTCATTCATGGGCTGATCCAGAAGATTAAGATGCATGGGATCCACGGTGACCTGGCCGCATGGATTCAGAATGGGCTTGTCCATAGAAGACAGAGGGTAGCGGTGGAAGGATGTTTCTCTGGCTGGCGGTATGTGACTAATAGTTTCCTGTAGGGATCCATACTGGGACCTCTGTTGTTTGTGATATATATAAATGACCTGGATGAAAATGTGGATAGATGGGTTAGCTAGTTTACAGATGATACACAGATCGGTGGAGCTATGGATAGTGTTGAAGGTTGTCAAAGGATACAGCAGGATATAGATCAGTTGCAGATATGGGTGGAGAAAATGGTGGATGGCATTTAAATGTGAGGTGCTGCACTTTGGGAAATCAAATGCTAAGGAGTCAATGGTAGGACTCTGAACAGCTCGGATGTATAGAAGGATCTTGAGGTTTAAGTCCATAGCTCCCTGAAACTGGCCACTCAAGTAGATCTCATTCCTGAAGAAGGGCCTGTGCCCGAAACGTCGAATCTCCTGTTCCCTGGATGCTGCCTGACCTGCTGTGCTGTTCCAGCAATAAAGTTTCAACTTTGATCTCCAGCATCTGCAGACCTCACTTTCTCCTAGATAAGGTGGTAAAGAAGGCGTATAGCATGCTTGCCTTTATTGGTCAGGGAATTGAGTACAAAAGTCAGGATGTCACGTGCAACTTTGTGAGACTTTGGTTTGACCACACTTTGAGTCTTGCATTCAGTTTTGGTTGCCACATTACAGGAAGGATGTGGAGGCTTCGAAGAAGGTGCAGAAAAGGTTTACCTGGATGCTGCCAGGATTACAGGGTATGAGCTATAAGGAAAGGATAGAGAAACTCTGGTTGTTTTCTCTTGAGCAGCAGAGGCAGAGAGGAGACTTGATAGAAGTCTATAAAATTATGAGATATATAGATAGGGTCGACAGACAGAATCTTTTTCGCAGAGTTGAAATGCTAATACTAGGGAGCATTCATTTAAGGTGAGCGGGGTAAAGTTCAAAGGAGGCTTGAGGGACAAGTTGTTTTATGCAGCGAGGGGTCGGAATCTGGAACGCATTGCCAAGGGGGGTGGTGGAGGCAGATACGGTAAAAGCATTTAAGGGACTTTTAGATAAATACATGAATGTTCAAGGAATGGAGGGATATGGACTGAGAACAGGCAGAAGGGACTGGTTTAATTTGGCGTCATGTTCTGCACAACAACATGGGCCGAAGGGCCCAATCCTGTGCTGTGTTCTATGTTCGAACATAGTGGCTTTGGCAGGAATACTAGCACTTGGAGCACTTGGAGAGCTGGCAGATTGCCAATTTTAAACACTGTTCCATTAATGTGCAATGTGTGAGAGAAAAGACTTATCCACCTAAGTGCTAATCAAGAGGTCCAATGTGGTTGAAAGCAGATATTTGGTGAGGCTGAAGGAAGTTGGAGATAGTGAAAGATGAGGCGATAGAAGAATTTGAAACCAAGGATGTCAACTTTAAAGATTGATATCATTCCAGACTGGGAGCCAGGGTATGCTTCACACATGGGAATAATGGGTGAATGGCATTTCATGTGGGAGTTAGGACGTCAGCAGCAGAATGAAGAATGGGGTCATGTTTATGAAGGTTGGTCCTTCAGGACACCATTGGCATAGTCAAGTCCAGAGGTAATAGGTAAGAGATCTATGGCAGAGTAGTAGAGTAAGTGAGTTTTGAGAAGATTTGTAGCTCAGGTTGAGGTTTTGGATGTAGGTTTGCTCACTGAGCTGAAAGGTTCATTTGCAGACGTTTCATTACCTTACTAGTAATATCTTCAGTGGACCTCATGTGAAGCAATGCTGAAAATTCCTGCTTTTTATTTATATGTTTGGGTTTCTTTTGGTTGGTGATGTCATTTCCTGTGGTGAAGTCACTTCCTGTTCCTTTTCTCAGGGGTGGTAGATGGAGTCTAACTGGATGCGTTTGTTGATAGAGTTCCAGTTGGAATGCCATGCTTCTAGGAATTCTCAAGCGTGTCTTTGTTTGGCTTGTCCTAGGATGGATATGTTGTCCCAGTCGAAGTGGTGTCCTTCCTCATCAATATGTGAGGATACTAGTGAGAGAGGGCCATGTCTTTTTGTGGCTAGTTGGTGTTCATGTATCCTGGTGGCTAGTTTTCTGCCTGTTTGTCCAATGTAGTGTTTGTGATAGTCCTTGCACAGTATTTTGTAAGTTACTTTAGTTTTGCTCATTGCATGTATAGGGTCTTTCAAGTTCATTAGCTGCTGTTTTAGTGTGTTGGTGGGTTTGTGGACTACCTTGGCATCACGGTAGCCCACAAATCCACCAACACACTAAAACAGCAGCTAATGAACTTGAAAGACTCTATACAGGCAATGAGCAAAACTAACATCATTTACAAAATACCATGCAAGGACTGTAACAAACACTACATTGGACAAACAGGCAGAAAACTAGCCACCAGGATACATGAACACCAATTAGCCACAAAAAGACATGGCCCTCTCTCACTAGTATCCTCACATATGGATGAGGAAGGACACCGCTTCGACTGGGACAACACATCCATCCTAGGACAAGCCAAACAAAGACAGGCTCGAGAATTCCTAGAAGCATGGCATTCCAACCAGAACTCTGTCAACAAACACATCCAGTTAGACTCCATCTACCACCCCTGAGAAAAGGAACAGGAAGTGACTTCACGACAGGAAATGACATCACCACAGGAAATGACATCACCAACCTAAAGAAACCCAAAGAAAGCAGGAATTTTCAGCATTGCTTCGCATGAGGTCCACTGAAGGTGTCACCTAGTAAGGTAACGAAACGTTTGGAAATGAACCTGTCAGCTCAGCGAGCAAACCTACATCCAGAGTAGTAGAGTTTCTACTTCTAGAATAGAAGCTCTAATATCAAGTCCCACACCAGGACTTGTTGGCTGTATAAGATGCATTCATAAGGTGGTCAACAGTTTGACTGAATCTATCTAATGATCCCGATGGCAAATGGGAGAGTCTCTTGGATGTGCAGCCTGCAGGAGGTGATGGAAAACCACTGCAGCATTATACTTGGGCCAATCCAATGCAAGTCCACGTACCAAAGTTCAGAACTGAGGATAGAGTGAGAGTGAGGTGGGGGGGGGGCAGACAGATGGAAAAAAAAAGAGGCATGGATGATAGTTTCAGTCATAGAAGAGCTGGAGATAGACATGTTAGAGATTTACTCCAGAGTAAGTACATCCCATGGCTATATTTACAAAAAGGAGCAGATGTGTGCAAAAATGGAATAAAAGAATAAATGTGTGATAAGGACTATGAAGAGGTTAGTAGCATAGATAAGCATTTCATCAAATGGTCTACAGAAGGCTGTTCTCCAGAAACATTGCACCATGAATAGAGAAGTCAGGGACATTTTCCTCAACGTTAAAATTCCACAGGGTCTTTGTTCAGCGCAGTAACTTGGTCAAAATAAAATTGTACACAGTATTGCAAGTAATTCTAGCACAACCAAAAGCTTTAAGCACATTCATGGCCTACACAGTCACCATAGAAAATAACTGCAGACCATGCATGGGCAGGATAGTCAGCTCTGAAGAGATTGGTCAAACCTTGAAAGATGTGTATTGCACAGTCGTGTTAGGAACTGTGCAGCCACCAAACATGTCTTCGTATACATTCCTCCTGAGCACATGTTTGGATGTTGATAGCCACTTTCTGATCTTGCTTGAAGGGTCCCTTAGATCAAACCAGCTAATTGGATCTTTGCAATTATTTGAAATTACAAAGATACAACTTACATTATTACAAAGACTGTTAGTTTTTAGCTCTGACTCCTCCAGAATCTTTATTTATTCTCTCCTCCATTTCTCATGCGACCATCACAATGGTCAGTGCTTATGGCAGTCTTCAGAAAAACCCGGTCAGAGTCATATACCTCGGGGCAAGTTTGAAGGGCTGGATTGTCGCTATGTTATTCCTCCACTTCCACAATTTAATCTATAACATCACTTGAGAATTATTCCTCCAACAAGATAGCTTTGCTCAGACCTAAAGTTTCTAGTTGAGTTGGAGTGAGGGAATGCAAGAGGGAAAAGAGTGTGAGAGAGAGTGTGAGAGAAAGTATGAAAGAGTAGTGTGAGAGGTGGAAAGCATGAGAGCGTGTGCAAGTGAGAGGAAGTGTGAGAAAGAGTGCAAGAGAGAGAAAGTACGAGAAAGTGCAAGAGAAAGAATGCACAAGAGAGCACAAATAATTGAGAAAAATAAGTAGATGATGAGGAAGAAGTAAGATTCGTGAGACCACATATGGAGTATTGTGTGCAGGTTTGGGCCCCATATCTCAGGAAGGATGTACTGGCCCTGGAGCGTGTTCAGAGGAGGTTCACAAGAATGGTCTTCAGTAATGAAAAGCTTAATATATAAGGAATGTTTGAGGACTCTGAGTTTATACTTGGAGTTTAGAAGGACGAGGGGGGATCTAATTTTAACTTACAGAATACTGAATGGCCTGGACAGAATGGATGTTGGGAAGATGTTTCCATTGGTAGGAGTGACTAGGACCCAAGGGGCCTTAGAATAAGAACGGAGATAAGGAGAAACTTCTTCAGCCAGAGAGTGATGAATCTATGGAAATCAATACCACAGAAGGCCAGGTCATTGAGTATATTTAAGACGGAGATAGATAGGATCTTGAGTGCCAAGGAGTTCAAGGGTTACTTGGAGAAAGCAGGAGAATGGGCATGAGAAACATATCAGCCATAATTGAATGGCAGGGCAGACCCAATGGGCTGAATGGCCTAATTTATGCTCCTATGTCTTATGGTTTCATTGGAGAGAAAAGAAAGGATTGATAGAAAATGATAGAGAAAGTTTAAGTGTCAAAGAGCAGCGACTAATGGAAGAAAAAGCACAGAGGAAGATGAGGAAGGACAAAAGTTGTGGAGCGAGAGGGGAAAAGAAAGCAAGACAGAGAGATTGATAACAACAGTAAGCCACAGATAAATGATAATGAGTACCAAAGGGCAGCAATAAAGAAAAGGGAAAACTACAAGGAAGAATTTCAGGTGCGACGATGCTGCTCTTTTAACAAGGTTATGTTATCCTTGGTTTTTTCAAAAGGAATCGTAAAGGCAGAGGTTCCGATATGTCTGGAAATATCAACTTAAGAAGGTGTTCAAGTCTCTCTTTTAAAACACTTATACAATGAAAGAGGAGTAGCCAGTTCTCCCAGTTCAGGGTTTGGCTTGGGTTTAACAAGCTGTCTGTTTGAGGCTGCTGGTCAAAGAAACAGCT
Organism: Chiloscyllium plagiosum; assembly: GCF_037043375.1. NCBI lineage: Eukaryota > Metazoa > Chordata > Chondrichthyes > Orectolobiformes > Hemiscylliidae > Chiloscyllium > Chiloscyllium plagiosum. The sequence continues at coordinate 79,870,930 of NW_028270154.1, forward strand.
CCATGTTGATCTTCTCATTCTCTCTGACACCTCTCTTGTAAGAACCTGTGTTTGAATTCATTCAGGAATGAAGAGCTTATGCTCGAAATGTCGACTCTCCTGCTCCTCGGATGCTGCCTGACCCGCTATGCTTTTCCAGCAGCACACTTTCTGACTCTGATCTCCAACATCTGCTGTCCTCACTTTCTCCCTGAATGAGTAACAACTCCAGCTGACTCCTGAGGCTGGGACACATCCCCTCCGTACGCATTCCACCCTTCCTTCTCACCCTTTCCATACTTTTCTTTCAAATTTTTGCTTCTACCTATCTTCAGGTGAATGGCTGGTGAAGAACACCGTCCGAAAGGAGACTAATGGCATTGGGAGCGAGGTGGCGGCTTCGGAGTCAGCCAGCCAGTGGAAGAAGGATGTTTTGGGAGGCTTCAGCGGCAGCGAAGGCAGTGTGGTCCATTCCTCATTACCATTGCGGCCTCATCCTGGTGGATCCAACTAAGAGGTGGTCTCTTACGACAGGGTGGTAGGACCAGCCTTGGATTCCAATAGCCCTGGATTTGGTGGCTTCAGTGCCAGCCTTCTGCAGCGGTGGAGAATGTGGGTCCTGTCTTATCCTCGCAAATGGACTTGTATCTTCATTTCTTTTTCTGTATGATTTCCGTTGTTAATATAGACACTAGAGTGTGGCAACCTCAACACTCGTCTCTGTATTTTTTGTAAAAATACAAGCGACAATAAATTATTATTCTAACTATTCTGAATGTCCAACAATCTGAAGGCGGTCACTTAGGCCCGAGGGAAAGTGGCTCACCCAAAGGTCATCTGTTATGTAGTTTAGAGAGAGTAGTTTATGGATGAAGGATATAACAGATGGATTCAATCTTTTCTGTACTCAGCATTCAACTGTATCTACACTAGTCAAACACCTACTTCAAATCTCTCCACCTGCATCACACACATACTCCAACAACGATAGAGGAGGTAACAAAAGTGGAAACCCTTACCATATGTCTAGCTCACAGGCATTTTAATTTTACTGCCCCGTTCTATTGCTACCTTAGCTAACTCCACCAATGAAAGATTAAATGTTGGCGGTCTTAATGATCTGTATGGGTCAGTAATGTGCAGCAACTCAGCAACTGGCCCACCCAAGGTAGAGAGTTAAAGTCCACGATTAACTGCTCTTCAGTCAGCTGAGAGATTTTGCATGCAAAACACATTTTGTCCACCTGTGGTAATACTAATATTTATGGGACAGCCCCTAAGAGATTGTTGCACATAAACGAACACTGAACTGCGAATTACTCATAAGTGGGCGAAATTATGTCAGAAACAAGTTATGAACCAAACAGGAATGAGAGACATCGCCTAAATTCGAGCATGTAAGTTTATATTTTCCAGCAAATATTCAACGAGGTTTTATGTGCACGAGAGGTTTGATTCCAGGGTCCCCAAGCTACAGCTGCAATTGGCACATATGTTCCCTTAAATATTTAAACACCTAATTTGTGGAATATTTTTATGCGTTACATTTTTTTTTGCTGTTAAATTATTTCTGTCGTTACCCTTTATGAGGCATCCTAGAACAATAAAACAAAGAGCTAAGAACCACAGACTTTGGTGGGAGAGGAAGAGAAACCTAATGAAAGAAATACTCCCAGCCAGAAGGCAAGTTAAGAGCCAGTATAATAGATCTTTGTCTTCAGTGTAGTACATAAAAGGAACTGAAAAGTGATTGGATGAAATTCCTCTAGCTGTTATTTAAGCAAACCAAAAATGCACTAGACATAAGAGTCATTCTGACCAATGGAGGAAATAAAAAGCTGTTAACTCTGGTTTAACTTTCTAAGGAATTGGATCACAGCCAGTCAAGAAGGGCAACTGGGTATTACAAAGCTTTCAACAGAGATGCTTGATTCTCATGACAGGGGTTGGAGAGAGAGTGCATGATTGAGGTAGTCACACCCAGAGTCTCCAAAGAATGGTGGATTCAATGGGTGTCCTCCTTGAAAACTTATTATTCCAAATATTTGACAGAATCTGCTAATGCTTCATTTGTAGGTTATCCCTTAGCTACTGATATCAGACAAATATCTACTACAGGTTGACTGCCGGATCCACGGAATCATTTTCCGCGATTTCAGTTAACGCGGTTTACCGGGGCCTGAACATATTACAGGGAATCTTCCAGAATCAGGGACCAGGGTGCTGCCGGGAAGGTAAACCTCCCATTTAAATGAATTGGTTTGCGACTATCCGTGGTTTCGGACTTCTGTGGTAGGGCTTGGAACGTCTCCCCCTGTGGGTATGGGAGGGGGACAACCTTACTTCGATAAGCAATCAATTGTACCAATCTATTGCATCACTATAATTCAGCACAGGTCCAAGAGAAAATTCTTCTCTGCATACTTGGACGCATATGCAGAGTTAAATTTCAAATGACCACAGATCAGTTCTCAACAAGCCCTCAGTAATGGTCTCATAAATAACTCAAGCAAGGTTACTATGACCTACAGATGGGGTGGCGTGATTGCTTAGCAAAGTTATAAAGTTCCAGCTCTTAAGAGCTGGTTTGAAGTCCAGCTCAGATGGGAGATATATGAACTGATGGGCAATCACAACTTGGCATGACCTGAACAGGGATCAAGAGAAAGTGGCGACTGCAGATGCTGAAGAGTCGAAAAGTGTTTTCCAGCGCAATACGTCAACCAAGTGAAATTGGTAGTGTTAGGGTACAATGGTGGCTGCCATGGGAAATGCAAATGTTAGTTCAGTTGTGAATAAGGTTCCAGAGGGCGGCCTTTAACTCTGCAGCTGACTATGTTGCAGTTACTGCAAAATGAAATTGTACTTGAATAGACCAGTGATTTAAGGTTGGCAATGGGGTGCTCTAAGTTGAGGACTGTTGCATTTGGTATGGCTTGGCACTCCTTTCCTCAAAGGTAAAAAGCATTCTTTGAAGAATATCCTATCGTGAATGCTATCTGTTGTGAAGGATGTTGATTCAGAGAATGATACAGTTCAGAGAGCTTCTTTGGCCCATCGCGTTTGTACTACCAAAGTTACAATGAATCTACACTAATGGCACTTGCCAGCAAAGCAGTACACACTGAAAGCCACGACATTTGCTATTAGCTAGTGCTGATTCAAAAACTAATGAAAATTTCACAGATCTTAATAAAACAGTGGAAATAGCAAAACAATACTCAGGAATGATTGTGAGGCTAATGGGATTTGATGAGAGGTTATAGAGTCATAGAGTCATAGAGATGACGGAAACAGACTCTTCCGTCCAACTTGTCCATGCCAACTAGATATCCTAAACTAATCTAGTCCCATTTACCAGCACTTGGCCCATATCCCTCTAAAACCTTCCAGTTCATATACCCATCCAGATGCCTGTTAAATACTGCAATTGTACCAGCCTCCTCCACTTCCTCTGGTAGATCATTCCATACACACATTACCCTCTGCGTGAAAACATTGCCCCTTAGGTTTCTTTGAAATCCTTCCCCTCTCACCCAAAACCCATGCCTCCTAGTTCTGGACTTCCCCACCCCAGGGAAAAGACCTTGTCTATTTATCCTATCCGTGCTCCTCATGATTTTATAAACCTCTATAAGGTCACCCCTCAGCCTCCGACGCTCCAGGGAAAACAGCCCCAGCCTATTCAGCCTCTCCCTATAGCTCAAACATTCCAACCCTGGCAACATCCTTGTAAATCTTTTCTGAAGCCTTTCAAGTTTCACATCCTTCCTGTAGTAGGGAGACCAAAATTGCACACAAAATTCTAAAAGTAGTCAAACCAATGTCCTGTACAGCTGCAACATGACTTTCCAACTCCTGTACTCAATACTCTGACCAATAAAGGAAAGCATACAAACTTGTAGAAGTTTCTAAAAATCATGAGGGGCATGGACAGAGTGAACGGTCAAGGCCCCTTTCTCAGAGCATGGGAATTCAAAATTAGAGGGCATTGGTTATAGTGAAAGAGGAAAGATATAAAAGGGATCCAAGGGGCAACTTTTTCACGCAAAGGGTGGTGCATGTATGGAATGAGCTGCCAGAGGAAGTGGTGGAGGCTGGTACAATTGCATTATTTAATAGGCATCTGAATGGGTATATGAATAGGAATATGGAGCAAATGCTGGCAATGGGTCAAAATTATTAGAGAATATCTGGTTGGCATGGATGAGTTGGACCAAAGGATGTGTTTCTGCACTGTACATTTTTATGACCCTATGAGATTTAATTTCATTTGCCTTCATGATCACAGAATGTCTTGATTAGATTACTGGTTGGTAATCAGTCCTAAGTCAGTTATCGTCTGTAAGAAAGAGGAATAAAAGCACAAACACAACAGCTCCAGACATTAATCTAAATTCAAGATGGCAACCAGTAGCATGCCTGCAATGTCACAGCTTCGGGTTAAATAACTTTCTTTTAGAAAAAGAAGATTCGATGTCCAACTGCGTCCTTGATAAAGAAAGCTTAGTGCCATTTTATCAAAGTTGAGTCTATTTCACTCCTGCACCAACTCGTAGTATTTAATGTCTCTCAAACTGAAAAGGTCCCCCCAAAAAATGCTTGACAGGGAAGAAATTGTAAATGCACAACAAGTAAAACAAAAAGGAGATACTGGATGTGAAACCAAACATGTGGGTTTCATGGGAGATCTTAAAGGAGCTGGAGCTGGAGGAATTTTGGGAACCAATTCCAGACCATTGGACCATCATTGGGCAGCACGGTGGCTCAGTGGATAGCAGTGCTGCCTTACAGCATCAGTGTCCCAGGTTTGATTCGATTGAGTGACTTTGTACAGTTTGCACATTCTCCCCGTGCCTGCGTGGGTTTCTCTCCCGGTGCTCCGGTATCCTCCCACAATCCAAAGATGTGCAGGTTAGGTGAATTGCAGGTTAGCTAAATTGCCCATATTGTTCAGGGATGTGTAGGTTAGGTGCATTAGTTAGGGGCAAATATAGGATAATAGGGTAGGGGAATGGGTCTGATGTGGGTTACCTTTTGGAGGGTCATTGGGCTGAAGGGCCTGTTTCCACACAATAAGGGTTCTGATCAATAGTGGGATAAAGACACCAGAAACCAGAGGGAAAAATGTGCAGTTTCCATTAGCTCGGCACCATCCTCATGACCTGTCCGACCTGTCCATTTTCCTTCCCACCAATCTGCTCTACCCTCCCCTCCGACCTATCACCATTACCCCCACTTCTATCCACCTATCGCACTCTCAGCTACCTTTCCCCCACCCCCATTCCCCCCTCCCATTTATCTCTCCATCCCCGAGGCTCCCAACCTCATTCCTGATGAAGGGCTTATGCCCGAAACGTTGATTCCCCTGCTTCCCGGATTCTGCCTGACCTGCTGTGCTTTTCCAGCACCACACTCTTCGACTCTGATCTCCAGCATCTGCAGTCCTGACTTTCGCCTAGTTTTCATGAGCTACTGATCCTCAGAGCCAGTATGGTACTTGTGCAACAAGAAAAGTCTATGAATGAGCCCCTCTGAGTCTATAATCTAATGCTGTTGTGAAGGAGAGAACGTGGGAATTAAGAGTAGGAGGAAGCCATTTGTAGCCTCGCAACTCCAAGTCACCCATTGAAGGAATTTTGCCACAACTTAGAAAGGCATAACATTTCATCACCCTTCATGCAAAAGATGTTCACTGGTGAGTGAAGCTAGATGAAAGCTGCAAGTTTCTAATTACATTCTGGACATCTTTCAGGAGAAAGAGATGTAGTGCCTGTTGTTTGATATTTCCACGGCACTCGATGAACATCAGCAGAGACAGCAGGAAGTGTTAGTGATCTTCCTGGAGTGGAATCGTGAAGCCATTGACTATGGATGTGGGGACACAATGCAAGAAGTCATTGCTGACCAAGACTAAAATCTATTGCAACTATTGGTCAGAGCTCACTCAATGAATTGTGACGAGGAAAGAAATATGATTAAAGGTCTTGAAGTCAAGTATATAGTTCTTGGGCTGGCAGAAAAAGGTTTTTGCCCAGACTCAAAAAGGAGACAGCTATAGCAGTGAGACCTACTGCTGTAAAAGCAAAGCATCAGTTTGTTGGATTCATCAAGTTTTTGGCAAGATTCTTGCTGAATTGTTTTTGGAGTGCGAACCATTGCACCAACTCATGGCAAGGAGTGTGCAGTGGTACTGTGGTAGGGAATAAGAAGCAGCACTCACTAAAATCAAATAGCATCAGTGCTGGAATAATATGACATGATCTGGACAGGTTGGTGAGTGGGCAAATCAATGGCAGATGCAGTACATTTTGGATTAATATAAGGTTATTCACTTTGGAAACAAAAACAAAGGTAGATTACTACCTGAGCAGCTATAAATTGGGAGGGGGGAATGTGCAGTGGGACCTGGGTGTCCTTGTGCACCAGTCGCTGAAGGTAGGTATGCAGGTGCAGCAGGTGGTAAAGAAGACAAATGGTGTGTTGGCCTTCATTGCAAGAAGACAGATAGACTCGAATCTCACACTTTTAATGCATTTCCCTGAGCTGAGATGTCACCTTTTTAAAAAAATATCTGAAGTTTTCTCAAGAATGTGACTTAAAAGAAGTTCTGGGATTTATATATTAATGAACTGAAACATGAAACCCATTCTAAAAGATGACAGACTTAACAGCAATCTAGGTTTGTTCAATATATTGTATCGGTTGCATGAAACTATGATCTTTTGCTATAATTTCTGTGCCTTATGATCCTGCTCCACAGCTAACTGATGAAGGGGCAGCGCTCCAAAAGTTAGTGCTTCCAAATAAACCTGTTGGATTATAACCTGGTGTTGTGTGATTTTTAACTTCATTGCGAGAGGTTTCGAGTACAGGAGCAGGGATGTGTTGTTGCAGTTATCCAAGGCCTTGAATGAGGCCACACCTAGAATATTGTGTGCGGGTTTGGTCTCCTTTTCTGAGGAAGGATGCTCTTGCTCTCAAGGGAGTGCAGCTAAGGTTTCCCAGGCTGATTCGCGGGATGGAGAGACTGACGTATGAGGAGAGATTGACTGGGATAGGATTGTTTTCGCTAGAGTTCAGACGAGTGAAGGGGGATCTCACAGAGATTTATAAAATTCTGACAGGAATTTAGGGTAGATGTAGGGAGGATGTTCCCCAGGTTGTTGTGTCCAGAACCAGGGGTCACAGTCTAAGGATTTGGGGTGGATCATTTAGGATGGAGATGAGGAGACATTTCTTCACCCAAAGAGTGGTGAGCCTGTGGAATTCATTACAATAGGAAGTAGCTGATGCCAAAACATTGAATGTATTCAAGGGGCAGCTAGATATAGTACTTGGGTAGAATGGATCAAAGGTTATGGGGAGAAAGCAGGATTAGGCTATTGAGTTGGACAATCAGCCATGATCATGATGAATGGCAGAACAGGCTTGAAGGGCCGACTAGCCTCCTCCTGCTCCTATCTTCTATGTTTCTATGTTTCTATAAATGACAAAGTCACCCTGCAGTATCTCACCATTGAGACAGGACTTGGAGCAATTATAAAGCAGCAAAGTCAACCAATTGCATTTGCATCCAGAGTGGTAACACAAACTGAAAGACATTATGTTCACATCGAGATACAGTGCCCAGCATTGTCTTGGCTTGTGAATATTTTTATCAATACCCATTGGGAAGAGATAAAGACAGAGCTTGTGTTTGACCTGAAGCCAAACTGGAATAGTTTCCTCAAGCTGTTACTATCTGCTCCAATGCATCGACAGAGTAGGCTACTCCAGTTACAGAGAGGTATCATCCGGATGTGTCATGCAAACAGGGGAAGCCGATGCGTTTTGCAGACTGGCCAGAAAGAGAAGCCCTCCCCAGAATGAATGTGGAGAAGGCTGTTGCAGAGGGTGAGATCTTCCAGATTCAACATGGTGGGAGTCACCAATCCAGCACAGAGACACCGAATATAACCGAGAAGCATCTCACTCAAATCAGGCAAACAATCCAATGAGCAGCCAATCTCCAACTCCTACAGGAACTAGTGATAAAAGGATTGGAGATCAGTTGTGAGGCAGTTGTTGCTGTGGGAGATGTTGGACATGCAGAATGAATGAACAGTTCAAGACAAACTATTGTGCAAAGGAAGTAGAATAACCATCCCTAAGAGGTTGAAAGGAGAGAAGCTAAAGTGCATTGTGCTAGTAACCAAAGAATTGAATTAAATCCAAGGAAGGTAACAAGTTGTGCTATACTGGCCAAACATAAACAATGTAATCAATGACCACATTGTCCAATCTACTGCCTGGAATGGGTGCCCAGGTAGATAAGCTAGAGAGATATTGATGACATACAACATGCCAGACAGGCCATGGATGAAGCTTTGAGTAGATCTTTTCATACTCACCTCAACTGATTACCTTGTCAAAGTAGAATACTATTTCTGACTCCTCAGAGGTGGACCAGTTGAGTTCAGTATCTACCACTGAGATTGTCACATATCTAAAAGCATATTTAAGACCATAAAACCATAAGACATAGGAGCAAAAATTAGGCCATTCAGCCCATTGAGTCTGCTCCATCATTCAATCATGGCCGATAAGTTTCTCAACCACACTTTCCTGTTTCCTCCCCGTAACCCTTGATCCCCTTGACAATCAAGAACCTATCTACCTCAGTCTTAAATATACTCAATGATCTGGCCTCCACATCCTTCTGTGGCAGTGAATTCCATAGATTCCCCACTCTATGACTGAAGAAGTTTCTCCTTATCTCCATTCTAAAAGGTCTCTCCTTTAATCTAAGGCTGTGCCATTGGGTTCTAGTCTCTTCTATTAATGGAAACATCTTCCCAACATCCATTTTGTCCAGGTCATTCAGTATTCTGTAAGTTTCAATTAGATCCCCCTTATCTTTCTGAACTCCATCAAGTAGAGACCCAGAGTCCTCAAACATTCCTTATATGTTAAGCTTTTCATTCCTGGGACCATTCTCATGAACCTCCTCTGAACACAGTCCTGAGTCAGTATATCCTTCCTGAGGTATGGAGCCCAAAACTGCACACAATACTCCAAATGTGGTCTGACCAGAGGCTTATAGAGCCTCAGACATTGATCCCTGCTTTTACATTCAAGTCTTCTCAAAATGCATTGCATTTGCCTTCCTAACTACTGACTCAATCTGCAAGTACATCTGGTGCAGCATATCCAACATTGTCATGACTGACTAGGGCGCTCAGTTCAAGTATTTCATGAAAAACTAGGTTATTCAACAGCATGCACCAACTCCACATTATCCCCAGTCAAATGGAAAAGGTGAAGTGGCAGTGAAAATTGCCAAACGAATGATAAAAAAATTGAGCTAATCTCCACAAATGACACTTCCAAGAGCAAAAATGCTACAGAAGTAAGAAGTAGTCAGAGGTATGAGCGAAAATAATCAAGACAAAACAGCAGAAAGCCAAATTTCATTTTGACAAAACTGCGAAGCCGTTGTTAGAGTTGGTGAGATTTTGCAGGGTACACACATTCAACAACAATCTCAAAAGCAGGTCTCAACAAAAGCCAGCAGAAGAGGCAACTTGGGACGAGTGTGTAGCAGTTATCACCTAGAGTGTAAGCAGTGGAAGTGAATCACCAGGTACATTATCACAATCAAACACATGTACAACCAACTGCAGAAGCTGTTCAACCACTGACTAGGAAGAAGTGGAAGATTCATCTGCACAGATAACACATCAACCATCAGACTCAGTAGTCCACATAAACTAAGCAATTGCAATAGAACAACAATGGCTACTATAGCATTCAGGAAATGTTAGGGGACAAAGGTTCAAGCATGAAGGAGGAACTGAAGGAAATCTTCATTAGTCAGGAAATGATATTGGGGAAATCGATGGAATTAAAACCCGATAAATCCCCAGGGCCTGATGCTATGCATCCCAGAGTACTTAAGGAAGTGGTCCTAGAAATAGTAGATCACTTTCCAGCATTCTGTAGTCTCTGGAAGAGTTCCCAGAGAGTAGGTAAAAACAATGACTGCAGATGCTGGAAACCAGATTCTGGATTAGTGGTGCTGGAAAAGCACAGCAGTTCAGGCAACGTCCGAGGAGAAGGAAAATCAACGTTTTGGGCAAAAGCCCTTCATAGGTAATGTAACTTTACTCTTTAAAAAAGGAAGAAGAGAGAAAATGGTGAATTATAGGCAGATTAGCCTGACAATGGTGGTAGGGAGAGTGCTGGAGTCAATCATTAAGAATGTATTAACTGAGCATTTGGAGAACAGTGACAGTATCGGCCTGAGTCACTAAAGAGAAATCTGGCTTGACACAGCCTCTGTAAGTTTTGGAGGATGTGACCAGCAGAGCAGACAATGGTGAAGCAGTAGATGCTGTGTATCTGGACTTGCAAAAGGCTTTTGACAAGGTTCCACATAAGAGATTAGTATGGAAAATTAATGCTCATGTTATCGGAGGTAATGTGTTGACATGGATAGAGACCTGGTTGGCAGACAGGAAGCAGAGAGTTTGAATAAACTGGTCCTTTTCAGAGTGGCAGGCAGTGATGAGTGGGTACTGCAGGGATTCAGTGCTGGGACTTCAGCTTTTTACAAACATATATTAGTGATTTGAACGAAGGAATTGAATACCATCTCTCCGGATTTGCAGATGACACTAAGCAGGGTGGCAGTGTGTGCTGTGAGGAGGATGCTAAGAGGCTGCAGGGTGACTTGGACCGACTGACTGAGTGAGCAAATACTTGGCAAATGCAATATAGTGTGGATAAATGTGAGGTTATCTACTTTGTTCACAAAAACGGGAAGGCAGATTATTACCTGAATGGTGGCAGTTTAGGAAAAGGTGAGGTACAACGAGACCTGGATGTCATGGTGGGACAGTCGCTGAAGGTCGGCATGTGAGTGTAGCAGGCAGCAAGGAAAGCTAATGGCATGCTGGCCTTCATAGCAAGAGGATTGGAGTATTGGCAAAAAGATACCTTTCTGCATTCATACAGGACCTTGGTGAGGCCACACCTTGAGTGTTGTGTGCAGTTTTTGGTCTCCTCGTCTGAGGAAGGACATTCTTGCTGTTGAGGGAGTCCAGTGAAGGTTCATCAGTCTGATTCCCAAGATGGCAGGACTGACATAGAAGGAAACTGGGCTTGCACTCGCTGGAATTTACAAGCATCTGGGGGTCGGGGGGATCTCATACAAACATAAAATGCTGATGGGACTGGGGCTAGGTATAGGAAGAATGTTCTTGATGTTGGGGAAGTCCAGAACTAGGGGTCACAGCTGAATAATAAGGGGTAAGCCATTCAGGACTGAGATGAGGAAGAATTTCTTCACTCAGAGAGTTGAGAACTTGTGGAATTATCTCCCGCAGGAAGCTGTTGGGGCCATTTCATTAGATATATTCAAGAGGGAGCTGTACGTGGCCCTTATAGCTAATGGGATCAAGGGGTATAGGGAGAAGGTGGGAATGGGATACTGAGAGTGCATGATCAGCCATGATCGTACTCAATGGTGGGACAGGCTCAAAGGGCCGAATGGCCTTCTCCTGCACCTATTTTCTATATTTCTATGTTAACAAGAAATTACATTCTCTAGTGAAACAACATCACCAAATGAAGAGTCAACAACAACAACACGCATGCATACCATGAAGGAAGCAGCATGATTTAAGGACAATGTGTACAGTGCATGTGCAGAGGTTCACAGAAATAACGAACTGCTAAGGCAAGTGAACAAAAGTATATATAATTGGAAATTTGGGCAAAAAAAACATGATAATGCAAGCCTTTTTTTGTATAAATCGGGGATCTTTGAGTTGAAATACAATTACATGCAAATGTCTTCTAGTCTGCGAGAGCTCTGTCACCTCTACCATGAGCCACACGCCCTGCAGGCAGACACCTTAAAGATCACTTCAATAAAGTCCTCATACTGAGCGCACTAATATGTCACACACTCACAATATGCCCTTTCTGCTGAGGCAGTGCCCCTCACCCCAAAACTAAGGGAAACACCTTTCCATATCCACCCACTTGAGAAATTTTGATATATTTCAATCAGATCACCTCTCAGTCTTCTAAACTCTAGACAGTCAAATGCACTTCAGCGTTACCTTTAATTAAAAAAAACAGGAACTGCGCACTGTCTTCTGCTACTTATAAGCCGAAGCCCATTAAGCATGTAGTTAAGGCCCTGGAGATGTTGATTTGATGTTGACTGCTGTGTGACAGTGCCATCAGTGCAATCCATTGCCTTCTCTTGCATTGTACGAAGATAGAGTGCTACCAAGTCCTTGATACACGCCACTAAATTGATCCTTTAGAAAGGCGGGTTTCAATATATGACAGATAATTGTATACAATTAGTTACACTTGCTTTACAGCACTGCTGCAGATTGTCGACCCTGCCTCTCGATGGGTGGTCCCCAGTCCATCAGTTTATAAATAAGTAATTTCAAACAAGTTCCTGAGGGAAATTTTTTTTCCTATCTCTTGAACAGACTGTGCTCATCATTATTCCAGTTCTCAAGGTACTCTGTGTTCTCATTTACAATGGCCAGAGGTATTGCACTCTTTTAATCCCAGATTCTCAGATGAGTAATGCCAATTATATACATTTATGCACAACACACAGGATGTTCCATATAAATACTGCATGAGAGCCTCTCCAACACAACGGAGGATGTGGCAAGAATAATACTGCCAAGACTTAATTTGGAGAGAGGGTCACGACAAAAATGTACTGGAGCCTTCCTGTGTTTGAATAAAGGCCTGTTACATTCCCCATCCTCTGTAAAGGTACAATATAGGCAGTGTTGGGGAATGTTGATATAATTCACAAACATGCCATCTCTCCCTGTTTCTCTTGGTCTTTTGGTCTGACATCAAAGGCTCAATTTTCTTCAGAACGTAAAGTCATCCAATCAATAGTTTCAAGTGTTCCTCGGTACCTATTAGGGCCTTCAGTCACACAGGATCTTCAAAAAGTATACAATAATCATTTAACAGCATCTCACTATCGTGCTATTGTTTTCAACTGAAAATCTGCATTAAATGCATTTTATACCAACAGCAAAAAATAATAGATGCTTTACAGAGAGTTAAAGGCAGCTAACTCACCTCATTGATAGACATGGACCACTTCAGCTCAATTGACCCCATGATAGGACAGTTTTGATTATTGCCTCACAATTTCCAGAGAGACAGAGTGTTCCTTCATGGTGTCACGCATGTCTGTAAGCTTACTGTGCATTGTTGGGAATTGCAGGGTTGTTGGGAAGGGTGTTGAGGTACAAAACAGGAGAGGGGTATGTAAAGGCTGGAGAGAGGGCCATATTCAAACCACAAGCCAGAGGTAAATGGTGGGGTGGGGTGCAAGAGATGTGGTGTGTGCAGGTTACAAACTGGTGGCTTTCAAGTGCCAAACTGAGCCAAGTCAGCACGATTCACCCCGGGATTTCTCATCGGCTGATTAAAGTTATTCTCTGAGTGAATGCTTGAAGCTTTAGAAAGTGAATCACCTATTTTGCTTTTAAAATTCACCGTAGAATCATTGAAACGTGAGTTTTAAATTAAATCTTTCTTTTACACAAATCAACGCATAGTTAGGAAAATGAATTGATTAAGTGGATTTAGAGGACAAATGTGATGATTTGCTTTGTCAACAGAATATCATGGGGCCTTCCATTTGGACAACTTGCATGTCTCTGGTCTGATTCAAGTAAGAAATGCCTTTCGTTTGTTTGGATAGGGTCAAATTCCGACATTTCCTGTTTCCCTGAAATGCTGGTGGACAGAACCAAACTGTGTTTATGGCTATGTACATATATAAAGATATTTTTGTGAATAAATTAAATGTTTGAAATAGAGAAATAGAGATCGAGAGCACAGAAACAGACCCTTCGGTCCAACTCATCCATGCCGACCAGATATCCGAAATTAGTCTCGTCCCATTTGCCAACATTTGTCCCATATCCCTCTAAACCCTGCCTATTCATATATCCAGTCAAATGCCTTTTAAACATTGTAATGTACCAGCCTCCACTACTTCTTCTGGCAGCTCATTCCAGGTACACACCACCTTCTGTGTGAACAAGTTTCCTTTTTGGTCTCTTTTAAATCTTTCTCCTCTCACCTCAATCTATGCCCTCTAGTTTGGGACTCCCCCACCCTTGGAAAAAGACCTTGTCTCTTTACCCTATTCAAGCCCCTCATAATTTTAAAAACCTCTATAAAATCACCCCTCAACCTCCGACACTCCAGGGAAAACAGCGCCAGCTTATTCAACCTCTCCCTTTGGCTCAAATCCTCCAACCCTGGCAATATCCTTGTAAATCTTTTCTGAACCCTTTCAAGTTTCATAACATCCTTCCTATAGCAGGGAGACCAGAACTGTGCACAATATTCCAACAGTGGCCGAACCAATGTCCTGTACACCCACAACATGACCTCCCAACTCCTATACTCAATACTCTCACCAATAAAGGAAAGTATACTAAATGCCTTCTTCATTATCCTATCTACCTGTGACTCCACTTTCAAGGAGCTATGAACCTGCACGCCGAAGTCTCTTTGTTCAGCAACACTCCCCAGGACCTTACCATTAAGTGTATAAGTCCTGCTCCGATTTGCCTTTAGTGGGCAGCACGGTGGCACAGTGGTTAGCACTGCTGCCTCACAGCGCCAGAGACCTTGGTTCAATTCCCGACTCAGGTGACTGTGTGGACTTTGCACATTCTCCCCGTGTCTGCATGGGTTTCCTCCGGTTGCTCCGGTTTCCTCCCACAGTCTAAAGATGTGCAGGTTAGGTGAATTGGCCAAGCTAAATTGCCCTTAGTGTTAGGTAAAGGGGTAAATGTAGGGGAATGGGTGGGTTGCGCTTCGGCAGGTCGGTGTGGACTTGTTGGGCCGAAGGGCCTGTTTCCACACTGTAAGTAATCTAATCTAAGATTGAAAATGCAGCACCTTGCATTTATCTAAATTAAATTCCATCTGCCACTCATTGGCCCATTGCCCCATCTGATCAAGGTACCATTGTAATCTGGGATAACCTTCTTTGCTGCCCACTATATCTTCAAGTTTGGTGTCATCTGCAAACTTGCTAACGATACCTCCAATGATCACATCCAAATCATTTATATAAATGATGAAAAGTAGTGGACCCAGCACTGATCCTTGTGGCACACCACTGGTCACAGGCCTCCGGTCTGAAAAACAACCCTCCTCCACCACCCTGTGTCTTCTACCTTCGAGTCAGTTCTGTATCCAAATGGCTAACTTTCTCTATATTCCATGTGATCTAATCTTGCTAACCAGTCTATCATGAGGAACCTTGTCAAACGCCTTACTGAAATCTATATAGATCAAGTTCATCGCTCTGCCCTCATCAATCCTCTTTGTTACTTCTTCAAAAAACTCAATCAAGCTAGTAAGACACAACTTCCCATGCACTAGACCATGTTGACTATCCTTAATAAGTCGTTGCCTTTCCAAATGCATGTAAATCCTGTCCCTCAGAATTCTCTCCAACAACTTGCCCACCACTGATGTCAGGCTCAATGGTCTTTAGTTTCCTGGCTTTTCCTTACCACTTTTCTTAAATAGTGACATCATGTTAGCTAACCTGCAGTCTTCCGGCACCTCACCTGTGGCCATCGATGATACAAATATCTCAGCAAGGGGCTCAGCAATCACTTCCCTAGCTTCCCACAGAGCAAATCTGCATTTATATGATGCCCAGAACTTAATAAAATGTCCCAAGATGTTTCACAGAAACGCAGACAAAACTAACATCAATCCACACAGGGAAACATTTGGACAATTCACTAAATGTTTGGTCATTCGTGAGGGCCTTTCAAGGAAAGAGAGAAATGAAGAGGTATAGCAGAGATCTTTGGGTAGACTTTTGCATGTAGTTTAAACGGAAATTCCAGTGCTGAGAATCATTTGGGGTCCGACATCAAATTTACAAATCCATTATTTTGAGATTTTTAAAGAATAAGTAGCTCATCTAATCATGTTAGATATGAGGCTGGCCTCCATTGATTACCACACCATAGTTTCCCTCCCAAAGCAAGTGTCAGGGAGTAGATAAGGTGCTGTTTGCATTCCTGGTGGAGTTTGATTTTGATCCCACTAGCTAGAAACTGAATGTTCCAGATATCGGTATTAGCTAATTTCATAATGTCATCTTGATAGAATCCTTACAGTTTGGAAACAGGTCATTTGGCCCAACTAATCCATACCGACCCTCTGAAGAGTATCCCACCCAGACCTATTCCCCGAGCTGTTGCACATAACCTACACATCCCTGAACACCCTGGATAAATTAGCACAGCCAATTCAAGTAACCTGCACAACTTTGGATTGTGGGAGGAAACTGGAGCACCTGGAGGAAACCCACACAGACAATGTGCAAACTCCACACAGCCTGAGGCTGGAATCAAACCCAGCTCCTTAGTGTTGTGAGGCAGTAGTGTTAACCATTGAGTCACTGTACCACCACTGTGTCTTCTTTGATTTTGTAAATGACCTTCAAAAGATCATTTGGACACATTGAAACACCTGACAAGCAAAGATTATTAAAATATTGTCATTGTGGGAAGTTTCTGGATATGGTAAAACAAAAAGCCTGATTTTGATTATTTTGGTCATATATTGAATCTCAAGACTCTAACAGCACACAGACGTCTCTTGTGAATTTGATGTAGGCTGTTGTGTTTCCCTCTAGAAGTATCAGTCTCTCAGTCGGGTCAACAGATACAGTTAACTGAGGACAGAAGCCTCTGTGGTTAATCAACTGGTGTCATTCAAGGATGCTAAGCATTGGAGCAGAATCCATTTGAGGCAAACATGGACCATCCAAATAAGAATAATCCTTTTCAATAAATCTAAGAGCTAATAACCTAACCAAAAGCAATGGGTTACAAATGTAACAGTGTGATTACAAATTGACAACCTCAAACAAAATGAACATTTAGATAGAATCTGAACAAAACTCATTAACAATGTATTGATTACCAATTTAATAAAGCACTGGATGTTGGTTAGGAACATGATTAAGGGATAACAGGATAGGCATCAATTCCAGAATGATCGCATGTTTACAAAAATGATGGTTTCTTGGCTGTTGCACCATTGAATTGTCATCTGAAGGAAAGTACTGGGTAGGATGAATAATGTAAGTGTGTAAGTTCAGTAGTTATTATTGCTGAAAAGTGCTTTTGTTTAAATAATATAATTAAAATAAGTTCAATTTGAATGCAGTCTTGGGCAACATCTAACTCCTTAAGAAACAGGACAGAATGCCTGACTTCACTTCAGATTCTATTTCATTGTGAACACTCCATTATCACTACTAATATTTATGATGATAAATCGCTTTATACAGCTCTCCTCACTGATGTTGGCATCTGTCCAAAGGTGTTGAGTGTAAGATTTGAAGAAGGATGAGTTTCAGGGTTAATCACTACTACAGCAACCTTCCAGTAAAGTTGGGGGGAAGTGATATAAGAGCGAACCGCAGTTAAACTGGGTATCTTTAGCCTCAATCAATATTGGTACAAACACAAAGTTCCTGAGATTGTCATGTTTTGGAACTGCGTCTTTAGGGTAAAGTGAAGGAATTGCATGAGTTGTTCTGAAGCATATCTGACAACAGACTTGTCATGGCTGTCAAAGATTAAAGGGAAACTGGGGTTATATTGCTGGAAAGAATGTGTAAGATGTTTACACTTGGAGGCAGTGGCAGTATTATGTAGTGATAGTGTTAGGAGACTGCTGATTGTCAAGTTTGCATGAAGGTGTTGAGAATGGAACATCATAGACAGTTAATATACAACTCAATTGATTATAACTCAAACCCCTCCATATAACCTCCCCATACACATGCATTAAGATATAAAAATATCTGGGTGCTAAGGTTGGAAGAAAAGACTGGGAAGCACTTCAGTGGTCCCTGTCCATAGGATTGCTGAGCTGACCCTTTCTCTGTTCAGAATGCAATTTTCTTCATCTTCCTTCTCCAGATATGTTCACCTGTTTTCAGAAGGCACAGGGTGACAGGTTCATATGTATAAACACTCCTAATTAAATCACAGCTGAGAGCAACTGATATGGGGAAATGAACTGGCAATCTTCAGGCTTTCCCTGCCCGAGGAGAAGCACAGTCCCTTCCCCTGTGGAGATCCAGTTGTCTCTGCCCAAACATTCCAGCCCCCCAGCAGTTCAGCTATCTGGACGTCAATCACATAGTTGTTGGCAAGACGAAGAATTTTGTCATTGATAAGAGGTCACGGCTTCCACAGACCAATCAGCTACTAGTTGCCAGTCAACTCTCCATTCATATACTGCCCTTGGCTCCAGCTTATCTGCAAATTAGGTCTTCTCTGACTATTTGCAGAAACAGATCCTGATGAAGAGCTTATGCTCGAAACGTCAACTCTCCTACTTCTCGGATGCTGCCTGACCAGCTGTGCTTTAACAGCACCACACTTTTTGACTTTTTGCAGAAACAGCTGTATAAACAGCAATTACAAAGATTGTCACGGAAGTTACTTTTAAAAAAGTAGTTCTTTGACAATCCTTGATTTTTCCACTGATTATGGTGCAGAATGCAGCCACTTGGCCCATCATATCTGCACTGGTTCTATTATCTACTGCCAATCTACTGCTTTATTCTCTTATTCCTGCATGTTATTCCTGTACAAATAATGCCCTAATTGAACCTGCCTCCACTACATTTCCAGGCACTGCATTCCATATACTAACTACTCATTGCACAAAAAAGATTTTTCTGGCATCACCCTTGCTTCATTTGCAAATCACTTTAAACGTCTGCCCTCTCACTCTGCTTCCTTTGACAAGTGGGAACAGCATCTCCCTATCTACTCTGTCCAGCCTGCTCATGATTTTGAAAACCTCTGTCGAATACCCTCTCAGCCTTCTTCTGTCCGGTCCAAACTCCTCCAATCCATCCTCGTAACTGGAGTTTCTCATTCTTGGAACCATTTTTGTAAGCTGCCTATTAAATCAGTGCTTTTCCCTTTCCAATCAACAATCAAAAATACAGGAAAATAGAGAGTTACGATTTTTACAGAGCAGACTCACTATCAGACTCAGTTGCACTATTCTATATACACAACACATGGATCTTTAAAGATGAACTTTCTTAAAGGCAAGGTACATGGACATATTGAGGAGAAAGTGAGGTCTGCAGATGCTGGAGATCAGAGATGGAAATGTGTTGCTGGAAAAGCGCAGCAGGTCAGGCAGCATCTAGGGAACAGGAGAATCGACGTTTCGGGCATTAGCCCTTCTTCAGGAATGAGGAAAGTTGGTCCAGCAGGCTAAGATAAAAGATAGGGAGGAGGGACTTGGGGGAGGGGCGTCGGAAATGTAATAGGTGGAAAGAGGTCAAGGTGAGGGTGATAGGTCAGACTGGGGTGGGGGCGGAGAAGTCGGGAAGAAGATTGCAGGTTAGGAAGGCGGTGCTGAATTTGATGGATTTGGCTGAGACAGGCTGGGGGGAGGGGAAATGAGGAAACTGGTGAAATCCGAGTTCATCCCTTGTGGTTGGAGGGTTCCTAGCCGGAAGATGAGGCGTCCTTCCTCCAACCGTCGTTTCGCTGTGGTCTGACGATGGAGGAGTCCAAAGACCTGCATATCCTTGGTGGAGTGGGAGGGGGAATTGAAATGTTGAGCTACAGGGTGGTTGGGTTGGTTGGTCCGGGTGTCCCAGAGGTGTTCTCTGAAACGCTCCGCAAGTAGGCGGCCTGTCTCCCCAATATAGAGGAGGCCACATCGGGTGCAAAGGATGCAATAGATGATATGTGTGGAGGTACAGGTGAATCTGTGGCGGATATGGAAGTTTCCTTTGGGGCCTTGGAGGGAGGTGAGGGGAGAGGTGTGGGCGCAAGTCTTGCACCTCCTGCGGTTGCAGGGGAAGGTGCCGGGAGTGGAGGTTGCGTTGGTGGGGGGTGTGGATCTGACGAGGGAGTCACGGAGGGAGTGGTCTTTACGGAATGCTGATAGGGGAGGGGAGGGAAATATATCCTTGGTGGTGGGGTCCGTTTGGAGGTGGCGGAAATGGCCGCAGATGATGCGCTGTACATGGAGGTTAGTGGGGTGGTAGGTGAGGACCAGTGGGGTTCTGTCCTGGTGGCGGTTGGAGGGGCGGGGTTCAAGGGCGGAGGATTGGGAAGTGGAAGAGATGCGGTGGAGGGCATCGTCGACCACGTCGGGGGGGAAATTGCGGTCCTTGAAGAAGGAGGCCATCTGGGATGTGCGTTTTTGGAACTGGTCCTCCTGGGAGCAGATGCGGCGGAGTCGAAGGAATTGGGAGAATGGGATGGCGTTTTTACAGGGGGCAGGATGGGAGGAGGTGTAGTCCAGGTAGCTGTGGGAGTCGGTTGGTTTGTAGTAGATGTCCGTGTTGATTCGGTCGCCTGAGATAGAAATAGAAAGGTCGAGGAAGGGGAGGGAGGAATCTGAGACTGTCCAGGTGAATTTGAGGTCGGGGTGGAAGGTGTTGGTGAAGTGGATGAACTGTTCCACCTCCTCGTGGGAGCACGAGGCGGCGCCGATACAGTCATCGATGTAGCGGAGGAAAAGGTGGGGGGTGGGGCCAGTGTAGTTGCGGAAGATGGATTGTTCCACATATCCTATGAAGAGGCAGGCATAGCTGGGGCCCATGCGGGTGCCCATGGCTACTCCTTTCGTTTGGAGGAAGTGGGAGGTTTGGAAAGAGAAGTTGTTCAGGGTGAGGACCAGTTCAGTCAGTCGAAGGAGGGTGTCTGTGGAAGGGTACTGGTCGGTACGGCGGGAAAGAAAGAAGCGGAGGGCTTTGAGTCCTTCGTGATGGGGGATGGAGGTGTACAGGGACTGGATGTCCATGGTGAAAATAAGGCGTTGGGTACCGGGGAAGCGAAAATCATGGAGCAGGTGGAGGGCATGGGTGGTGTCCCGAACGTAGGTGGGGAGTTCTTGGACTAAGGGGGACAGGACGGTGTCAAGGTATGCGGAGATGAGTTCGGTGGGGCAGGAGCAGGCGGAGACAATGGGTCGGCCGGGGCAGTCAGGTTTGTGGATTTTGGGCAGGAGGTAGAAGCGGGAGGTGCGGGGTTGTGGGACTATGAGGTTGGAGGCGGTGGATGGGAGATCCCCCGAGGTGATGTAGTTATGGACGGTCTGGGAGATGATGGTTTGGTGGTGGGGGGTGGGGTCATGGTCAAGGGGGCAGTAGGAGGAGGTATCTGCGAGCTGACGTTTGGCCTCAGCGGTGTAGAGGTCGGTGCGCCAAACTACTACCGCGCCTCCCTTGTCTGCTGGTTTGATAGTGACATATTGGCAGAGTCAAACTACAATTCAAGGAGCAATACAAAGTTTCCTGTGAAATTTTATTTTTTCATTTGCATTGAGTGTAAAAGATTAGATTAGATTACCTACAGTGTGGAAACAAGCCCTTTGGCCCAACAAGTCCACACCGACCCTACAAAGAGTAACCCACCCAGACCCATTCCCCTACCCTACATTTACTAATGCACCTAACACTATGGGCAACTTATCATGGCCAACTCACCTGAACTGCACATCTTTGGATTGTCGGAGGAAACTGGAGCACCCGGATGAAGCCCACGCAGACACGGGGAGAATGTGCAAACTCCACACAGACAGTGACCCAAGGCGGGAATCGAACCCGGGATCCTGGTGCTGTGAGGCTGCACTACTAACCACTGAGCCACCGTGCTGTAAAAGGAGAAAGCTCTGTTTTGTAATTTAACATATAAGTTACCTAAAGAAAAAAAGTTAAGCTCATAGTGCTTTTAGCCATTGTCCCAATAAAAGTTTAAAAATATGAAATCTTCTTGTGTCATCTATCAGTTGAAACTTTGAATTACCTTTTCAAAAGTGATTTCTCAACAATATACATGTTCCAGGTAAAGTCACCATTATGTTACAAGACCCATCAGGTCATTCACTTGTTGAAGAGAGACAACTGGTGGTGGCATAACCTAAGGGTCACCACATCACAGGCAAGGAGACAGGAGAAGGTGGAGAGCCCTATATGTTAAACTCAGTTAGTGTGGGAACTGAACTCACACTATTGGCATCTACACAGCATTACAAACCAGCCAATTGAGCTACATGCTCTATACCCCTGCTCTATGCACCATGCTGTACACACCATGTTCTATACTCCATGTTCTATACTCCATGCTCTATAACCCATGCTCTATACCCCATGCACTATAACCCATGCTCTACACACCATGCTCTATACCCCTTGCTCTATAACCCATGCTGTACACTTCATGCTCTATACTCCATGCTCTACACCCCATGCTCTATACTCCATGCTTTATAACCCATGCACTCCACACCATGCTCTATTACCCATGCTCTACACTCCATGCTCTATACTCCATGCTCTATAATCCATGCACTCTACACCATGCTCTATAACCTATGCTCTCTACACCATGCTCTACAGCCCATCTTCTATACCCCATGCTCTACACACCATGCTCTATACACCATGCTCTATACCCCATGCTCTGTAGCCCATGCTCTGTAGCCCATGCTCTGTAGCCCATGCTCTATACTCCATGCTCTATACTCCATGCTCTATACTCCATGCTCTATACTCCATGCTCTCTACACAATGCTCTCTACACAATGCTCTCTAGCCCATGCTCTATAGCCCATGCTCTATAACCCATGCTCTCTACACCATGCTCTACAGCCCATGCTCTATACACCATGGCTAGTTGTCTGGTAAACCAGGTACTCAAAAAAGGTCCGAAGGCACAACTGAAATATTAACAATTCAATGAATTGCTTGACTGGAAAGTCCTTTCAGGATTGAGTTGTTAGTTATTAAAACCCGACTGGCAGTTGTTTTCCAGTTATTTAAGTAATTTGCAGCAACAAAAATAA
Organism: Chiloscyllium plagiosum; assembly: GCF_037043375.1. Taxonomy (NCBI): domain Eukaryota; kingdom Metazoa; phylum Chordata; class Chondrichthyes; order Orectolobiformes; family Hemiscylliidae; genus Chiloscyllium; species Chiloscyllium plagiosum. Next base: position 79,893,841 of record NW_028270154.1, read on the forward strand.
AGACTGCTACAGAAACTCAGCAGATCTGCCAGCATCTGTTGAGAAGAAAACAGAACTAATGATTTTTGAGTCCTGTGACCCTTTATCATACCCTCTGTTGTTATTTCAGAGTCTCAGCATCTGTAGTTCTTTGTGTTCATTATATAAGTAAGTTGCAGTGTTCAACTCGGAGAAGTAGACTGCATTTTTTAAAATTAAGGCACCTAACTGTTGAGAAATATTGAACAAATTACTTTAAATAACGAAATGTTTTAACTCAAGAGAGTAGTAAATTGGTAAATGGATTGCAAATGTTAGTCATGCTTTATTGAGGAGGTATGAAGCATAATTTGCACTTTAAAGATGCGCTAACTTATTTGTTTATCTGTTAGGTAACTTCACTTGAAAGTTAGAATTGTGAAGTTCTGTCATTTTTCATAGATGTGCGAATGATCATGTGGCAGTATTGGGTCAATTGAGCAGTCGATGTAATTAGGAGCGAGCTTTTCTGCTTGTTGCTCTGAGGATGCTATCGCAAAAGACCAAATGGCGGGTCAGTAGTTAGCACTGCTGCCTCACAGGCCAGGGACCTGGGTTTGATTCCAGCTTTGAAGTTTGCACATTCTCCCTATGTCTATGTGGGTATCCTCCGGGTGCTCCAGATTCCTCCCATAATCCAAAGATGTGTAGGTTGGGTGACTTGGCCATTGGGTTCATGGATGTGCGGGTTAAGTGCATTAGTTAGGGTAAATGTAGAGTAATAGGGCAGGGGAACGGGTCTGGGTGGGATACTCTTCAGAGGGTCAGTGTGGACTTCCTGGGTCAAAGGGCCTGTTTCCACACTGTAGGGAATCTTTGTTAAATCATTTTTCCGATAATTACTGGGATCATGCAAAATCAGAAGATAGCACTTCCCAATTGTGAGCAGTCCAGACCAGATGTACCATGTATGTGTATCTATGTTGAGAGTTTGCTGCCACATGTGGTAAATGATTAACATGATGTCTGTAATGCAATGGGTTCTACTGACACCATCTCTACTCCTCCCCTGGCCTCTGCACGCATAATTGCTGGTGTGAATGAAGTGTTCAACAATGTCTGGGGCAGGGAAGGACACCATACACAGGGGGTCAATGCCTGATGATGGCCAGGGATTAGAGATTTTCTCAACAATTTTCACGCTTAAACAGCAAATATTATTCCACATGCAAATAAGACCGCATTCAGGCGAGAAACTTTGCCACAGTGCAGAGTATTTGAGGGGCATGGATAAGGTAAATAGACAAGGTATTCCTGATGAAGAGCTTTTGTTCGAAACGTCAACTCTCCCGCTCCTTGGAGGCTGCCTGACGTGCAGATCTTTTCCAGCATCACACCTTTTGACCCTGATCTCCAGCATTTGCATACCTCACTTTATCCAAGATCTTTTCCCTGGGGTGGGGAAGACCAGAACTAGAGGGCATAAGTTTAGGGTGAGAGGGGAAAGATTTAAAAGGGACCTAAGGGGCAACTTTTTCACACAGAGGGTGGTGCGTACATGGAATGAGCTGCCAGAGGAAGTGGTTGAGGCTGGTACAATTACAACATTTAAAAGGGCACCTGGATGGGTATATGAATAGAAAGGGTTTAGATTAGATTAGATTAGACTGGATTCCCTACAATGTGGAAACAGGCCCTTCAGCACAACCAGTCCACACCGACCCTCCGAAGAGTAACCCACCCAGACCCATTTACCTCTGACGAATGCACCTAACACTATGGGCAATTTAGCGTGGCCAATTCACCTGACCTGCACATCTTTGGACTGTGGCAGGAAACCGGAGCATCCAGAGGAATTCCACGCTGACACAGGGAGAATGTGCAAACTCCATGCAGACAGTCACCCGAGACTGAAATCAAACCTGGGACCCTGTGAGGCAGCAGTGCTAATCACTGAGCCACTGAGCCACTGTGCCACCCTCTAATAGCCCTTAGAGGGATATGGGTTCAGTACTGGCAAATGGGACTAGATTAGTTTAGGAAATCTGGTGGGCCTGGATGTGTTGGACCGAAAGGTCCCCTTTCTGTGCTGTACATCTCTATGACTCTACAACTTTACAACGTGCAAATCTATGTGCTGTACAGTGCATGGGCATGTCTGTAATGCTGGTGGGCTCTATATGGCCTCACATCAGTGAGTCTTGCAGCCCCCCTTCCTAACATATTGAGACATTTATCCCAGTCAATCTGGGTGTGGTCACAGCCATTATCCTGCCCATTGATGTACCTTCGATTTCCAGCACTCTAGAGGGTCACAGTCCTCTGGTCTCTGTGTCTGTGTTTCAGTGATCTATCGCAGTCACGTTATCTCCATTTCATTAGCTTCAGCATGCAGGAGGAACAGTGATGCAAATTTGGAGCCATCTTTAACTGTGGTCCCAAGTCTTTAGATTATGACTTTGGTATTTCTTTTTTTCTTGAAAGTAAAGGTTAAGTGGAGTTAGCAAATTCAGAATATTTTTGATATAAAGCATGTAGTTTCACAGGCAGGAGTGTTTATAGAATCTTGGAAACATTTTAAAACCACAACATCCACCAATTTTGAAATATTCTTGGTAATCTGTATTTGATATTTGGTGGTTATATAATAAAGAATCTTTTGAAGACCATCTGTTTATGATACATGGAATATTGCTCAAAATATTCAGTCTTATACAGTCTTTCGCATTGTACAGAAAGCAAGGCACAACAATGAGGGCGTGCTATCCACAAGGGATATGAACTCGAAATTAGATATAGGATTCGAGCAATTGGAATTTGTAATCAGACACAGTAGGGAATGACATCACACTGTGCAATATTTGTTAATGAACTAATTTAAAATTCCTTCCTCTGCCATTTTAGCAAAGTCTCTAATCAATTTATATGAAACACTTGCACCAACATTAACAGCACAATCTTAAGTGATCTACCTATAGCATAAACAACAGCTTAGGACTGGGCATGTGCCACAATTATAGAGTCATAGCGTCATAGAGATTTACAGCATGGAAACAGACCCTTCGGTTCAACTTTTCCATACCAACCAGCTATCCTAACCTAATCTAGTCCCATTTGCCAGCACATGGTCCATATCCCTCAAAACCCTTCCTATTCATATACCCATCTAGATGCCTTTTAAATGTTGCAATTGTACCAGCCTCTACCACTTCCTCTGGCAGCTCATTCCATACAACACACCATCCTCTGCGTCAAAAAGTTGCCCCTTAGGTCTCTTTTATACCTTTCCTCTCTCACCCTAAACCTATGCCCTCTAATTCTGGACTCCCTCAACCCAGGGAAAAGACTTTGTCCATTTATCCAATCCATGCCCCTCATGATTTTATAAACCTCTTTAAGATCACCCCTCAGCCTCCGATGCTCCAGGGAAAACAGCCCCAGCCTGTTCAGCCTCTCCCTGTAGCTCAAATCCTCCAACCCTGACAACATCCTTGTAAATCTTTTCTGAACTCTTTCAAGTTTCACAACATCCTTCTGAAAGTGGCCTAATGAATGTCCTGTACATATCTGGTTGGCATGAATGAGGTGGACTGAAGGGTCTGTTTCTGTGCTATACATCTCTGTGACTCTATGAATACTGCCTTGTCTTGTTAGTTCTCCCAAAATGCATCAGCTTACAATTTTCAGAATTAAATTCCATTTTCCACTGTTCATTCCACCTAAGCAGCACTTCGATATCGTCCTGCTGTCTAAGGCTCTCCTCCTCATTATTTACCATAGAGCCAAATTTACGGTATTCAAGGAGTATACTGATGAGGCCTTGTACTTGTATGACCAGATTATTAATGTACTGGACAAACAACAAGGGACCCAGCATTGAACATTTTGGTAAGCCACTGGACATAGGCTTCCAGTCACAAATAAACCTTCAGCCATGATCATCTGCCTCCTGCCACTAAGCCAATTTTGGATCCAATTTACACCACATTCCAAAGGCTTAAACAGTCTTAAACCTTCTTAAACAGTGTTCTGTGGAACACCTCGTCAAAAGCCTCGAAAAACTCAAACAAATCCATCAGCCATGATCTTCCCCCTGACAAAGCCTTGCTGACTACCCTTGTTTAATCCCTATCTCTCCAAATAGAGGTTAATTCTGTCCCTCACAAATTAGTTGTCCTATCACTGATGATACAGTCACTGGCCGTAATTTCCTGGTTTATCCATACTACACATTTTGAATAATGAGACAACATTAACTATCCTCCAGCCCTCTGGTACCACTTTGGTGACAATGAGGACTTGAAAATTAATATCAAGTCCTCTGCATTCTTTTTCCTTGCCTTCCACTACAGCCTGGAATATATCGCATTTGGATTTAGGGACTTGACCAATATATAAAACTCACTAAAACCACCACTATATTCTCCTTCTCAGTTGTAATTTATATTACAGTCCCTCTTGCCTAATTTCTAAATCTATATCATTCTTTTCTATTGTGAACACAAATGCAAAGTATTCATGTGACACCTCACCCAAATCTCTGGCTCCACCCTCCAAGCCAGGCAGTAGACTTCTCTACCTCCTGATGCTGTCTGGCATGCTGTGTTCTTCCAGCATCCTGCCTGTCTAGTTTGGATAAGCGCAGCAGGTCAGGCAACATCCAAGGAGCAGGAGAATCGATGTTTCGAGCATAAGCCCTTCTTCAGGAAATCATCGACGTTTCGGGCATAAGTTTAGGGTGAGATCCTTGTAGAGGGAGGAAGAGAGCTTGATCAAGGAAGGCATCCTTGCAAGAGGATTCTCAGTGAGTTAAAATCAACTAGGAGAGAGTGAGGACTGCAGATACTGGAGATCAGAGCTGAAAAATGTGTTGCTGGAAAAGCGCAGCAGGTCAGGCAGCATCAAAGGAGCAGGAGAATCGACGTTTCAGGCTTACACCCTTCTTCCTGAAGAAGGGCTTATGCCCGAAACGTCGATTCTCCTGCTCCTTGGATGCTGCCTGACCTGCTGCGCTTTTCCAGCAACACATTTTCAGCTCTGATCTCCAGCATCTGCAGTCCTCACTTTCTCCCTGTCTAGTTGGATTCCAGCATGTGCAATTTTTTGGGCACTCTCCACCCTGAGTTTGCCATTTTGGTCCCTGATGGACCCCACTCTTCCCATAGATATCCTCTTGATCCTGACATATTAATAAAATTACTTCGGATCCTCCTTCATTTTACCTGCCAATGATTTCTCATGCTGGCTTTTTGCTTTCCTAATTTCTTTTTCAAGTAGCACCCTAGGCTTCTTGTGTTGCTCTGGGGCATCTGATGTTCTGAACCCGCAAGCATCTTCCATAAGCCTCTTTTCTTTCTGACTCCAATCCTGATCATTTCTTGATCTCCAAGGTTCTCTGGAATTTTTCTTCAGCTTTACAGGAATATACTGGCTCTGCATTTTCTTTCTTTATTTTTTGAAAGGCTCTAATATACATTTTTCTTTTGTTAACTGATCCCATATCACTTTGGTCTGATCCTGCCTTAACATATTATAATCAGCCCTCTCCAATTTCAGACCTTTAATGCTGGTCTAACTTATTTCTATTTTTCCATAATTACCTTCAAATGTACTGAATTCTGATCACTATCACTGAAATGCTCCTCAGCCTTCACACCTGCCACTTGCCTGGCTTTGTTCCCTAAAGTCATTTTCTAGATTAAAGTGGTGCTGAAAAAGCACAGCAGTTCAGGCAGCGTCTGAGGAACCCAGATGCTGCCTGACCTGCTGTGATTTTCCATCAACACTTTAATCTAGAATCTGGTTTCCCGCATATGCAGTCCTTGTTTTTCCCTAAAGTCATTGTCCTCCCTGGTGGGAGTTTCTAATGTGCAAAGTTAAAAGGTCCTCCTTGATACACTTTAAGAATTCTGCCGCCTCGAAGCCTTTCACACTTTATCTATCCCTGTTAATATTGCAAAGGTTGAAAGCCTCAGGTATTATTACCCTATTAATTTTATATGCCTCTGAGATTTGCCTACACATTTGCTCTCTGGCCCTCTCTGACTGTTTGGGGGTCCGTAGTGCAATCTCAAAAATTTAATCATTCCCCCCTTTTTATTATTACATTGTATCCAAATAGTCTTTGAAGGTGGCATTTCTCTTGACTACAATAAGTGATTCCTTGACCATCACCTTCTCTTTATACCCTCCACTGTCTCACCTGAAGATTCCAGAACCCTGGAATATTGAGCTGCCAATCCTGTCCCTTCCTCAACCTTGGGTCTGGTAGCAATGGGTGAGACACCAACTTGGAGCTTCTTGTCTTTTCCTACAGAGTGGAAACAGGCCATTTGGCCCAACAAGTCTACATTGATCCTCCAAAGAGTAACCCATTCAGACCCATACCCTATTACTCTATATTTACCCCTGACTAATGCTCCTAACCTACACATCCCTGAACACTATGGGCAATTTAGCATGGCCAATTCACCTAACATGCACATCTTTGGACTGTGGGAGGAAACTGGAGCACCCAGAGGAAACCCATTCAGACACGGGGAGAATATGCAAACTCCACACAGACTGTCGTCCGAGGCTGGAATCGAACCTGGGTCACTGGAACTGTGAGGCTGCAATGCTAACTGCTGAGCCACTATGCCACCCCAAAATCAGGAGTAGGAATTCGGGAGGGCTGATATACTCACCAGGACTAGGACGCAAGAAACCAAAGGGGAACAATAAGTTACACAGCTAGAGAAAAAGGTGCAGATTAGGATTGGTTCACAACAGGAGCTGTTAACTGCCAATCATAGTTAGCTGAGGGCTCAAGTTTCACCTCCACAAAATCTAGGCAAATAATCCCATTTTCTTCCTATGTCCCTTGCAGTTACATCCTACTGGGTCAGAGAATGATTACAGCATAGGAGGTGAACATTTGGTCCATTAAATCCATGGTGGATAAGTTAAAGTCATAGAGTCATAGAGATGCACAGCACGGAAACAGATCCTTCGGTCCAACTAGTCCATGCCGACCAGATATCCTAAAGTAATCTAATCCCATTTGCCAGGACTTGGCCCATATCCCTCGAAATCCTTCATATTCATATACCCATCTGGATGCCTTTTAAATGTTGCAATTGTACCAGCCTCCAACCACTTCCTTTGGCAGCTCATTCCATACATGCACCACCCACTGCATGGAAAAGTTGTCCCTTAGGTCCCTTTTAAATCTTTCCGCTCTCACCTAAACCTATGCTCTCTAGTTCTGGACCCCGTCAACCCAGGGAAAAAGACCTTGTCTATTTATCTTATCCATGCCCCTCATGATTTTATAAACCTCTATAAGGTTAACCTCCGACGCTCCAGGGAAAATAGCCCCAGCCTATTCAGTCTCTCCCTGTAGCTCAAATCCTCCAATCCTGGCAACATCCCTGCAAATCTTTTCTGAATCTTTTCAAGTTTCACAACACCCTGTAAGTTCTCCTGTAAATTCTCAGATTAGCTGAATTTGCTCATCTAGAAAACTGATAGAGGAAGAAAATGAATGAGCAGAGGCACTAACTCACTCCAATAGTGTAAAAGCTACTTACAAGCTCCAGCAAATGTCACATGACCACTGCAGAGTTTAATGACCCATTATCCAACTTAGCTCATGGGAAATGAAGTCCTCAATGGACCCACGTTAGTCTTCACAATTGCCACAAATCCCTTAACATGCAACAAATATGTTTATAAAATAAGGAGGAGTACAGTAGGTTTGCATAAATGATTTTTCACACTAGATATCCAAATTCAATTTAGCAGTCTGTAATGAAAATCTCCCCTGTTTGGAGAGACTTTGTATCAATCCCAAGAATCAATCAGAAAAACTCAATTACTCAATATTATCTACTAATTATAGCAAGTGTCCTCACACCCTTTGGCTTCAGAAGATTGCAGAGTAAGCATTCCATTCGTCTGTCACATTGGTTATGAACTGCCAATAGATTTATAAACTGACAAATAGACATGTGAACAGAAATGAACTCATGCAGCAACCACAGGCAGAATTCCTTTAGAGGAGAAAGGAAAAGAGTCAAAGCTGCAATGTTCTGGGCATTAGACATGAGGTAAATAGTTCTAATCCTTAAAAATGGGTGGCACAGTGGCTCAGTGGTTAGCACTGCTACCTCACAGCATCAGGGACCCAGGTTTGATTCCAGCCTTGGGCGACAGTCTGTGTGGAGTTTGCACATTCTCCCTGTGTCTGCGTGGTTTCCTTTGGGTGCTTCCGATTCCTCCCACAGTCCAAAGATGTGCAGGTCAGGTGGATTGGCCATGCTAAATTGCCTATAGTGTTCAGGGAGGTGTAGGTCAGGTGCATTAGTCAGGGGTAAATGTAGGGGAATGGATCTGAGTGGGATACTCTTCAGAGGGTCAGTGTGGACTTGTTGGGCCAAATGGCCTGTTTCCACACTGTAGGGATTCTATGAAAAACAGTTGGGAAGTCAAAATGTTGACAGTTTCAAATCTCAAATAGCGAAAACCACCTTGAATTTTGGGATCTTCTGCTTTTGGCCGGAGCAAGAAACAGAATGGGCAACCAATTCATTATGAGAAGGAAGATCAGTCACTGAAACCTTTCAAGGAAGCTATATGCTTCTAATTCAATAATATTTCTGTTTTAAAATGCATCAGGGGCAGGTTTCTCTGCCTCAGGAAGTCCAGCAGCTAAAAGGAGGTATAAATGTAAAGACATTTACAACACTGATTAGATTACTTACAGTGTGGAAACAGGCCCTTCGGCCCAACAAGTCCACACCGACCTGCAACCCACCCATTTACCCCTTCACCTAACACTACTGGCAATTTAGCATGGCCAATTCACCTGACGTGCACATTTTTGGACTGTGGGAGGAAACCCACACAGACACGGGGAGAATGTGCAAACTCCACACAGTCAGTCGCCTGAGTCAGGAATTGAACCCGGGTCTCTGGCGCTGTGAGGCAGCAGTGCTAACTGCTGTGCCACCGTGCCGTCCGCTTGTGGACCAGGAGCAGCAGGACAATTATTTCAACTTCTTCATCATCCCACACATTTCCTCCATTGCCATTCTCCCTGACCTTCCTGAGAAAACTCAATTGTCCACTCCATGATCTTGCTGGTTTGTACATTAATCTCTTGTGTTTTGTTGTCTCCTTTTACTCCACTATTGAAAGTCATGCCTTCAGTCAACGAAGTTAAAAATCACACCACACCAGGTTATCGTCCAACAGGTTTATTTGGAAGTACTAGCTTTCAGAACACTGCTCCTTCCGAGCTACCTGATAAAAGAGTGGCACTCCGAAAGCTAGTGCTTCCAAATAAATCTGTTGGACTAAAACCTGGTATTGTGTGATTTTTAACTTCGTCCATCCCAGTCCAACACCATCACCTTCACATTCAGTCATCCAGGCTTTGGTACTCTATCTCTCAAAGCTTCCAACTCTCTATCTGTTTAAAGTCCCTTGTGAATCCCTGAATATTTAATCAAGCTTTTGGTCACCCCCTCCTTCTATCTCCTTCTTTGAATCAATATTAATATTTGACTGATTATGCTCTTGTCAAATACTGGTCTTACGTTGTATTTGTGATGGTGATTGTCTCTGATCTATTCCTGTCTCCCTGATTCTGAATTTTAACAGGCAGATTGGAAAATACTTTTCACAAAGTGACTGGAACAAAGTAAGTTTAACTGCGCGACTCAAAAGAACCAAAAATGGATGTCAAATGTATACTGGACAACACTGAGTCCCCTAACCAGACACTTTGTTTTCCTTTAATTTAGTCTTCCATAGAATGTGCGCTTTTTTGGCAAGACCAGTATTTATTCCCTGCCTCTAGCTGCCCTTGATGGCTAGGCCATTTCAGAGTCAGTCACATTGAGCCAGATGTAGGCCACATTAAATAATGACAGCAGATTTCCTTCACTAAGAGACATCATCGAACCAAATCAGTTTTAACAAAACTTGACAATCGTAATGGTGAGCATGAAATTTAGACTAGCTTCCAATTCAGGATCTTTATCAATCATAATTCAATTCCACCAGACGCTGTGGTAGAATTTGAATCAGTGTCCCAGATTTTTTATTCCTGCTTCTACATTACAAAGCCTGGTGGCAATACTGCAGTGACACCATCTCCAAAACTGCAGCGATCATATCAAACGTACCATTTGCCATCAATGAGCCTAGTCTGAGTCCCTCGTGTATTGCGATTAGAATAACTTTACTGATGCATTACAGGCAAAATTCTTTAATTTTGTCACAAGATCAGGATGAGCACAGGCGGCCAGGCAGCATCCGAGGAGCAGGAGAGTTCTTCATCAGGAATGTCTGACTGGCTGTGCTTTTCAACACCACACTTTTTGACTCTGATCTCCAGCATCTGCACTCCTCACTTTCTCCCACAAGATCAGGATAGTGCAGTAGTTTTATGCAATAAACTATGGTCCCGTATTCAGATTCAATCCAGCCCATACTGGTATTAAAATCTGCATGTGCTCTTTCCTAGTTAGTTTAGATGTTTTTTTCCCCAGCTGCTGGTGAGTAAGGAAGCTAAAAGTTATACTATTATTTTAGGCATACAGCATGGAGAGGTCTCACTGAGGTAATGAAGCACGATTGCCTGGGCATTGGCGGAAAATATAAATAAGGAACAACTTGTGGGACGTCACTTGTACACTAAGGGTTTCATTCCAAAATGGTAAAATTAAAGTATGTTCCCAATGGGATAGTATAATATTATTATCGTGTAATATTAACGTATTTTTATAACTAACCAGAATTAATGTGCTGTTCAGATTAATAGGAAAATATTTCAAAGAATGAGATGAAAATCTTAATCTTAACCCTAGTCAATAACACTGCTCCTGGCAGCACGGTGGCTCAATGGTTAGCACTGCTGCCTCACAGTGCCAGGGTCCTGGGTTCAATTCCAGCCTCAGGCAACTGTCCGTGTGGAGTTTGCACATTCTCCCTGTGTCTGCATCGGTTTCCTCCCACAGTCCAAAGATGTGCGGGTTAGGTGAATTGGCTAAGCTAAAATTGTCCCATAGTGTTCAAGGATGTGTAGATTAGGTGCATTAGTCAGGGGTAAATGTAAAGGAATGGGTCCAGGTGGAATACTCTTCAGAGGGTCAGTGTAGACTAGTTGGGCCAAATGGCCTGTTTCCATATTGTAGGGATTCTATAAATCAATGTCCTAGAGTCAATTCCACACCTGCCATTTCTAAAATGGCAATGGTTGAGGCTTGGAATTATTTTGCCCTTTGGGCTTGAGGGCAAGAGCAGGCCATAAATGAGAAAAAAGTTCGTTTTGTCAAGATTCATCCCAAGCAGCTAGTTCAGGCAGGGTACAGAGCTCTTTTAGCTGTTCCCAAAGATGTACACTGAGATGATTAAGAATCAATTCCTGATGTTGGAGCATCGTCTTTCGTGAGAGACACTCTTCGGTCTGCCTGAACCTTCCTAGTCTTCCATTGGGGATAGCTGCCAAGGACTGAGTGTTGTGGACTGGAACATTCCAAGATGCCGGGATACGTTACGTCTGTGGGCAGAACCCTGCCACCCCACCGCAAAGGCTCAGTTGACACTCTCTGACCATAGAAAACTGAGGGGATTGACAACCATACAAAACTCCTCAAGCTGTGTGTGCATCAGAGTGTGTTTGACATGAATGTGAATGCATAAGGTAAGGCATCTTATGAATTTTATTGAAGAAAACTGATTTGTATTATGTTTCATGTAATGACAAATTTGACATGCTATGTAATGCAGGTTTACAAATGCTATGAATAAAGCACATTTTGCGGGGGGGGGGACAAATGAAAGGAAATTAATTGTGATAAAAGGTAAGTGGAAGTAGCAAGAACTATGCAAGCAATTTTCCTTGGGCTGGCACAGATTTACTGATGCTGAAGGCTAATTGAGTTTTAAGGCTTTCTTGAGCTAATCAGTGTTTCTGAGTTTCCCCCCCCCCACACTTTTACAGAGTCTGATAGATGGAAACATGATCGTGCAATGAATGAGGTTAGTCTGGCTCTGTGATTGATAGCTTGAATATCCTAGCAAGTAATTCTCAAAATGCCCTCGCACGTTTGAGTGGCCGTGTATGTTGGTATTTTTATGCTGTTTTGACTTCGTTACCAAGGCTACATCCATCCTTGACATTTTTGTTCAGCAAATCCACAAGGAAATTAATGAGGTATTTTTATGCTTTGTCCAAAGTGGTTGTCACAATATTTTTAGCGAATTTAAATACGTTTAGATGAGAGAGAGGGAGAGAAACTGCTAATTATTTCTGCGGTTTAGAAATAATTCTGGGAATGGCACATAGTTTCAGTGGGATGTTAAATACATTTTGAGGAAGAAATGCGCAGTTAAAGTGATGCAGCTCATTCACAAATTATTTTACCATCCAATAGTATTTACCGTTTCACAACCAGGAGCGTAAGCAGAACTTTGAAGGTTTAGAATACAAGGCAGCAGCTGAGCTTAGGAATAACAGTGTGCTGCTCCTCAGTTAACAGATATAGGGACATCTAGTGGAGGTTTAATGAGAGAGGTAGCTAGATGAAGTTGCAATGAGCAAAGAAAACAGGATGCCTTTCAGTAATGTTGAATACCTCCTCGAACAGATAAGTGAATGATCGAGAATGGACCTTTCCCTTTCGACAAAGATATTTCAAGGGCTTACAGAAAAGATGTAGCAGGTAAGAAGATAAAATATAATCTGGCAAGCAGGACTTCTGAGAAACGAGCAAATAAATGAGGAAAATGTTGCGCGTAGCAAAATGAACAAACTTGCATTTGTAGTGTCCTGTGTACCACCATGAGAAAGCATGTCACAGCTAATGAGGCTCTTTTCTGTGTGGTCACATGAGGCAGCCATTTTGCACACTTCCACAAACAACAACAAAATCAACGTGCTAAAGTGCATGGGATGATGGATAAATGTTTGTCCCCTGCTTTACACACTTAGTGCGACAGCCTCTTTTACATTTGCCTGAAAGGGGAGACAAGGCTTTGGTTTGTATATGGACCAGACCAGATCCCCCATAAAGTTTTGTTAGGAGATAGGCCAGACCTTAATTTTTATATTTCTTTAAAGGCAAGTGTAAGGTGCTGTGTCCCAGATATGATTTGATTGGTCCACTATTAAGCTTTAATTAAAGCACACTTTATTCTTACAAGACAGTTAACATGCAAAAACAAAAGAGAATTGTCATAGCTTTAATTCTATTGAAATACCTAACAAGATAATGTATTATTTTAACCAGTAAGCATCAACTATTCCAATGTAGGCAGCATCCCATATACAATAGAACCTCAATTATCCGAATGAGATGGGCGTGGAGTATTTTATTTGGATAATTGAGTGTTCGAATACATGATCGGATCATAAACAAGTGGTAATTTATGTGCTTATCCGAACATTTCTCGGTTATCTGGCAATGCACACCATAATGCCGTTCAACTGAAAGCTACGTTGTCTAATTCCATTTTTAACGGGACCTTGGGATCTTGTTTGGATAATCCGAAATTTGGATAATCGACATTCGGATGATCAAGGTTGCACTGTACACACCCTTTGGCAAAAATGTGACTTAGCAAATCAGCAATGATTCTCATGTGTTGTTCGTCTCCAGTCCAGATGAAAGAAATAATCTACCCCTTTGATTTTTAAAAAGAAGCCTGCCTTTCTAAGATTTCACTTTCAAAGCACCCAGCAGAGACTTTACCATGAACTGAAAGCGAAACTAAAAGCCTTCCTGGATCTATGTGAGTCCCGACCCCATCCATTCGTGATTCTTTTTGTTTCTTCAAGGAGAACTCAAAAGCTGCTTACTAACTGCCTGTCTGGAGGAGACATTCTACCACCACTGTGTCATCACCTCTCTGCAAGAAAAGCAGCACGGAAAGCCCTTTCTCTTAATGGACACAGTCTCGTCACAGGTAAACAGCTCAGCAGCACACCAACATAAGAGTGAGGGAGAGCAGAATTGCTGGATGCAGATTAGATTTCGTACTTCTCCCTACAAGACTGTGGATTGAAGGTTGTTCCTACGACTTCTGATTCAGGGAATGCTAACACTCAATTAAGATCCCTTTAGGAATCTTGTTCATAATTAATGCTGAGTTTGAGAGAAGCCACGGCAATTGCAGGGTTATCCGGACCAGAATTATTGACAAGGACAAAGGTGCAGTAGTATCAGAAGATCTTTCAGACTGTAAGTCACAAGAGCAGAAGTAGTCTATTCAGCCCATTCAGCCTTCTCTGCCATTCAATGGGATCATGGCTGATCTGTTAATTCTCAACTCCACTTTCCTGCCTTTTCCCCATAACCCATGATTCCCTTACTGACTAAAAATTGAATGCATTTCTGGAATCACCTCCCTAAGGGTGGTGTACATTATCAGACCCTGGGGATTTATCCAACTTCAATCTCCTTAATTTTCCCAGTATCATTTCTCTCAGCTTTGAATGTATTCAATGACCCAAACTTGAAACTCTCTGTGGTAAAGATTTCCACAGATTTGCCACTCTCAGGGAGGAGGTTCCTCTTCATCTCTATCATCACTGGCTGATCCTTTACTCTGAGATCATACCCGCTCATTCTAGTCTCTCCCAGAGAGGGTACAACCGCTCCACATCCAACCTATCAAGTCCCTCAGAATTTTATATGTTTCAATAAGGTCATCTTTCATTCTTCTAAATTCCAATGAGTACAACCTACTCAAATTCTCCTCATTAGATAGTCTCCATTTGTGTTATCAACTGAGTGAACTTTCTCTGGACTGCCTTCAATGTTAGTACAGAGGAACCTTGATTATCCAGCATTCGATTATCCGATTATTGGATTATCCGGCAAGATCGCAAGGTCCTGATGCTTGGCTAAACTATATTATCCGGCATTCGATTATCCGGAATTTGAATAACCGAACAAAATACTCCCCCTCTGTGCCATTTGGATAATCGAGGTTCCTTTGTATATCTTTCTTTGGGTAAGGAGTTAAATATGTTCAGAGTTTCATCAACACTTCCCTATTTTCATGCTCTGCTCCTTTGAAATAATTTTCGCTTCTTTATTACCTTTTGAATTTACATGCTACCATTTTGCAATTTATGCACAAGGAATTCTAAATCTGTCCATTACTGCTGTTTTCTGCAGTCTTTCCTGATTTAAACAACACTCAGTTCGAGTGTTTTCCTGTCAAAGTGCAAAACCACTCATTCTCCCACTTTATTTTCCATCTGCCAAGTTTTCCACCATTTGATGAACCTGTCTTTATCCTTTTTGCACATCTGCTGTGTCATCCTTAGCACTTACTTTTCTGCTTTTTTGTGTTATTTATGAACTTTAGCACACCCACTTTTCTCATTCAAGTCATTCCTATATATTGTAAATATTTGTGATCCGAGAACTGAACCATGTGTACTTCAATAGTTACAATCCGAAAAAACCTGAAGTAGCATCTTGAAGAGGTCCCCTTATCTCAACTCGCTGTCTCTGATAGGTTAGCTGTAACTCGATTCATACCAATAGACTACATCCTAACACCATGGGCTTCAATTTTATTAAGTAGCCTAATGTGTGGTAACTTATCAAATGTCTTTTGGAAATCCAAATATATTGCTTCTACTGCTTACCCTTTATCTACCCTACTTATTAGCTCCTTAAAGAACTGATTTCTCCTTCATGAAGCTATGTGGAATCTGTTTTGTCATATAATCTACTTCTAAAAGTTCTGCTATTATATCCTGCAAAGTAAACTCTTACAAACATTAAGCTAATTGGCTCATAGTTATCTTTTTTTAAAAAATCTCCTTCCTTTTTAACTAAAAGTGTTACATTGTCAATTTTCTCATGCCCTGAGACTTTCTCCAGAATCTACATTTTCCTGGATAGTCACGACCAGTGCACCCACTATCTCTGCAGTTACTTTTAATATCCTAGGATGAATTCCACCTGATCCAGGGAACTTATCAATCGTTAAACCTATTAGTTTCCCTAGCACTTTTTTTCTCGTGACAGTCGTGGTATTTATTTCCTTTCCTCCTTTGGCTCCTTGAATATGTAATAATTTCAGAATGGTATTTGTGTATTCTACTGTGAGGTTAAATGAAAAGTATTTATTTAACTCCTCTGTCAGTTCCTGGTTCCCCATCATTGTTTCCATAGCCTCATTCTTTAATGGGCCCATGTTCACTCTGGCTTCTCTTTATTATTCATGGTGAGGGTGTTGGAACAGTCCCATAAAATGGACTTAACAAGCATTCAAATGCTTTGCTGAAACACCAAGGGAAATGGTAAATATTAAGCTTTTAAAGAAAGAACTCGAGATAGAATAAGCACCAGTGCTGAATTTAATTCACCCCAGTGTACTGGAAAAAATGACTGCCTTTGAGCGATGACATATCAATATCTCACCAAGAACCCTAATGATAGGGTAAAATCACCAGACCATAGGGCTACTCTCTCATTTAAGAGAGAGGCAAGTGGTGATGGTCACCATACTTAAGGCAAAAGGAGAGTTTGGGAAGAAGAATCCCTCATGGTATCCTCAGCCAATGCAGGAATTGATCTGACATCATTAGCATTAACCGGTGTAGACAACCAGCTGTCTAGCTGACTGTGCTAAACTGACATTTTTCAATGGTCTAGAGAGATACAGAGGTAGGGCAGTAAAATTATTAAGTGAATGATTTGAACCTGTGTATTATTGAATAAAGCCCTGAAGGTGGAAATAGGATAGAAGGACTTGGATAGAAGTGGGCCTAAGAGTAACAAGTCCGTTTCAATGCAGACAAATATCCATTCCAGAGTTCAGATGTATAAAGAGCGGCTGCAAGTTAAGGATTGTAGGAGGAAGAGAGATTTGTCCCTGGAATACCATAGCCAGTTGTTCTTCCCAATTCAGTTGCTTGCTTCAGGTGCTTCAGGTCTTCCTCTTAAGCTGTTGAGCTTCCTACTAATCAGCAAGTGGAATATCACTCGGAAAGCTATTTGGGGATCATTGTAGATTTGTGGAAGTGTGTACAATTAAGAAAGGAGCATTGTAACTAATGAAATGAGGACTTCAGAGATTTACCTGATTATTTTGGAAGGGTCAGAAAGTTATGGAAAAGGCTTGCATTTCTACAGCACCTTTTTATGATTTCAGCACATACCTTTTTGAATATATTTTCTGAAGTGTAGTCGCTGCTGTCGTTTAGGAAACGGTTAACAGGAACAGTCTTGAATTAGTTACAAGTGCTTTCTGCTTCCTCGCTCTGAGAGGGCGAAGAGCTGGAGACAGGTTAAAGAGGAGATAAAAGAAATGGTTGGAATACCACACCGTAAGATGATATTGCACAGAAGGAGGCCACTCAGCCCAGCACACCTTTCGTTTGTGCTACTCACAATGTTTTGCGATAACTTGAATTTTATTTCCTTCAAACATTTTCCCTTTAAACATGGCCATTGGATAAACTACCACCTTCCTCGGGCCATGCATTTTACTTCATAAGAATTCAAGGTACTTAAAAAATAATTCTTCCTGGCTCATTGATGTAGCCCTTTAAACCTTCATTCTCTGTTTACTCTCACTCGTGGTATTTGAGGTAACTGTACTTTATTTACTCAATCGATATCACTCATGAATTAGAGCATGTTTATCACATCTCTGCACTGGGACAGTGCAGCGAAGGGTCATTGATTGGTCTCAGGGATGAAAGGATTGCCCTAAGATGAGAGGTTGAGGGAATTTGGTCTTTAGTCCCTGGAGTTTAGATCTCACTGAGATATATCTGACTCTGCAGGAGCTTGACAGGATAGACATTGAGAGTTTGGCCAGACCGTGAAAATTCCCAGCCCAAGAGCATCATGGGGTCTCCAACAGCAAATACATTCAAATACATGCTGAGTCTGGCTGATAATCTTTCAGCGTGTCAAGGGTTAGGGGAATGGGCAGGGAAATGGATTTACGGCTGAAGATCAGCCGCACTCTTATCAAATGGCAAAACAGATTTGTCAGGCTGAATGGTCTATGCCTGACTCCCCAAATAAGACCATAACACAGAGGAACAGAAATTAGGCCATTCAGCCCATCGAGTCTGCTCCACCATTCAATCATGGCTGATAAGTTTCTCAACCCCATTCTCCCACTTTCTCCCCGTAACCTTTGATCCCCTTGATAACCAAGAACCTATCTATCTCCATCTTAAACATACTCAGCCTACTATGGCAGTGAAGTTCTTAGATTCACCACTCTCTGGCTGAAGAAGTTTCTCCTTATCTCCGTTCTAAAAGGTCTTCCCTTTACGCTAAGGCTGTGCCCTCGGGCCGCAGTGTCTCCTACCATGGAAACATCTTCCCAGCATCCACTCTATCTAGGTCATTCAGCATTCTGTAAGTTTCAATTAGATCAGCCCTCATCCTTCTAAACTCCATCGAGTATAGTCCCAGAGTCCTCAAACATTCCTCATATGTTAAGCTTTTCATTCTTGTGAACCTTCTCTGAACATGCTCCAGAGCCAGTACATCCTTCCTGAGATATGGGGCCCAAAACTGTGCAGAAAATCCTGCTCACCATCTGCAAGGCACAAGTCAGGGGTATGATGGAATACTCCCTAT
Organism: Chiloscyllium plagiosum; assembly: GCF_037043375.1. Lineage (NCBI taxonomy): Eukaryota > Metazoa > Chordata > Chondrichthyes > Orectolobiformes > Hemiscylliidae > Chiloscyllium > Chiloscyllium plagiosum. The sequence continues at coordinate 79,912,416 of NW_028270154.1, forward strand.
TTGCCTGGATGAGTGCAGCTCCAATGATACTCAAACAGCTCGGTTCACCTGCAAACTCAACAGCTCAAGAAAGTTGACACCATCCAAGACAAAGTATCCCATTCAAATGGCACCACATCCATTCCTCAGAGTGATCCCAATTAAGATGGAGTCTGCCAGCATTATATCCTCAAATCACCAATCATGATGCAGTGCTGATATGATAAGCATATCGTTTAGTGGTACACTGACATACTGACTATGAGACATAACACAACAGGAATGTACTTTTATTTTCCATTCAGGTTGTTAAGCATTTTAAGAATTGCTTTCTGAAGTTAGTACATGTTGCAACAGTTTTACTTTTAAAAGGCACATATCCATTTAAATACTGCAACGGCTCATCACAAACATCTCCTCGCTCCGTGGGCTTGCACATTTCTGAATTCTGTGCTCCTCAAGCCGTGGAGTTGGATATTCGTTAAGTAGAGTCGGATAATTTTCTGACTGATAGCATCTCCATCTCCGTTATATAAAGGCCATCGTCATCTCCAACATCAAAGAATCATGGATTCATTCGACACTGAAGTGGAGCCTTCAGTCCATCTTGTCCATGCTGAACCAGGCTTTCCAACTTCAACTAAACCTACCTGCCTGCCCATATTCCTCTAAACCTTTCCTATTCATGTACCTGCCCAAATGTTTTTTAAATGTTGTAATTGTACCTGCACCTACCACTTCCTGTATACCCCTCATGATTTTATAGATCTCTATAATGTCACTCACTCAACCTCCTCATCTCAGCTTATCCAGCTTGTCCTTATAACTCAAACCCTCCAGTTGCCGTACCATCCTCGCAAGTCCTTTTGCCACCCTTTCCAGTTTAATAACATCCTTCCTGTAGCAGGACAACTGAACGTGGCCTCACCAATGTCCTGTACAGGTACATGGTGTCCCACCTCAGTCTCAGTGGAGCATCTCGTGGTGCACGAACCTGACTTTTTATTGCTTTTCAAATCACGCCAAACATCCTGAGCTGTTCATCAAATCATAGAATCTCCACTGTGTGAAAGCAGGCCTTTGACCCATCAAGTCCATACTAACCTTTGAAGAGCATCCCATCCAGACCCTGTCCCTGTAACTCTGCATTTCCCATGGCTAATTCACCTCGCCCACATATCCCTGGATAAGAGATTGTGGCACTGGAAAAACACAGCAGGTCAGGCAGGATCCGAGGAGCAGGAGAATTGACGTTTCGGGCATAAGCCCTTCATCAGGAAACGTCCATTATGCCCGAAGCATCGATTCTCCTGCTCCTCGGATGCTGCCTGACTTCCTGTGCTTTTCCAGCACCATACTCTCGATTCTGATCTCCGCATCTGCAGACCTCACTTTCTCCTATCCCTGGATGCTACAGGACAATTTAGCACGGCCAATTCACCTAACCTGCACAAGTGATCAATGACAAATTGTAGAGTCATAGACTCATACAGCAGGAATGCAGGCCCTTTGGCCCAAGTCATCCGTGCTGACCAGATTTCCTAAACTGAGATACTAGAGTTGGTTTACATGAGTCCATTACATATATGTCCTGCTGAAGATCTTTCAGTGTGCTCAGTGCTCGATCCCATTGGAGCTCAGACACAGTTGAGTTGCTGATGATGGTGTTATAGTGGCAAACTGCTGAAACGTAGGTTTCTTTTCAGGAATCAGACCTTTGCAAAACATTGAGCTCAACAATTCCTCATTTAGTCATGGCTGGAGCTGCTTACTCTTCAGATGTTACCAGCAGACTATTTAATAATAGTCAAACAATAGTCAAAGATAAAGGTGTTTCAAATAATCCAACTGTCTTCATCATATGACTGGGGCAGTGCATGGAAGCAGCCAGTAACAATGCAGATTTTCATGTGCCTGCCAGAAACACTTAGGGGCACATATCTTTGGCAATGGTAGCTGAATGGGGCACTTTAGTTGGAGCTTGTCCACTCAGTGCATTTCTTTGTCTTTTATCTCTCTTTTATCCTCTCTTGTATTTTTTTCTCTTTATTCTTCTTGGTGACGTCCTGGACTCCCAGCCTCAGTGTGGACTTAGACTCCCAGCCTCAGCGTGGACTTGAACTCCCAGCCTCAGTGTGGACTCAAATTCCCAGCCTCAGTGTGGACTCGGACTCCCGGCCTCAGCGTGGCCTCGGACTCCCGGCCTCAGCGTGGCCTCGGACTCCCGGCTTCAGCGTGGCCTCGGAATCCCGGTCTCAGCGTTGACTCAAACTCTTGGCCTCAGCCTGGACTCAAACTCCTAGCCTTAGCGTGGATTCGGCCTCCCAGCTTCAGAGTGGAATCAGACTCCTGACCTCAGCGTGGACTCAAACTCCTGGCCTCAGCACAGATTCGGACTCCTGGCCTCAGTGTAGATTCAGACTCCCAGTCTCAGTGTGGACTCGAACTCCCGGCCTCAGAGTGAACTTGAACTCCCGGTCTCAGAGTGGATTCAAACTCCTGGCCTCAGCACAGATTCAGACTCCCAGCCTCAGAGTGGACTTGAACATCTGGCCTCAGTGTGGACTCAGACAACCGGCCTTAGTGTGGATTTGGATTCCTGGCCTCAGCACAGATTTGGACTCCTAGCCTCAGAGTGGACTCGGACTGCCGGCCTCAGAGTGGACTGGGACTCTTGGCCATGGCACTGTCCCAGCATGGCATCCTCTCAGCTCGCAGTACAATCTCCTAGCCCAGTGTGGCAGCCTCTCAGCTGCCTGTGATAGTCTTTTGGGCCTAGCATGGACTTCCAGCCGCAAGGTGATTCAAGTTCTAGTGCAGTCTGGAGGCACGGTGCCAGCATAGAATAGGTTGGAAGGACTGTGATTAGAATCATGGAGTAATAGAGTAATACAACATGGAAACAGGCCCTTCAGCCCAAACTGGTCCATCCTGACCCATGGTACCCACCCAGCTGTTCCAATTGTCTGCAATTGGTCCATATCCCTCTAAACCCTTCCCATCCATGTACCTATCCAAATGTTTTTTAAATGTTGCTATTGTACCTGCCTCAACCACTTTCTCTGGCAGACCATTCCATATATGCACCACTCTCTATGTGAAGACGTTGTCCCTCAGGTCCTCCTTAAATCTTTCCCCTCTCACCTTAAACTTCTGCCCTCTACTTTTCAATTCCCCAGTGCTGGGAAAATGATTATATGCATTCATCCTATCTATGCCCCTCATGATTTTATACACCTAAATATGGTCACCCCTCATTCTCCTACATTCCAAGGAATAAAGTCCTATCCTGGCCAACTTCTCCCTATAACTCAGGCCTACTGGTTCTGGCAACATCCTCGTAAATCTTCTTTGCATTCTTTCCTGTTTCTCTCTGTTCGACAACATTCCTCAGGACCTTACCATTTATTGTATAAGTCCTACCTTGGTTTGACTTTCCAAAGTTCAACACCTCGCACCTTTCTATATTGAATTGCATTTGCCAATCCTCAGCCCACTTCTCCATCTGTAATTTTTGATAACCTTTCTAGTTATCAATGATACCTCCTAATTTTATATCATCCACAATATTACTAATCATGCCTTGTACATTCACATCCAGATCATTACTGTAAATGACAAGCAACAAAGGTCCTGGCACCAACTCCTGTGGCACACCACTAATCACAGGCCTCCAGTCTGAGAAATAACCTTCAACCACCACCTTCTGCTTCCTACCATCAAGCCAATTTTAAATCCAATTAGCTAGCTCTCCTTTGATCCCATGGGACCTGACCTTCATGTCTAGCTTGCCATGCAGGACATTGTGAAAGACCTTGCTAAAGTCCACATGGACAACATCCACTGCCCTACCCTCATCTATCCTCTTGGTTACCTCTTTGAAAAACTCTAACAGATTTATCAGACATGACTTCCTGCACACAAATCCCTGCTGACTAGCCCTAATCAAACCTTGACTATCCAAATGTTGTTATGCTGTCCCTCAGTATTTTCTTCAATGACTTGCCTACCAATGATGTCGGGCTCACTGGCCTGTAGTTCCCTGGCTTGTCCCTGTTACCTTTCTTAAACAATGGAACAACATTAGTCACCCTCCAGTCTTCTGAAAGTTCACCTGCAGCTAAAAATGAAGCAAAAATCTCTACAAGGGCCTCTGCAATTTCTTCCTTTGCCTCCCACAATGTCCGAGCATGGATTTGATTAGGCTCAGGGTATTTATCCACCTTAATGCGCTTTAAGGCTGCAAACACCTCCTCTCTGACACTATGTACTTGGTCCAGAATATCTTGACTTGTTTCCTTTATTTCCTTAGCATCCCTGATTCTCTCCTCAGTAAACGCTGAGTAAAGACATCTTTAAAGTCTCAGTAAAGACATCTATGCTGATCTTTGTGGGGACCTATTCTCCCCCTAGCCACCCATTAACTCTTAATATTGCTACAGAACCTGTTGGGATTAGTTTTAATCTTTTCTGGCAGATCATTTTCATACCTGCTTTTTGTTCTTCTGATTTCCCTCTTAAGTGTGCTCTTACGCTTATTATAGGGATTCACTTGAGCCCGATAACTTAAAGCCAATTCGTCTTCTTTTTCCTGAGCAGAGCCTCAATATCCCTCGTCAGCCAGGGATCTCCAAACCTGCCAGCTTTTCTCTTCACCCTAACAGGGACATACTGTCCCTGGACTATTGTTAGGACATTTTAAAAGCCTCCTATTTGCCAGTTGTTCCTTTAAACAGACTCACCCAATCGACCTCTGCTGGATCCTGCCTAATGGCCCCAAAATTGGCCCTGCTCCAGTTGAATACTTTAGGCTGTGGATCTGTCTCATCTTTATTCACAACTATGGTAAAACGAAGAGAGTTATGGTCACTGGACCCAAAGTGCTCTCCGACTGACACTTTAACCCTCATTTGGCCCAACCAATCCATACCGACCCTTTGAAGAGTATCCCACCCAGACCTGTTCCCCTAGCTGATGCACATAACCTACACATCCATGAACACTATGGGCAAATTAGCACGGCCAATTCACCCTAACCTACACATCTTTGGATTGTGGGAGGAATCTGGAGTACCCGGAGGAAACCCATGCAGACACGGGGAGAATGTGCAAACTCCATACAGACAGTCGCTCAAGACTGGAATCGAACCCGAGTCCTGGTGCTGTAAGACAGCAGTGCTAACCACTGAGCCACTGTGCCACCAGGGGAACCCTGTACTATCAGCTTTTCACCCTTACCTCTTCTGGTGGTCACCCAGCTACCTGCAGCCTGCACCTCAGGAGTGACTACTTCACAATAGCTCTTATCAATTATGAATTTTTATGTTTTTCTAATTTATTTCTAGGATCTGTAATATTGGATTTTTTTTGCATATTTCCAATTTTTTATTGAAGAACTTGTCTGAAGAATCTACACCAAAGTACCTTGTACCTAAGATGGTGATGATTTGTAAACTTTTCACTGTATTCATATGAGTACATGTGACAATAAAGCAAATTCTATTCAATTCAACTTTGGAGTATATTGTACAATGTGCAGACAGAGTGAGTTTCAATTATCTCCTTTATGCAGCACCAGCCAAGGTAGACATCCCATGCGCTAATATGTTGTGTCAGCTTGGCTAAATGTTCTTGCATTAGAAAGGCATGAGGCGTTAAGTTTGCTTTTATCCTGGAAACTGCTAGAAAATTTGAGAAAGGAAACTAGTTTGTTCATTTTGTGATCGATGGCAGCCATTTTAAAATTCCAGCAAAAGCCCATTTTAAGAAAATTTAAGCAAGAGAATCTAGTTTTCAAAGTAATAATTTAGGATCTCTTACTTTGTGGCTGCTGGAATTACAACAGTCTGATGTATGACATTCAGCACTGGCTTCTGACAGGTTTGCTGAACTGGTCATGGGCTCCCAGTGCACTGTTTGTTAAAGTTCCCATCTTATCAGTAAAGATGCTGGGGATAAAAAAGACAAGCAACTCACAAATGATCTTGGAACTGGTAGAATCTACGGCACTTTTGATATATCTTCACCACTAAAATACTGACTTCAATGACGAGATGGTATCAGAGGAGGTTGACAATTCCAGTAATGGGTTGTTTATGGGTGGAACTTATACAGTATGTTTCAAATGGCCTGTACTCTGTTTCATTCCCTTTCAATTATTATCCTTTCTCACATCTTTATCTCTTTTGACATTGTTCCAAGATTTTATAGGTTGAGAAACATTCATCAAAGCAATGTTCACTCCATTTGTTGTGTAACCGTAATGAGTTTATATGTATTCAGCAGGAAAATTAACTACTTCAGACAGGACTTTTTTATAACTGTGGGGGAGGGTGGAGGATTTGTACTCCTATCAGTGTTGAGCCTTTTTTTTTAAAAGGAAAAGGCTTCAGGAAGTGAATGGCAATAAAATATCAGAGTGCCATACTCAAGGCTAATATGATTTCACGAAGAACTTTGTTCAAGCCAGACATTCACTCAATAGGACAGGAGAGGAATATGCGATATGAGGGTTTCCCTGTAGTCATAGACATGTACAACACAGAAACAGACCCTTCAGTCCATCTCATCCATGCCGAACAGATATCTTAATCTAATCTAGTCCCATTTGCCAGCACTTGGCCCATATCCCTCTAAACCCTTCCCATTTATATATTCATCCAGATACCTTTTAAATGTTGCAATTGTATCAGCCTCCACCACTTCCTCTGGCAGCTCATTCCATACACGCACAACTCTCTGCATAAAAAAGGTCACCCCTTAGGTCTCTTTTATATCTTTCCCCTCTCACCCTAAACGTATGTTGTTCCTTTCTTTAAGAAGGGGAGTCGGGACAACACTAGTAATTGAGCCTTATTTTGGTTGTGGGTAAGGTGTTGGAAACGGTTATAGGAGGTTAGATTTATAAGCATCTGGAAAGGAATAACTAGATTAAAGATAGTCATCACGGTTTTGTGAAGGGTAGGTTGTGCCTAACTAACCTTATTGAGTTCTTCCAGAAGGTGACGAAACAGGTGGATGAAGGTAAAGCGGTTGATGTGGTGTATATGGACTTCAGTAAGGCATTTGATAAAAGTTCCACACAGTAGGCTATTGCACAAAATATGGAATTTTGGAATTGAAAGTGATTTAGTGGTTTAGATCAGAAACTAGCTTACTGAAAGAAGATAGAGGGTGATGGTTGATGGGAAATGTTCATTCTGGAGCTCAGTTACCAGTAGTGTGCGGCAATGATTGTTTTGGGGCCACTGCTGTTTGTCATTTTACTCAGACAGTAGTAGGGGTGACATTAAGGGCATTTAAATGGGCATTGGACATACATATCGATAATAATGGAATGGTGTAAGTTAGATGGGCATCAGAGTAATTTCACAGGTCAGCGCAACATCGAGGGCTAAAGGGTCTGTATTGCCCTATAATGTTCTATGTTCTATGACTTCTAGTTCTGGACTCCCTCATCCCAGGGAAAAGACCTTGTCTGTTTATCCTATCCATGCCCCTCATGATTTCATAAACCTCTATAAGGTCACCCCTCAGCCTCTGACACTCCAGGGAAAACAGCCCCAGCCTGTTCAGCCTCTCCCTATTGCTCAAGTACTCCTACCCTGGCAACATCCTTGTAAATCTTTTCTGAATCCTTTCAAGTTTCAAAACATCCTTCCGAAAGGAAAGAGACCATAATCTGTAGCAAAACCAGCACTGTATAGCAAAGGGAAAGCTCTACTTAAAACTTACTTCTCGGGTAGTTTTGGCTTGTCCTTTTTGCCCTTGCTTTGTAGTCAAGCTGAGAAAAATTAGCATTGATTAAAGAGATCCTTCGTCACTTCAACCAGCAGTGCCATCAAACATAACATGGTTATTGTTATAGACCAGAGCAGATCCCCTCAAAATATATAAAGAAGGTGGCCTAGGCCCGAACTTTTTCCTATTTTAAAGGTAAATGCAGGTGTTATGTTCCAGATGCAATTCAATTGGTCAAGCAAATCGACATTAAGCAAAACATAATTTATTCAAATACGATTGCGAAAATACAACAAAAGAACAAACGATGTGGAATAACTTATCTCTCTTGGAAAACTTAGCAGAATACTAGATTATTTTACTCCTAACTAGTAACTGTTCCAATATAGTACCATCCCATGAATACAATCTTGGTAATAAGGCAAATGCAGAGAAACAATTATCCTATCAGCTAGAAGAAGATACATGCAGCAGCTCCCTATAAAGAGTGAGAGTGTGCAGCCTTCCAACCCTGCTGAGACCCCAGTAACAACTGCTTAAAACTAACAAAAAATCCTGGATCTGAAAGACCTTGATCACACCCACTCAGGATGCTTCTATTGTTCCAACTTTAAAAAATAACTCCAAGGCCCCACAACAATTTTATGTTCTCATAGACTGCTCGATACCTGTTCCTATAAAACAGATCAGAACAAAACATCTCTTAAAGCCCCAGTATTATCACATTAAAAAGGTGACCTTTTATTAGCCCTTACAATTAATCTCTGATTCATTCTCCGAAGAAAGCATCTCCACCCTCACCCCCCCCCCCCCCCACCCCATCCCCATCCCATCAGACACACAAACAGTCTCAGTCAAAAGATGTGACTTTGGTTCCTGTTTCCCCTGCGAGTACAATTCCAATTAGAACAAGTTGATGTCGTGCTCCAAGCCAATAGCCACAATGAATGGGATTCAGATTGATCAGAATTATTATACATAGAGTTTTACAGCCAACAGGCAAAAGAGACTTTCAACCCATTAGCCAGTAATTCAATTGATTGACCTAGATGTCACTGCATAACCCGCTGTACCACACTGGTAGTCTTTAACCACTGCAACTATATTGGTTTTTGCAATATTTTGGTTGAAAAAACTACTTTGGCAATAATGTTATCAGCAAGTCTTAAAGAAATGAGGAAACTGACTTGTGGCATGAAGAACTCATTGCTTCAGAAGAGATTTCAAGTTCATATTCCACAGAACAGTGACCCACACCATCATGACACTCAAATGATTCTCTTTATTGTGCATTACCTCAATAATCGGAGGTCTACCTTCGAATCACAGGCTCCCTCACTAGATCTCTTCTGCTGGCCATCAGCTGCCAAATTGGATTTTTAGTTAAGCTTGATGCTGGTAAATTGTTTTAAGTATCTCAGTTGATATGACCATCTATTGCTTAAGACCACTCAACATCCATAGCAATGATCCATTAAACATACACCACATCAATCTTACATCTTCCAGGATCAACCAGCCAGTATCACAGTTAACAAAATCCAAATAGCCATACGCCACACAACTGACTACTGAAACCTGCTACTTTCATTCATGACTTGGAGGTGCTGGTGTTGGACTGGGGTCGACAAAGTTAAAAATCACACAACACCAAGTTAGAGTCCAGAAGGTTTGTTTGGAAGCACTAGCTATCAGTGTGCCGCTCCTTCATCAGGTAGTGAAGAAGAGCTGCTCCAAAAGCAAGTGCTTCCAAATAAACCTGCTGGACTATAACCTGGTGTTGTGTGATATTCTACTTTCATTCAGAGTAAGTTTGGGAGCCAATTTGAGCAAATATTCAGATTGTCCATTTATCATCATAAAACATAATTCCTCAATATTGACAGTCCATCACTCCACATTTCAGAGTTCACTTCACATCAATCAATATGGTCACAACCAGAAGACAATCTTTACCCTGAGTGTGCCTTTATTTCTAAATGGTCTCTCACAAGCAAACCTCAGGACTTTATCCTGAATTATAAACATTGCTCTACACTTCTTATAAATTTAATCCTTAAGCTTGTTCTCTTACACAGAGATAGAGATATACAAATACAGGCATGTACACAGCAACAAGTTAACAAATTAGAAAGTTGTGAGTGAGACAAAATGTGACACAGAACCCTTTTTATCCGATGGGGGCATCAGATTACATAATTCTCTATTAAATAGTAGAAAGTGAGAACTGCAGATGCTGGAGATCAGAGTCAAGAGTGCGGTGCTAGAAAAGCACAGCTGGTCAGGCAGCATCTGAGGAGCAGGAGAATCGCCGTTTCGGGCATAAACCCTGCATTAGGAATGAGCTCCATCAGAGACGTCACTCACCGGAAACCAGTCTGCAATGTCACTACCGTCATATGTGATGTCACTTCTGCCCCTGCGGACACCACTGCTGGCGAGACTTCCTCTGCCATTGCATGCGTCACTTCTGTTGGTGATATCATTCCTGACCCTATAATCATGCCCGCTCAAGTCCGCCCCCACACTTAGCTCCAGCCCCACCTCCGGTCCTAGCTCCCAGCCCTGCAGTGTGTTTACCATTCCCCCAGAGCTCCCCCTCACTGAGGATGAAAATTTAGTCCTCAGCAAATGCCCCACCTTCATCCCTCTACAATCCCAGATTAATGAGTTCGACCTTCATTCCTGATGAAGGACTTATACCTGAAACATCGATTCTCCTGCTCCTCGGATGCTGCCTAACCTGCTGTGCTTTTCCAGCACCACACTCTTGACTTGGATCTCCATTAAATGCAAATTTGTGAAATAGGTTCATAAGATTAAACACAGGGTCAAAAAGTTTGGGTTTACATGTCGCAGGTTGACGGATATGAAAAGGTTGTCTAATATTAATTTCATGCTGCTAAATTATTTATCTTTCCACAGTGTAATATTATAACTCATAATCTTTGACAGAAAACACAGGTTCATGTGTTGATTTCATTCATGATGAATTCCCAAATTGAATTATTGCTATGATCCCCATGGGATAATTTAAACAAAAATAACAACATTTACCAAATAATTCACAAAGGAAGAAATTACCATCAAGATTTCACATTGTGCAACTTATGCTTTAACATGTATTGATATTAACTGTGCATGAGTTAACAGGCAAGTAATAATTAAATACTTTTAAATACTTTAAATAAAAAAATCTTAAAATAGTCGATACAACAAAGATACATCTTATAGAACCACAAGTACACATGTCAGTCCCCATACAAGTATGGCATTACCGAGCTACACAAGCATTCCATATACTGTTCTTCACTATGCAGTATAAATTAGGAATTCTCGCCAACAACAGCTTTCACCTTCAAGAATCACAGGTTCGATTATCATCAGTAAGGTACACTTGAAGATTCCTCTCTCCTCTGATTCTTTCAGAGTTTGGGTGGCTCAGTGGTTAACACTACGATCTCACAACAGCAGGGACCTGGATTTGATTCCAGCCTTGGGTGACTGTCTGTTTGGAGATTGCTATTCTCCCCACTTTTGCATGGGTTTCCTCCCACAGTCCAAAGAGGTGCAGGTTAGGGTGAATTGGTCACCCTAAATGTAGGATAATGGGCCTGGGTGGGATACTCTTCGGAGGGTCAGTGTGGACTTGTTGGGCCAAATGGCCTGTTTCCACACTGTAGGGATTCTATGATTTTAGACATTTTTGGCCAGCTCACACAATAGCTGTAAGTACTCCAGTTTCCCCTTCCATCGGACAGAAAGCTGAACCTTTTCCCGAGAGAGGCTTGTTTTATTATTTGACAAGAATTCAGTGTGTTTATCTATCGAGCTGTCTGCTCTCTGACTGTGCCTGCATCTATGTGATGCTTGCATTCACTTTCTGCTCCCAGCCCTGTTTTGTGTCTGCTAGTAACAATCTTAATGTGATTGTTATCTGCACAGGACATTGGTGAGATCTCTTCTGGAGTACAGTTCTGGTCGCCCTGTTATTGGATGGATATTATTAAACTGGAGAGGGTTCCGAAATGACTTACCAGGATGTTGTTGGGAATGGAGGGTTTGAGACATGAAAAGATAGGCTGGATAGGCTGGGACTTGTTTCACTGGAATGCAAGAGTTTGAGGGGGTGAACTTATTGAATCATGCGGGGCGTAGATAAGGTGAATGACAAGGGTCTTTTCCCTAGGGTGGGCAGATCAAAACTGGGGGACACATGTTTAAGGTGGGAAGAGAAAGATTTAGAAAGGACATGAGGGGTAACTTTTTTACACAGAGAGTAGTCTGTGTTTGGAACGAACTGCCAGTGAATGCGTGATATAGGTACAGTTACACTGTTTAAAAGACATTTGGATAAGTTCATGAATAGGAAAGGTTTGGAAGGATATGGGCCAAGCGTAGCTAGGTGGGACTGGTTTAGTTTGGGATTGTGGTTAGTGTGGACTGGTTGGAAGAAAGAGTCTGGTTCCATGCTGTTTGACTCTATCTTGTGAATCAGTATTTATCATCTGAGGAAGATACAATTTATTCCTTTATAGTTGACGCAAACGTCAAACAAGCATTTTTAATGTGAGTTACAGATCATGCAGAGATTTTTAAAAATTACAACTCTCCCTTACTCTGTTGTGTCTGCGTCATTAGAGGGTATAGTGAAGTGGAAGCCAGATTTCCATAATCCTGCTTCTTCTGTCGACTGCTTCATGAAGCGTTCCCATTGTCACCTCAAGGGTAGCAATGGTCAGTCTGAAAATCATTCACTTTGCTTGCAAGCAGACGATGGAGTGTGGTGTGGGGTTCAGAACCAGTAAAATAACCTGCAACAATGATGGAGGAAGAACAGAGAGGATGTTGTTAAAAGGGAATTTGATATTTATGGGTCCTTTCAAACGTCTGAACTGTTAGAAAAAAATGTTCAGTTAATTCCACATTCAGTTTTCAAGAGAGCCATTTTTCTCTCTAGTAACAAATGACAGGATGCTTTCGTTTCTTTTAAAAAACAAGAATCCCGACAGGTTTCCTGAAACAAAGTCAAATTATGAGCTGCCTTAAAATGATGCAGGACGGTTCACTTCAGAAGACCTCTTACTTATCTTCAGATTAATCCGAAGATGCCAGGGGGACCAAGAATTCCTCCCATACCTCATAATAGTTTGTGCTTGAAATGTCCATCCATACCATTGATTCATGTGGTCAAACATAGATGCCAGGATTTGTTGCTGGATTCAATTATCTGCTGAGGGGCTGTCTATAATAAATTCCCATTTATAAACACAAGAGTGACTGTAAGGTCAGCACACAAAAACAAAAGTATCAGTTACGTGTTGCCTCATGATCGTTAACCACAGTGGACACCTATCCAACAGCAAGCTGATTCAACCAATAAAAAACAAATCTGGGAGAAGCCAGCATTACATTTGAAACATATGGTTTACATTGAGGCAGGGATTGCCATGTAATCTGAAACGGAGTGAAGGAGGCTTTCTCCGTGCAGATATTGGTGCCTCTTATTCATCTCTGGCTGTCACTTCGGATCGTAAAGTTGTTCGTTAAAGCAGTCTAGCCAGAGACACTGAAATCCCCCTGCAGGGATCTCACACACTCAGCACAAAGGGATACTATGAATGTGGAATGTCGCACAAAGTTCCCAATTTGCAAGCAAGTACCAGAAAGCGACAAAAATGTGATGCCTTCTCTCATTGAAACATCTCACTTAATCAAATACTTCTCACAGGTTGGTGATGTCTAGGGAAGTATAGAATCCCTACAGTGTGGAAACAGGACCTTCGGCCCAACATGTTCATACCATCCCCTCAATGAACATCCCACCCTGACCCATTCCTCTACATTTACTTCTGACTAATTCACCTAATCTACACGATCCCTGAACACTACAGGCAACTTAGCATGGCCGATTCACCCTAACCTGCATGTCGTTGGACTGTGAGAGGAAACCTGCACAAATGTGGTGAGAATGACCAAACTCTACACAGACAGTTGCCCAAGACTGGGATTGAAACCGGGTCCCTAGCACAGTGAGACAACAGTGCTAACCACTGAGCCATCGTGCTGCCCCAGTAAATGCAGGCGGCATTCTCTATCAATGGAGAAACAGGATGTAGGCCACTTAGTCCTTCCAAATTCACCTGCACCTCCACACACATCATTTATTGCATCCACTGCACCCGATGTGGCCTCCTCTATATTGGGGAAACAGGCCGCCTACTTGCGGAATGTTTCAGAGAACACCTCTGGGACACCCGGACCAACCAACCCAACCACCCCATGGCTCAACACTTCAACTCCCCCTTCCACTCCACCAAGGACATACAGGTCCTTGGACTCCTCCATCGCCAGACCATAGCAACACGATGGCTGGAGGAAGAGCACCTCATCTTCCGCCTAGGAACCCTCCAACCACAAGGGATGAACTCAGATTTCTCCAGTTTCCTCATTTCCCCTCCCCCCACCTTATCTCAGTCAAATCCCTCGAACTCAGCACCGCCTTCCTAACCTGCAATCTTCTTCCTGACCTCTCCGCCGCCACCCCCACTCCGGCCTATCACCCTCACCTTGACCTCCTTCCACCTATCGCATTTCCAACGCTCCTCCCCCAAGTCCCTCCTCCCTACCTTTTATCTTAGCCTGCTGGACACACTTTCCTCATTCCTGAAGAAGGGCTCATGCCCGAAATGTCGATTCTCCTGCTCCTTGGATGCTGCCTGACCTGCTGCGCTTTTCTAGCAACACATTTTCAGCTCTGATCTCCAGCATCTGCAGTCCTCACTTTCTCCACTTAGTCCTTCCAGCCTGGCTTCCCAGTCAACTAGATCATGCACCTCAACTCCATTTACTAATTGTTGCTTTACATTCCCGTCTATCTCAAGTTAACGAAAATCAATTTAAGTCTCAAAAGCACCAACTGATTCACTTGTAGGTGTTCCTTTCCCTATTCCTTTATGCTTTTGCTCCCGATGTCTGGTTCCAATTTCATGCCCTACAAAATATCAATGAGTAGCATTAATTTTACTTTTATTGTGTCTTAAATGTAGTACCATTCAAAGGGACACCAAAGGGGCAACAATAAATCAAGGTCACCTGAGAGAGAGGTTGGAGGTAGTTACAGAAGGCAAGGCCAAAGAGGTAGACTTTTAACAGTAGGTGGAAGTAGGGGTTTGGTGGTATTGAGAGCGTTCTAGAAATGAGACCGAATGTCTATGTTTCCATATGGTATTGGCCAAGAGCAGCAATGTTATACAGTACATTAACAGAACTATGTGCTCTCCCATAATGCCAAAGAATCATAAGAAATACCTTGATTGTCACAACAGGTGAGTATGAGCTAGTTGAATGGACAGCACATCCAACAGGCAGAAGTGGGTACTGCACATGCTGGAGATTAGAGTCAAGGTGAGAGTGGTGCTGGAAAAGCACAGCAGGTCGGGCAGCATCCGAGGAGCAGGAAAATCGACATTTTGGGCAAAAGCCCTTCATCAGGAACACATTCGATAGTCTAGTAGATTCCTGCAGTTGAAATATCTTCAATTCCACTTCTGGTGTACAAAAAGAAACTTTCTCAATCTTTTCACTGAGATATAAGAGGCAATATGGTCTCTCTGAAATTAAATTCCATTTCCCTCAGAAGGGCTGATCTCGTGTATCTTTCTGGGCCACAGGCTGGGATCACTTGAAATATTCAAGCTCTTAAGTCTTTCAGTTTTGTATTTTGACTTTGTGCTCACTTCCTTTTGGGTGGCATCAACAAGATTTCTGGGTCTTGGTGCTTTTACAGCCACAGGAAGCATCACCAATAACACCTCAAATTGAAGATTAAGCCGCTAAACTTTGTCAAGGGCAAACCAAGAGGGAAATGACAGGGTTAGTTATGGTGTTTGATTGTCTTTTATATAAAATATTTGATCAGCCATAAAACTGCAGATGGCATTATTGGAGATGGAATAAAGACGATTCAACAGAGTGAGGTTGTTAGGAGGAGGGAACGCATATGATGAAATGTTAACCCCAAGTTCACTTAAAATTCGTCACAGATTTGACATTTAGTTCTGAGAGAAACTCAGTGAGAAAGAGAGACACAAGCACACACTTAGTGAGAGAGAAGCTCCTACACAGATAAAGAGAAATAGAGAGAAGAGACGGAGAGGAAGAAGGATGATGGAGACAGTGAGAAAGCAAGAGAGAGAATGGGGGTGTAAACAGTCATCGAGATGTACAACACAGAAACAGACCCTTCCGTCCAAATCGTCCATGCCACCCAGACATCATAACCTAATCTAGTCCCATTTGCCAGCACTTGGCCCATATCCCTCTAAACCTATTCATATACCCATCCAGCTGCCTTTTAAATGTTGTAATTATACCAGCCTCCACCATTTCCTCTGGCAGCTCATTCCACAAATGCACCACCCTCTGCATAAAAAAGTTGCCCCTTAACTCCCTTTTATATCTTTCCCCTCTCACCTAAAACTATGCTCTCTCGTTCTGGACTCCCACACCTCAGGGAAAAGACTTTGTCTATTTATCCTATCCATGTCCCTCATAATTTTATAAACTTCTATAAGGTCACCCCTCAGCCTCCGACACTCCAGGGAAAACAGCCCCAGCCTGTTCAGCCTCTCCATATAGCTCAAACACTCCAACCCTGGCAACATCCTTGTAAATCTTTTCTGAATCCTTTAAAGTTTCACAACATCCTTCCCATAGCAGGAAGACCAGAATTGCATGCAGTATTCCAAAAGTAGCTTAACTAATGTACTGTACAGCTGCAACATGGCTTCCCAACTATTACACCCAACGCATTGACCAATAAAGCCATGCATACCAAGCGGCTTCTTTACTATCCAATCTCTCTGCGACTCCACTTTCAAGGAGCTATGAACCTGCACTCCAAGGTCTCTTTGTTCAGCATCATTCTCTAGGACCTTACCATTAAGTGTATAAGTCCTGCTAAGATTTGCTTCCCCAAAATGTAGCACCTCATATTTATCTAAATTAAGCTCCATCTGCCACTTCTCGGCCCATTGACCCATCTGATCAAGATCCCATTGTACTCAGAGGTAACCTTCTTTGCTGTCCACTACACCTTCAGTTTTGGTGTCAATTGCAAACTTATATTTCTGTTCACATCCAAATTATTTATGTAACAACAAAAGCAGTGGACTCCGCACCGATCCTTGTGGCACACCACTGGTCACAGGCCTCCAGTCTGAAAAACAACCCTCCACCACCACCTTCTGTCTTCTACCTTTGAACCAATTCAATATCCAAATGGCTAATTCTCCCTGTATTCCATGTGATCTAAGATTGCTAACCTGTCTTCCATGAGGAACCTTGTCAAAAGCCTTACTGAAGTCCATAAAGATCATATCACCTGCTCTACCCTTATCAATCATCTTTGTTACTTCATCAAAAAACTCAATCAAGTTCGTGAGACATGATTTCCCATGCACAAAGCTATGTTGACTATCCCTAATCAGAGCTGAAAATGTGTTGCTGGAAAAGCACAGCAGGTCAGGCATCATCCAAGGAACAGGAGAATCAACGTTTTGGGCATGAGCCCTTCTTCATGCCCGAAACGTCGATTCTCCTGTTCCTTGGATGCTGCCTGACCTGCTGTGCTTTTCTAGCAACACATTTTCAGCTCTGATCTCCAGCATCTGCAGTCTTCACTTTCTCCTATCCCTAATCAGTCCTTGCCTTCCAAATACATGTAAATCCTGTCCCTCAGGATTGTCTCCAGCAATTTGCCCACCATTGATGTCAGGCTCACCGGTCTATAGTTTCCTGGCTTTTCCTTACCATCCTTCTTAAATAGTGGCACCACGTTAGCCAACCTCCAGTCATCCGGCACCTCATCTGTGGCTATTGATGATACAAATATCTCAGCAAGGGGCCCAGCAATCACTTCCCTAGCTTCCTATAGAGTTCTAGGATACACCTGATCAGGTCCTGGGGATTTATCCACTTTTATGCATTTTAAGGCATCTGGCACATTCGCTTCTCTAAAATGGACATTTTTCAAGATGTCGCTGATTATTTCCTCAAGTTCTCTATCTTCCATATTCTTCTCCACAGTAAACACTGAAGCAAAATACTCGTTTAGTATCTCCCTCATCTCCTGCATTTCCACACACAGGTGGCCTTGCAGATCTTTAAGGGACCCTATTCTCTCCCTAGTTACTCTTTTATCGTTATTCATAAAATCCCTTTGGAATCTCCTTAACCCTATTTGCCAAAATGATTGAAGGAACAGTAGAAAGGAGGAATTTTAAACCAAGTAATGGGCTGATCGACCTTTCTGGGGTGTTTTATGACCATCTTTGGTCATCAGAGGTTAAGGGGTTGCATTCGAAAGTTGCGTTTGCAGTCAGTATTTATATGCAGCTAGTTTCCATAAACACAGCAAATGATCAGTTTCACTGGCATTTTTGTCAAGGGATGAATGTTGGTCTGGTGCATGTGCTGGTCAGCAGATCTTTTCTGACCCAATACCTCAGGAGCTAGAAGCAACAAACATGTGAAAACAGTAATCTCATTTAACACTTGCCATAATTCATTCTAAATAACATACAGCTTGACTTGACTCTGATATATCATCGGAACATGGCAATAGTTCCACACTCTGCAAACATGCATGAAATTTACGACTAAATTTGAATCCAATTTGCCTTCTCATCCTTTGTTCCTGATTTAATGGAGCTCGGTCATTCTACACGGTCACACATTCAGCAAATCTTGACAGTTAACATAGCTGGATGCATTGCAAACTCACAAAACTGCCCCAAAGCTCTATATGAAGCAAGGGCTCATTCCTCGATTTATTGTTGTCCAAGGTAGAACAATCCAATCAGATGTACGACGGAGCACCGAATGGCTTGTTAATTTCACCACCACTCTCTTACAAAGAAGTCCACTCCGAATGTTGATCACTATGTGGATGAACAACATATCAGTTCTAAAGTTACTTTTCAGAACAATTAAGACAGTTTTATAAAGATCGAAGTAAGTTATTTGAGTGCATCAGAGTAATACCCACTGACAATATAACCTGATCACATCTCTCCAGTTTCCAAAATGCCTGAGTAGTGAAAGTCAGAAGTTTGGGATTTTGAAATTTGTATTCCAATCTCTTGCATTCCTGTGCATCATAGCTTTTCCTTTTAGATTACTGAGGCCCTAAATTAACATAAACTTGAGGTTTAAACTTGATTGAGGCGTTCAGGAAAGTGTCAATGCTGACAACCTTGATGGAAGATGATATTGATGTGCTGATATGCTAATGTGATCGTTTGGACACAATCCAACTCTGCTTAGTGTTAGAACAAGTGATGACTTTTTTTCTTTCTTTGGGGATTTTGAGTATTTTTGCAAACTGGCAGGAATCCAAGAGAGAGAGGGAAAAAAAAGTCAAATGTTGCAGCTGTAAAAGAGAAATCATTATGGCACCAATTAGCTTCTCAAGGCTCCGTTCTTAAAGGATTTTTGTTAAATACAAATTGCTGTTGTTGGGGGAGGGAGCTGAAAGGAAGACTGCAATCCAATCCAACAGGAAAAAGAATGTAAACATTTGTGTTTAATTTTTACACGGCCAGTCTAATTTCGCCAAAATGAAATTGACATTACTGTTTAATGCAGTCTGGATGCAAGCAGTAAATAACAGGGCGACTACATCTGAAGATATGCAAATGAAAAAGTTGAGGAGATACAAGCAAGAAAACAAAACAATTGAAACCTTTTCCTTCCTTCTGATAAACCCTGCAATTCCAATGAAAGAGACCATTCAATTAAGTGTAGTTTCATTGTACAGCAAGCAGAAAACTACCTCCAGGGACTGATGGTAACATGTGGACAGTAGCCATTGTTCAAGTAAATTACATACATGAAAAGCATTTGCATTTATACGGCATTTTTCACAATCACAAGACCTATCACAGCTTCACAGCCAAAGGACTGCTTTTGAAGTGTAATCACTGTTGTGATGTAGAAAACACTCACGATCCCATTAAAATGAAATGTGATATTGACTAGATCATCTTTTTCCTATTTGGGGTGCTGGTTAGAGGGCTTAATGTTAGCCCAAATACTTGGATTAACTTCCTAACCTTTTGAAAGAGCCCCAATCCATCTCTTGCATCTGCCCGAAAGGCCAGACCGAGAGAAAAACACACCTTACAGCATTCAGATAGCTCCAGAAATGTGATCCAATCTGATCAGATCTTGATAAATAATCAGAGAAGGTTCCTGCACTTGAACAGCCTCGGGTGACTGCCTGTGTTGAGTTTGAAATTTCTCGCCATGTCTGCGTGGATTTCCTCCTGCTCCAAAACGTGCAGGACAGGTGGATTGGCCTTGCTTAATTGCCCATTAGTCAGAGGGAAATGGGTCTGGGTGGGATACTCTTCGGAGGGTCGATGTGGACTTGTTTGGCCAAATGGCCTGCTTCCACACTGTAGGGAATCTAATCTAACATGGGTGGCATGGTGGCTCAGTAATTGGCACTGTTGCCTCACAGCGCCAGGGACCCACGTTCGATTCCTGCCTCGGGTGATTGCCTGTGTGGAGTTTGCACATTCTTCCTGTGTCTGTGTGGGTTTCCTCCGGTTGCTCTGGTTTCCTCCCACAGTCCAAAGATGTGCAGGTCAGGTGGCCTGGACATGCTAAATTGTCCATAGTGTTCAAGGGTATGTAGGTTTGGTGCATTAGGAATTAATGTAGAGTAATGGGGAATGATTGGGTGGGGTATTCTTTGGAGGGTCAGGATAGACTTGTTGGGCTAAAGGGCCTGTTTCCACATTGTAGGGATTCTATTAAAAAAAAACACAAGTTGACAACTCCCATGGGATTTATATTACAATACGCTATTAGACGGGTCAAGAAATCAAAGCACATTTTGTGAATGCACAGATTTTCTCAATTTTACTTTTACGGATAGCTCCAGTTTTATTACATCCATTTTTATTATAACCAGTGATCAGCCCATGTGGATGAAACACTCAAATAATTCAATTAATGTCATGTCAATTAATATATTTTGAGGAGAAGAGGCAAATGAATACAAGGTTAAGAATAGGATTAAGGACTATAAGCAGAAACAAAATTGAGTACTTGTTGGAATATAAAGGCTCTCAATTAGTGGAACCATCATACTAAGGAAGACGACTTGACTAAAATTGGTTTACAATCTAAATCTGAGTAATTGTTGAGGAAATATACCTTTGAAAAGCAAGCAGAAACTTGGCACAAACTTTTCAATTCAGTTCGTTAGAGGGGATTCTGGAGAGAGGTTATGAAGGAGAATGTCCATAGGACTGAATAGCCACTCATTGACCCATGTCTCCTTGTGTCAAAGTTAATAAAAATTCCTTCGAAATCTACAATCCAAATTATAGTCACCATTACCTGGAGACCGATGCTCACTCTCAAAGGAACCAATCTTTAAACCAACAGCCAATTCTGTGCACAAGTCCACACCAAATTCACTTGTACAATCAGCAATTAAAAACTCAGCTAGAAACAATTTCTTGAATACAATTATGAGTAACTTCACATTTTTGATAAAATTCACTTTGGATCGTGGCTGTCTCTCGTTCACCAGTATTTATTGCCAATCCCTAGTTGTCCCTTGAAAAGGTGCTGCAGAACTTTCTTCCTGATTTACTTTAGTCCATGTGTTGTGGGTTGACCCACAATGCCATTAGGGAGGGAATTAAAGGATTTTGACTCAGCGACAGTGAAGGAACAGTGATATATTTCCAACTCAGAACAGTGAGTGGCTTGGAGGGGAACTTGCAGGTAGTGGTGTCCCCATGTATCTGCTGCCCTT
This sequence comes from Chiloscyllium plagiosum, assembly GCF_037043375.1. NCBI lineage: Eukaryota > Metazoa > Chordata > Chondrichthyes > Orectolobiformes > Hemiscylliidae > Chiloscyllium > Chiloscyllium plagiosum. The sequence goes on from NW_028270154.1 coordinate 79,933,972, forward strand.
GTCCTTTCAGACAGAAATGGTCAAATGTTTGGTAGGTGCTATCAAAAGATTTTTTGGAGAAATTCTGCAGTGCATGATGAAGACGCTACACACTACTGCTACTGAGCATCAATGGTGGAGGGAGTGAATGTTTGTTTGTGGATGTGGTGCCTATCAAGTGGGCTATTTTGTCTCAGATGGTGTAAAACTTCTTGAGTATTGGTGGAGCTGCACCCATCCAGGCACATGGGGAGTATTCCATCACAGTCCTGATTTTTACCTTGAGCCTTGTAGATGATGGACAGGCTTTGGGAAGTCAAGAGGTGAGGTATTCGCTGCAGGATTCTTAGCGTCTGATCTGCTATTGGAGCAACTGCGTTCATATGGCAAGTCTAGTTCAATTATAATTCCCAGGATGTTGACAGTAGGGATTCGGCAACACTATTGAATGTCAAGGAGCAATGGTTAGATTTTCTGGTATTGGAGATGGTTATTGCCTGGCAAGTCTGTGGTGTGAAAGCGACTTGTCACTTGTCAGCCTAATCCTGGATATTGTTCAGGACTTGATGCCGTTTGAACATGGACTGCTTCAGTTTCTGAAAAGTCACGAATAGGGCTAACAATTGTGCAAATAACCCCACTTCTGACCTTATGATGGAGGGAAGGTCATTGATGAAGCAGCTGAAGATGGTTGGGCCGAGGACACTACCCTGAGGTACTCCTGCAGAGATGTCCTGGAGCTGTATATCTGATATCCAATAACCATGATCACCTTCGTATGTACCAGTTCTAAGACCAACCAACAGAGAGGTTTTTTTTTCCCCTCATTCCCACTGATTCCAGTTTTGCCAGGGCTCTTTGATGCTATAATCAGTTGAATGCAGCCTTGATATTCAAGGGCTGTCAATCTCACCTCACCTCCGGAATTCAGCTCTTTTGTCCATGTTTGAATCAAGGCTGTAATGAGGTCAGGAACTGAGTGGCCCTGACGGAACCCAAACTGGGTGTCACTGAGCAGGTTATTGCTGAGCAGGTGCTGTTTGATAGCGCTGTTGATGAGACCTTCCATCTCTTTACTGATGATTGAGAGTAGGTTGATGGGGCGATAATTGGCTTTTTATGTACAGGACATACTTGGGCAATTTTCCACATTGTTGTAATTGTACTGAAAAAACTTGGCATGAATTGCAGCTGGTTCTGAAGAACAAGGTTACTGCTAGAAAACTTTTGAAGCACATGGCCTTTATTTTTGACCAACATAAACCATGTTTTTTGATTAGATTAGATTAGATTCCCTACAGTGCGGAAACAGGCCCTTCACCCCAACAAGTTCACACCGACCCTCTGAAGAGCAACACATCCAGACCCATTCCCCTACACTTACCCCTGACTAATCTACCTAACACTATGGGCAATTTAGCATGGCCAGTTCACCTGACCTGCTCAATTTTTGGACAGTGGGAGGAAACCGGAGCACCCGGAGGAAACCCACGCAGACATGGGGAGAATGTGCAAACTCCACACAGTCTGTTTGGAAACCTTCAACAACATGTGCAGACTTGTCCAAAGAGTTGGACCTCTTGGAGATGTCCAGATTTGAGCAGTGGTCTTACTGGAAATGGAGATCATATACGAAGTTCCCAATATTACTGGTGATTTTGTCTTTACATTAATTTTCTGTACAAGTTGAGATCGAATTGCATTCATATATCAATGTTCCCCTGGTGTGCTCAGGCATGTAATGTTTAGCTTGAGGCACACAACTTGAAGGAGAATACCTTAAGTTCACATCAACAAAGTTTTTCTGTTGAATACACCAATGTGTTAGACACTTGAATCACACAGTGGTGAATGCCCACAGCTGTAACACGACAGAAAGAGTAAAGGAAGTCATAGTGAAAACCCTGCAGAAGAGAAAATGCTGCAACTTTTCCTGTCCCAGCTCCTGACTGAGGATATGAAGCTGGAACTGGGAATTCTTCCATGAGCAATGGCAAACATTATTCAATATCTGTGGATTTCTTAAGCAAACCAGAGCAAGTACAAAGGTTCGGTTAGGAACAGACTGTTTCGAAATACGTTCCACTCTCAATCTCACTGAAGAGCAGAAAAAGCACAGAGCAGAAATTTTAAAAACTTCAAAGATACAGTTTTGAGCCCCAAACTACACAGAGAGTCAGAGAGTTCTCGAGATGTGCAGCACAGAAACAGACCCTTCAGTCCAACTCATCCATGCCGACCAGATATCCCAACTTAATCTCGTCCCATTTTCCAGCACTTGGCCCATAACCCTCCAAACCCTTCCTATACATATACCCATCCAGATGCCTTTTAAATGTTGCAATTGTACCAGCCTCCATCACTTCCTCTGGCAGCTCATTCCATACACACGCCATCCTCTGTGTGAAAAAGTTGCCCCTTAGGTCCCTTTTAAATCTTTCTCCTCACTCTAAACCTATGCCCTCTAGTTCTGGACTTCCCCACCCGAGGGAAAATACCTTGTCTATTCACCCTATCCATGCCCCTCATGATTTTATAAACCTCTATAAGGTCACCCCTCAGCCTCCGACACTCCAAAGAAAACAGCCCCAGTGTATTCAGTCTCTCCTTATAGCTCAAACCTTCCAAACCTGGCAACATTCTTGTAAGTCTTTTTTGAACCCTTTCAAGTTTCACAACATCTTTCCGATAGAGAGGGGACCGGAACTGCTCGCAGTATTCCAAAAGTGACCTAACCAATGTCCTGTACAGCCGTAACATGACCTCCAAACTCCTATACTCAATGCTCTGACCAATAAAGGAAAGCATACCAAACGCCCTCTTCACTATACATGTTTAATATTAGTGATCAAGAGGGAAAGAAGAAAGTCCATTGATCAATACATAACATCATTAAGTCAGCTGTGAGTTAGCACAGCTAAAGAATGAATGATCTTATTTAATGGAGACACCATAATGACAGCACAACCGCCTAGGGAAGAGAATCTGACTCATGAAGAGGTTCCAAAGATGGGAAGCTCCGGCATATAAATGGGACAATAGTAGGGTTTGTCTACAATATGGACAGACCTGCCCACATATGTTGGAAAAACAGCCTCCTCCTTACATGCACAATGGCCTGAGATTAAAACAGGAGCAATAGAAAAATCAAACTGGAAGGACTAGTTGCAAATATTGTGAAGGATCATCAGATAAAACAAAATAAAACATATTCAGTGTGAACAAAGTGCTTTAACTGTAAGAAGCAAAACTATTTTACTCAAAAGTTTTTGGCTAGGAAGCAGACAAACAGGTTGATAAAGCCTTTCGAGGTAATCATTGAATCCTTGCAGTGTGAAAGTAGGCCATTCAGCCCATCCAGTCCACACCAACTCTGCAAAGAGCATCCCACTGAGACCCACCCCATTCCTGTCACTCTGCATTTCCATGGCTAATCCACTTAACCTATGCATCCCTGGACACTCTGGACAATTTGGTATGACCAATCCAACCTGATCTAGACATCTTTTGGATTGAGAGAGGAAACCGAAGCACCCAGAGGAACTCATGAATTCATGGGGAGAAAGTGCAAACTCCATACAGACAATTGCCCGAGAGTGGAATCGAACATGGTGAGGCGGCAGAGTTAACCACTGAGCCATGGTGCCCCATCATTGCAAAATGTTGACCAATGGTTCTGACAAATCATAACTGGGCCTGAGAGAAATGTCAAATGAAGAATTAGGTTAGTCACTCTACATCTTAGAAAAGTTTAAGAACATCAAACCTTCAGGAGAAAACCATGACGAAAGCATTGCGATGAAGATGGTGGAACGAGAACATTATGTGAATATGATGCGCAGATAGACTTTAGCACTTGCTGCATTATTATGAGCTTCACAGCTGTGTGTGAAGTTACGTCACATGGTGATCCTAAAGTGTAACTCTTAAACGTAAAGTTGAAGCTCTCTGATGCAACAATACTCATTCTGAGCTGTTAATAGCCCAATAAGACTGAAAATCTGGAGTACCAGATATCAGGCACAAAGCGAAAGCCATTCATCACAAGAGAAGCAAGCCAAAACCTCAGCCTGGTAATTCTAAATGTTGTAGAAGAGATGTTCAGTGCTTCACAGGCCACTTTGTCGCACAATGAACAAATAAGCAAAATGTGAGACAGACAGGGTCCAACTACAGAATCACAAAGACATCTTGATACTGCAGTCAATAAATGGAGAGATTGCCTTACCACACTGTATGGACAGAGGTGTTTAAGTCAACAGGATCACCTTTGAAGATTCTGAAAGTGAACTACAGAGCACATAATTCCAACCTGCAGGCACTGGAGAAAAAGCCGACAACCCACAAGACACGAACACTTTAAAGTCAAGATTAGAGTGGTGCTGGAAAAGCACAGCAAGTCAGATGGCATCTCAAGAGCAAAAATTGACGTTTTGGGCAAAAGCCTTTCATCAGGGCTTATCAGATTCCTGACGAAGGGCTTTTGCCCGAAACGTCAATTTGCCTGCTCCTCGGATGCTGCCTGATCTGCTGTGCTTTTCCAGCACCACTCTAATCTTGACTCTAATTGCCAGCATCTGCATTGCCCACTTCTGCCTACAAACACTTTAAAGATCACGTGTGTGCTATGCCTGTAAATAAACACTCAAAAAAATGGGACTAGCTGGAAAAATTGCTTATGCATGAGAATAGTTGCACATTTAGTTGGTAACTGAGGCATCTCAAAATTAGTTGATGCCAATGATAAATTATGATAAACATGATAATGCATGCAACCTTATTTTCTGTTTTTATAAAATGGGGCATATTTGGATTGATTTGCAAACATGTACAAATGCCCATCCTAGTTTTCTGTGGTCATTGTAACCTCTACCATGAGGCAGACACCCTAAAGGCAGACACCTTGAGTTCACTTCCAAAAGAATCACAGCTTGGTATTACATCTGCTGTAGCCAGGATGGTAAGAAACTGCAAAGTGTTGTGAACACAGCCCAGCCCATCTCACAACCCAACCTTCCACCAACTGAGTCCATCTACACTTCTCGTTACCCCAGAAAGGCAGCCAACATCATAAAATCCCCTTCCAACCCCAATTATAATCTCTTCCAACCTCTTCAATCGGGCAGAAGATACAAAAGCTTAAACATACCTACCAACAGATTCAACAACAGCTTCTTCTTCTCTGCTGTTATTAGGTTACTGAATGGACCTTTCAAATTTTAAATTTAATGTTGATCTCACTCTTTGTGCAGATTCTGTGCAGCTGTAACTTTGCATTCTTCCCACTGTTCTATTAGCCTAATGCACTTTGTTTGCTGTGATCTGCCTGTACTGCATGCAAGACAAAACTTGTCGCTGTACCTAAGTACACATGACAATCATAGATCAAATCAAAATTGTAAAGCTCATGTGTTGAACACAGTGCTGTGCTGTACTCTACTCTTGAATCAGTCCATTAACAAAAAGAAAGGAAGAATTTAAATTTATGAAACATCTTTAATGATGTCAAGACATTCTAAGGCACTGCAGTGTTATCATTGCTGCAATCACAGCACTGTGAACCATCTAAAAGATGTACTTCAGTAACTCACCAAAATTGCTTGGGCAGCACCTTCCAAACCCATGACCACTGCTACCTATAGGTCAAAGGCATCAGGAATATGGGAGAGCCACCTGTTTTTTTTTTCCAAACTGCACACCATCTTGACTTGAGACTATATCATCAGTCTCTCAAATCAGGGCTAATCGTCTCTCAGTGCCATTATTCCATCTTCCTCGATACCATTAATATATAGAAACCTATCATTCTTTGTCTTGAATGCACTCAATGGCTTAGCTGCCATTGCCCTCTGGAGTAGAGAACTAGAAAGACTGTCTGAGTGGAGAAATTCCCCCTCATCTCAGTATTAAATTGCCTGCTCCTTATTCAGATACCAAGTCTCCTGCTTCTAGACACCACAGCCACTTTCCTGAATAGAGCCTGTTGGTCAACGTAAATGGTGTCAGGCAGGATTGGTGTCCCAGTGCAAAATGACCAAATAAAGACTATACAAATATGACCTGGTGCCTAGTCACTCAATTTTACTGTCCTTTTATGTCTTAGTAATAGGGATACTAAAGGATGCTAACCTGATGAGGAACTTATGCTCAAACCGTCGATTGTCCTGCTCCTCGGATGCTGCCTGACCAGCTGTGCTTTTCCAGCACCACACTCTTCGACTCGGATCTCCAACATTTGGAGTCCTCACTTTCTCCTACTGCAACATGCTATTCATTATTTTAATAGGTGACATCTTCGGGATGTGTGAGCTGTTTATATGTTGAAGGCACAATCAGTCATTTCTAAATGCCTAAATTTCTAAACTGGTCAAGCGATGAGATAAATACGTTTTTAAAAAAAAAAATCACATCTTCATGTTTCTCGTTCCTCCCTAAAATAAGTTAGACAATTCTGACCAGAATGTTCCGAATGAATTTGCTCAGGTGTCCCACAATCTGAAGCGGTCAAATCAGAGAAATCATAGAACTCCTACACTGTGGAAGCAGTCCATTCGGCCCATCGATTCCAGATCAACCCTCCAAACAGTATCGCACCTGGGTCCACCCCCCTTACCCTATCCCCATAACCCTGCATTTTCCATGACCAATCCATCTAGCTTGCACACCCCTATACACCATGGACAATATAGCATGGCTAATCCACCTAAATCATTGCAAACTCAAGCCGATGCCAATGCAAAACAATCCCAACTTTATTATGAAAAAATTTACAATAGCTTTTACAACTATCCCCCGCTTTTCAAACATTCGATTTAAACAATTTTGCTTTTCTGAAAGATCTACTTTTGTACCTGTTTTTGTGAATCTGAAAAGGATTTTCACTTTTATGAACAACGGCGATACCTTTTGCCATATAAATCATGCACCTTTGTTTTACACCATTTTAGGTTTATGAAAGGTTTCCTGGGAACGCTCTACTTTCGGAAAGCGGGGGCTACTTGTACTACAAAACAATGTCATCTCTAACCTGATTCAGCCTCTTAAGTTTACAATACTTCCCGAGTCTCTCGTAGGTTTGCGCAGCTGCTCTCTTTCTCTCTCTCTCTCTTTCTCTCACTCTGTGAGTGTGCTTTCTCTGTTCTTTTTTCTCTCCGTACAGTCAGTGGGTCTCAGCTTTAAGCTGTGCTGCTCGCCTCAGAAGGCTCAAGAGCAATTAGTCTGTAGGTGGACCCCGTCTTCATACCCTTTTGGACGGTTTTCTGGAATTTTCTAGAGTTTGGGCCAAACAGCGAGACACACTTAATAGTTTGAAATATAGTCAATTATTTGGAAGTCTTGCTAATGTTTGTTTCTTGGTGTAGCAGGACCCAGTGCCTTTCTATCTGACCCTCCTTTGTTAAGTGGATAAGTTGTTGAGGGTTTTTCTCTCCGGAATAACTGGGCGCCTTTTACATTATGCTAATGTCATTAGCACCTGTTTGCTGTGTTTGCACTGTGTCTGGTGTGCGGGTTTTGCGATTTCAGAGTTTTACTTGGCCAATGTACCCAGCATCCCTTGCCATTTGGCCAAGTTAGCAATCTGTCTGTGTTTTAGCAGCCAGGAGACTGCTACATTGACAATCTATAAAATGCCAAATGTGCCACAAAACTCCATTTTAGCCAAATGTCGGATATCAAAACGAGAGAATAACCAAGGTTGCCCAAGGGACAACAGAGCCACAGTGAACCTTGTGTGAGGCAGGTGATTCATGGACATTGCCTGAATGAACATGACCATAAAATGTTCTGTTTATTCGAAAAAAAAATCCACTAAAGGTGAGAATTTTTGTGCTGTAGAAAGGATTACTTTTCCACTGTTGCACCCAATGTACTCTTAGGATGGTTATGGTAGGAATTAGTTGCAGGACAACACTTCTTTTACAGCATTCCAATCTGCATCTTGCTCCTGTACTTTAAGAGCATTGTTTAAATGGGAAATTTTCACCATCAAGCCCTGCAGTCTTTCTGAATAGGTAATACTGTGCAAGGTCTTAGACCCACATTTTTTTGGATGCATAGTATGGGGGAATTATTAGTAGAGGCACAATAGCTCAATTGTCTGAAGTTTCATTGCTATTTTAATGAGTGCACTGTCCTATTCATTTTAAGTAGGCAAACACTTTTACCTAATGAGAGGACTGAATTTCACACAACCTGGTCAAAATGCTCATTGCCAGTTTTACACAATTTCAAGCCTTAGGAATCAGGAGTAAGATTTGCTGAAATTATTTTAAAGTTCTGCCCAGAACAAAAAATGTCTGTGATGTTGTGTATTTGCATTGCTGTCCTAGAGATGAAAGAGGACAACAATCACACAATTGGTGACATGTGACGTGTTTCCAAGAACAACAACTCATAGCTACAAAGGCTCATCAGGATGGGCAGTGCTTAGTCCATCTATAAGTTGACTTACAGCTAGGGGTCCCTTTCATTCAGTACAACTGAAGGACCTTGATTGCTTCTGGATAGGTGACCCATTTGTACGGAGAGTAGCCATTTAAAATTAGGTGCTTTTTCTTGAAGCTACATAGTTTGCACCAGACATGAATTTCTTTATCGTGATTGCTCTCCAGAAACCTGCTCACATGCCCATTTCCACCAAACAGTCAATAAAGTTAAAGCAGTGGAATGGAAGGGAGTTTCCTACCATAAACTGGCCTCCCTCCCAATTACATCTACATGCTACAATTTGGAAAGTCATATTGACCCAACTTGGTATCGAAGCTTCCGTGTCATAGTTGACTTATTGCATAATGTTTGGACCATTTTGGTATGATCTGTTTGCTTGTAATAAATAGAAAGCAATTGACTTACTGGACATAAATAACTGCTCAATAGATGCAGCCATGAAAGCAACGTGTTCACTAGATTATTACTCATTCAGCCCTATTCACTGTAAATATACTTTCACAAAAAGTTCCTGGACTATAACCAAAATACAGAGCTGCAAACAAACATTGCATCCATGCAGTAAAACAGCCATGCGATTAAACCACAGCAAGTAAATGACTGCAATATCCGGGGGACCTGTAACTGGCTTCTTTTTATTGCTTTTATTTGTATTTTTAAAACCACTTTTAATTACCTTAAATAGTGCCCAATTCCAAGTTAAATCCTGGCCTTTTAAAGAACTCATCTGGGTAAACTCCTCATATAAGTCACCCTTGCTGACATCTATGACTAGTGTGATTTACTTTCACAGATTAAGAAGCCCAGTGTGAAGCAGTAATCACTTGTTTTCTGATTAACTATGGACAGATGTTCCTGTAAAGTGGGCAGGTTTGTTTTAATATAAACTGGTTAAGTATTTGCATGCATACATTCAAATGACAACGAAGAAGAGATACTTAGAAAGCTGGGCGATGCAGTGTGATCACACTGTTCTTTCTCAATTCTGAGAGCTCAGTTTTGAACCTAACCAAAACAGAAGAGTCACTTCTCTCTTTTAGCAGCTGCTAAAAGTTCCGAAGTGGGATGAGTTTGGACAGCCACTCCAGTCCTTAGTAGACAAGTATCTGTAATACAAAATCACCCCAAGCACCAACGAGGCAATTGCATGGTAAGGAGCCACAAAAATAATGTAAAACCTGAAAATGTCACACTCACATTCTATAAACTTCCTTATGTCTCTAATATTGTTTTCAGTTTCTGCATATCAATAACAATTTATTCAGAGTAAAAGTATAGAATGAATGCTTTGCTCACAGCGCACTATATAATCCAAAAACACCGCATTCCTTTTTGGGAATGATTTGCAATATTACCAGACAGAGTTGCACTGTCCTTTATCTTGCTCCCTTGATCGTTAATCTAGGATCACCATACTCCATTTAGATGACTTCGGAGTAATTGTATTATGTTCATGTTGCAAAATCTTCTGAACTGAGTGCCCTGGTTCCATTTTGAATTGAGCAATCATATTGAAAACTTGCTGTCATTGTGCTACGTCTCTTTGGCTGTGCTTTATGTACTGTGCTGTTCAAGTCATGGTTAGTTCTCTATGGTTGAGGTTGAATATTTGAATACCCTTTAAATAGTTCACAGATTTCTGTTGGGAGAAACAAAAACAAAATTGCTGGAACTTCACTGAAAATGATCAACATTTCTCGGTCGATTAGCAGTGATGCCATCAGTTTAGCAAAACTCAACACAGGTCAATGAATTAATGCTTTATAATTCACATGGGTAAGAGCCCCCATGTGTCAAACTATTTTAGCAGAAACTAATTGGACATTTATGTGTCCCCTATGTATATGCCCATCATTACATTATCTGCTAGAACAGTTCAACAGAGTACCACATTTAACAAAACATGACAGCCAGGACATTGCAAACTGTGGAAACCAAGGGTATTGACACAATAACTAGACAACAATTACATAAAGTCACTTTCTGCAACTTCACCAATGCGACTTAATCACACATAGGATATCCTGAGATTGTACAAGGTGATACATAAACAGAAATGATTTCTTTCTTTACAGTGAAATTTAAGCAATTTAAAATTTGCAGCAGTACAGCTTAGCATCTACAAAATTATAGAAACATAGAAAAAAGCTTGTTCTTGCCTTTCCCCCATATCTTTTGAACACTTTAGTCACAAGGTTTACATTTACCTCCTTATTGAAATCGTACAATGTTTTGGCTTTGACTATCTATTGCGATAGTGAATTCCATAGATTTGCCACATGCTGGGTGAAAAAAGTTTCCCCTCATCTCAGTCCTAAAAGGATTATCCCTTATCCTTAAACTATGACCCCAAGTTCTGGAGTCTCCCACCACTGTGAACACCATTCCTGCATTTACCCAGTCTAGTTCTGTTAGAATTTTATAGGTTTCTATGAGATCCCCTATCTACTTATAAACTCCAGAGAATACAATCCTAACTGATTTGATCTCTTCCCATATGACAGTACTGCCATCCCAGGAATCAGTCTGTACCCCCTTGACAGCAAGAATATCCATCCTCAGATAAGGAGACCAAAACTGCACACAATATTTCAGATGTAGTCTCTCCAAGGCCCTCTATAATTGCAGCAAGACATTCCTACTCCTGTATTTGAATCCTATCATTATGAAAGCTAACGTGCAGTTTACCTTCTTTCGGCTGTTCCACCTGCAACTGCTGTACGAGGACACTCATTGAGGTCTCATTACACATTCCCCTTTCCAAGTCTATTACCATTCAGTCTATCACTTTCCTTCTTTTGTTACCAAAGTGGACACCTCACATTTATCAATGTTATATTTTATATTCCATGCATTTGCCCACTCACTCAACTTGTCTAAGTGCCATTGAAGCATCTCTGCATCTTCCTCACAGTTAACCCTTCCACACAACTTTGCATCATCAACATTCCCAAAATACTTCCTTGAGTACACTGGGTTGTAGATTTCCAGGCTCTGGGGATTTATTTACCTTCAATCGCATCAGTTTTTCCAAGACCATCTCCCTACTAACACTGACATCCTCCAGTTCTTCCCTCTCACTAAACTAAGTGCACCCTATGTTTCGAGTATGTTATTTGTGACCTTTTTGAACATAGAATCAAGTATCTATTTATATGGTCAGTGGTTTCTCATCCCCTGTTTTAAATTTCCCTGTTTCTGACTATAAGGGACCTACAACCATCTTCACCAACCTCTTTCCCTTCACATACCTATTAAAAAGGATTGTCTTTTTACCACTTCTTGTCCTATTCCCAATATTTTTCATTTTCTCTCTGCTTCTCCTTGTTCATAGATTTCTCAGACTTTTTCTTACCCGCTCTTCTGTCTTTTGTTCTTGACCTTGACTTCCGTGTTCTGACTCCTTGCAAGCAATCCAACCTCATGCCATTTTAGTTTCATAGCTCCACAACCACTCTGGCAAATACTCCCCCTGGGACATCAGTTCCTTATGCTAAGAAATGGGATTGCAATTTGGTTGCCATCAAGCGGAGGGAAAAAGACAAACAAAAAAAACATACAAGATGCACCAGCAATGTACCAAAAAGCAGTCATTTTTTTCTATTATTATCGCAATGTTATTAACTCAACATGGAACATTTTTCTCCTGGTTTAATGCTGTTGAAAAAAAATAATTGCAAGCATAAAGCAAGAGCTCAGCAAGGGGGCAATGCACATTGAAAGCTAAATAATTGCTTTTATCAGATATTAAGCAGTCTGGGATATTTAGTTCAAAAAGTGCAAAGACACAGTGATAGCAAGCTGAACTAAATCAGCCTCACTATCATTAGATTCACACAACCCAGTGAAATTAAAACATTCAAAGTTCCTCTAAATTACCCAATTGTTCCCAACCAGACCTTACAAATAACACATCCTGGACATTAATTTTATAACTTAAACAACACTAAATTTATTATTGTGATGTAACTTTAGCAGAACGAAGATAAACAACAAGCTAATCTAATTAATATCTATGATCGAGAGCCAATCTTCTCTGATTACAACCCCACTCTCATACAGTCAGACACAGTTATGGGTTTAATTAGAAAACAAGTAGAAGCATTGTAATTTGCCAGTTCAATAACCAGTCTTCACACAGGCCTTCATGAAATCCTTAAGCAATGTGTTGTTCACAGGTAAATAGAACTGCATCTCTTGCTTGAATTCCGAAGTCACTGCTTAATGAATCACTATCAACATGCTCCCAGAAATATTTATTTGTTTCTGACAGACTGGTATTCTTCTCTCAGAACCTTTGAGAATAGGTGGAGAGAAACTAGAGACTTCACAAAACCAAACAGCATGATTTCTGGAAGTCTCCAAAGATTATATTGACTCCTGTAAAAATCCAAGCAGACCTGACTCTTCCCTGATGAGCCAATTTGACGTCCAACCAGCTGCCAGTCCTAACCATAGCAACATTTGTTCATTGTGCTTCAATCAGTAATTCATTACAATATCTTTCCAGGCCAATTCCGAACAACAACAAAAAAATCTGTCATTGTTCTCTTCTCTTTCAAAGTGAGCTGTTGTTCAAAGTTTGCCCCTTAAATTCAACCTACAGTTTCAAATTGAAAAACGAGAAAGTATCAGAAACGTACTGAAGAACTTTACAGAAACACACTAAAAAAAAATTAACATTCAAAGACTGCAGAAAGTCTTTGAAGAACAACAGAAAGGTGACATTAACTGGAATGAGAATATGCCCTTCCAGTATATATAAACCAGCTATGTAAAGGGAAGTATGTACGTTAGCTTGCTGAGCTGGAAGGTTTGTTTTCAGATGTTTCACCACCATACTAGGTAACATCATCAGTGACAGTCTCTGGTGAAGCACTGGTGGTATGTCCCACCTCTCTATTTAGAGAGACTCTCTCTAATGATGTTACCTAGTATGGTGACGAAACAGCTGAAAACAAACCTTCCAGCTCAGCAAGCTAACTTACATACTTATCATCGACCTGAGCTACAAATCTTCTCAAAAATCACTAATAAAGGGAAATAGTCAGATTGCTTCTCACTTATAACCAAGAGATCAGTCATAGGATTTTTAATTTGCAAATGTATATACGTGAACATTTTTATGGTATATTCCACCTAGTATCGATGGCCCTCAGAAGAAAGACTCAGGACCTTCATTCTCAACAAGTTTGTCAGCAGGATAGTGACCAATCACCTTTAAAGGGGATGTAGTATAGTGGTCACATTACTCACCTGGTAATTCCGAGGTCTAGGCTAATACTCGAGGAGTGGGATCAAATTCCACCAAAGCAGTTTGTAGAGGGAACTAAATACAATTAGTTCCAGGAATGACAAAAATGGTTCCAGGAATGAAAAACATCAATTGGAGAGAAAAAGGCTGAGAGAAGATCTGGTAGAGGATTTTGAAACCATTGAGTGGGCAGGTTAGAGTTGATAAGGAGTTTCTCATAAAAGAAAAAAGAATGAGAGAGCACAGATTTAAAAAGCGACCTGCTGATGAAGCAAGGCTGATGGGAGAAAAGACTTTTCCATACAATGAGAAGTTAGGATCTGGAATGAACTGCTTAGAAATGTGATGGAGGCAGGCTCAATTGAAGCATTCATGCTGTAATTGTATGATTATTTGGTTCGAAATGGTGTGCCGAGATATGACGGAAGAAGCAAGAGGTTGGCACTAGGGGATAGAACCAGTGTAGGCACAATGGGCTGATTGCACTCTTTCCATGCCATGACAATTCTGTGATCCTGTGATGTTCTGCTCCAAGCCACTCACCACCCTGACCTGAAAATACTTAACCATTCCTTTACTGTCACTGGGTCAAAATCTTGCAGCTCTCTCCCAAATGATATTGGGGGTGTACCTCCACCAAGTCTGTTTTATAGAGAAATGATGTTGGAGAAATTGATGAAATTGCAGACTGATAAATCCTCAAAAGCCTGGTAATCTATTTCCCAGAGCAGCTAAGGAAGTTGCTCTGGAAATAATGGATGCATTGGTGGTCATCTTTCAAGATTCTTTCGACTCTGGAACAGGTTAGAGGGTGACGATTGCAATCCCGCTATTTAAAAAGGGAGACAGCGAGAAAATAGGGAATGACGTACTAGTGAATCTGACATCAGTAATGGGGAAGATGCGAGAGTCCACTATGAAGGATTTAATAGCGGAGCACTTCGAAAACTGGTAAAATCAGACGCAGTCAGCATGGATTTACAAAAGGGAAATCATGCTTGACAAATTGACTGGAATATTTTGAGTTTGTAACTTGTAGAGTTGATCGGAGGGAGTCAGTGTATGTAGAATAAAGTCCCACAAAAGAGATCACTGTGTAAAATTATAGCGAATGGGTTTTGTGGTAGTGTATAGAAAATGGGAAACAAAGAGTAGGAATAAATGGGTATTTTTCTAAATGGCAGACAATGATGAGTGGGGTACTTCAGGAATTGCTAAGGGCAGGCAATGACTAGAGGAGTACTGCAGGATTGCTACTACGATCCCAGCTAATCACTATATATGTTAATGATTTAGGTGGGGGAACTAAATACAACATCTCAAAATTTGCCGATGACAGAAAGCTGGGTGAAAGGGTGAGCTGTGAGGAGGATGCAGAAAGATTGCAGTGTTATTTGGACAGGCTGAACGAGCGGGCAAATGCATATTAGATATGGCATAATGTGAAGAAATGTGAGGTTCTCCACTTTGGTTGCAAAAATAGGAAGGCAGATTATTATTTAAATAGCTGTAAATTGAGAGAGGGGAATGTTCAATCAGACTTGGTTGTCCTCATGCACCAGTCACTGAAAGTAAGCGTGCAGATGCAGCGGGCAGTGACGAAGCCAAACTGTACGCTGGCCTTCATTGTGAGAGGATTCGAGTGCAGGAACAAGGATGGCTTGCTGCAATTATGCAGAGCTTTGGTGAGGCCACAATTGGAAAACTGGGTACAGTTTTGGTCTCCTTATCTGAGGAAGGGTGTTCTTGCAATAAAGGGAGTGGAGTGAAGGTTTACCAAGTTGATTCCAGGGATGGCAGGACTGACATTTGAGAAGAGGTTAAGTTGAGTCAGTTAAGATTATACTCTCTCGAGTTTAGAATAATGAGGGGGTGGGGGATCTCAGAGAAACCAATAAAACTCTAACAGGAGTGGACAGGTTAGATGCGGGTACGGTGTTCCCAATGATGGGGGAGTTCAGAACAAGGGATATAGCTTAAGGATAAGGGATAAACCTTTTAGGACTGAGATGAAGAGAGATGGTTTCATCCAAAGAGTGATGAAGCTGTGGAATTCATTTTGTTGAGGCCAAAAGAGCACGTGTATTCAAAAATGGGGTGGACATTGCCTTTGAGACTAAATGGATAGAGGGGGAGGCTGTGATTAGGGAACTGAGCTTAGTAATCAGCTGTGATCTTAGTGCATGGTGGCACACATTCGAGGGGTCAACTCCTGTTTTCCTGTCTTCTATGTCTCTAATGGGACTGCAGCTGTTCAAGAAGACAGCCCACCACCATCTTGTCAAGGACATCTAGGGATGGGCAACAAATGCTGGCCCAGCAATGACACCCTATCCGAAAAGTGATGAAATAAATTGTACCTTTAACCAAGTAAAACGTCTCAAGCTGCTTTGCAGAAGAAATACTGACAAAATAGCTGAAGACCAGGATATCGAAGAAGATTTGCATGCTGGGAGACTGTTAGAATGTTCACACAATCTAATAGCAGGTCAGTCAATCGGAGCAAATCGTCAATTTTCAAGTTATGGGAACTGCATTCGCTCAGCTGGTCAGCAGATGTCCATTATTATACTCTAATAATTGCATGCTTCCATAGGTCAAAGGTCAAATCGAGCCCTAAATCTGGTTGTTGAAATCACTGTGTACTTGCCAGTTCTTGAGCATTCCAAAAGTGGATCTTTTCAATTTGGCTGACCGGAAGATTTGGAAAATGTTTTTCTTGTGCTCATGTTGGTAGAATAGCAGGGACACAGGACTGGTTCAATAGATTGAATGGGTAGAAATTTGAGGAAAATCACTCCCCCGACAGGCAGCATTAACCTTTGGGCCTTAAACTTGAGTGCGATTTGGAACAAGCCACCTTGAATATTTTTGATTTGGAGGAGCTGGTGTTGGACTGAGGTCCAACTACCTGATGAAGTAGCAGCACGGCATGGATGAGTTGGACTGAAGGGTCTGTTTCCATGCTGTACATCTCTATGACCCTAAGGGGTGGCACGGTGGCTCAGTGGTTAGCACCACTGACTCACAGCACTAGGGACCCAGGTTCGATTCCAGCCTCAGGTGCCTGCCTGTGTGGAGTTTGCACATTCTCCCTGTGTCTGCATGGGTTTCCTTCCACAATCCAAAGATGTGGATTGGCCATGCTAAATTACCCATGGAGGTCAGAGGTAAATATAGGGTAGGGGAATGGGTCTGGGTGGGTTACTCTTCGGAGAGTCAGTGTGGATTTGTTGGGCCAAATGGCCTGTTTCCATGCTGTAGAGTTTTGAAACAAGGTGTTTCAGTCCAAAACATCATTGATCTGGTCTAAAGCTCAACCCTAACTTAAAACATAATCCACCCCTAACATTCGACTCCAGTGTTTTCAGCATTTTAACCTAAAAAAAATCAATTTACCTCATCCTAACCCAGAGGGATTATCTGCTGTAAAGATTATCATGAAAGACAAGATTAGCCAGAACCTGCCAAGAGGGGCAAAGTCAGAGACAAAAATCAAACTGTCAGGTTAAAAAATGAAAGGCTAAAACAAAGACATCGCCTGTAGCAAGCTTGTGAGGGAAAATCTGAAGGAGGGAAATGAAAGAGAAACATTTTCCTCATCTTAAGGTCAGCCAAATGGAAAAAAGCCCACTTTGAAATGCTCAAGAACTGGTAGGTACCCAATGATTTCAATAACTGGATTTAGGACCTGATTTTTAACCTTGAACCTGTGGAAGCAAGCAATTATTAGAGCATGATAATGGACATCTGCTGACCAGCTGAGCGAATGCAGTTCCCATTAATTGGAAATTTACTCTAATTGACTGGCCGTCTATTAGATTGTGTGAACATTCTAACTGTCCCCCATGCTCAGGATCAAACATCAGGCAATATCATTTGAGTTGCAAGGAATTGCTGAGCTGAAAGTGGGAAGAGCTCTGGGTTGTGATGGAATAGGATCACATTGGCTGTTCAACAAATGAAAGATGCTCCATGTAACCTAGCACGCAGATGCGAGTTGCACTTCATGGGCAACAAGCAATAACTATACCTTTTTGGAAGCTGAAAGCAGATCATGTTGCTTCTCTTGCAAGTACCTCACTCTGACCAGCTCCTACAGAACAGTCTGTGTCTTTCTGCCATTCAGTGGTAACACAACAGCAATAAGAATGAACAAAATTCTAACATGACTCTGGGATGTTTCACCATTCGGCTTAGTTTTGCAGCCAGTACAACCGTTTTATACAATCTTTCTGAATATGACTAATAGTGAGGCCAGTGATCATAGAGTCATAAAGATGTGCAGCATGGAAACAGACCCTTCGGTCCAACCCGTCCATACCGACCAGACATCCTAAACTATTCTAGTTCAATTTGCCAGCACTTGGCCCATGTACCTCTAAACCCTTCCTATTCATATATCCATCCAGATGCCTTTTAAATGTTTATTTGTACTGGCCTCCATCATTTCCTCTGGAAGCTCATTCCATACACACACCACCCTCTATGTGAAATAATTGCCCCTTAGTCCCTTTTATAAATTTCCCCTGTCATCCTAAACCTATGCCTTCTAGTTCTGGACTCCCCCACCCCATGGAAAAGACCTTGTCTATTTTCTGAGGATTTTTGCTGTCCTCCTCGAGTTCTTTTTTTAATGAAAGAAAGGAGCTCCACATTTCTACGAGGAGATTCCAACGTGAAAATGCAAAGTCTTTGTTCGCACAGAGCGGTCAGAGGAAGGCAAGTGACACCAGCTTTTCACAGCAGTCTGTGGACACTCTAAGGTCAGAATGCCACTTTCAGAGCTGCTGTCATACTGTAAGTGCATAAGATAGGTGTGATGCTAGGGTGCTGGCTGCATAAGGTGTCAAAGGGATTGAAGGCCATCTCAGTAATGTACCAGATGCATAGGGTGCCAGGTAAATAGTGTGCCAATTGTATCAGGTGCCAGCTGGGGAGGGGATAGGGTGCCAGGATAGGACGCCAGATAAGTAGGAAGGGGGCAAAATGCCAGTGGCTACAGTATCACAGTGCCAGATATGTTGGGTGTCAGCTGCGTGGTGTGCTAGTTGGGGGAGGGAGTAGCATACCAGGCAGGTTAGGTGCTGAATGAGTAGAATGGCAAGTGTTAAGAGATGGTTTCCAAAATGCAAGGTGGCAAGCTAAGAAATGCAAAATCGGATCTGGTGGAGATGCAGGGTTTGGGGTGGGGGGGAGTGGTGTTGTGGGAGAGTGGTGCTGACTCTGGAGCTCTGGTGTGCTGATAAGAGTGAAGGATTGGGTTGTATTGAGTCCGGGGGAATTCAGGTCAAATCACATTTGGCCCCCTTCCTCTAAATCATACGTATAGATTGTGAAGAGTTGTGTTCCAAGTACTTATCTATCACATTTGCCAAACAAGACACTTATTGTCAAAATATCCAGTAATTATATCCTTTATAATAGATTTTAGTAATTTTCTTACCACTGGTCTCTGGTTAAGGGTCTGTAGTTTCCAGTTTTCTCTTTCCCTCCTTTGTTAAACACTGGTGTTACATTTGCAACCTTCCAACCTGCAGACAGCATTGCAGAGTTATGGAGACGTGAAAGATGATCACCAAATCTACCCACTATCTATGTAACCATATCTTTCAACATTAAGATTATCTGGCTCAGTTATTTGTCAATTTTTAAAATCCTGTTAAGTTCAACAATGCTATTTTCCTACTTTGCTAATTTATTGGAATTGCACTTTCTCACGAGATCCTCACATAGTCCCTTTTTCAGGGAGATCGTTTATGCCTTCCTCCATGAACATGAACACAAAGCCTTCCTTCAGCTTCTCTGCCATTTTTCTAATTTACAAAGTTCTCCCGCCCCTGCTGACGATGATCCCATTTGACTTTGCTAGTCCTTTGTTAGTCTTTTCCTTGTTATGTGTCTATAGAAGCATTAACAATCCATTTTAATGTTGCTTGCCATTTTACATTACTATTCTAATGTCTCTAACTTCTTGGCACCCCACTTACTGAATTCTAACATGCTCCCAATCCTCAGTTATGCAACTTGTTGGCAACTTCAGAAGCCACCTTCTTTGATCTTGACCTTCCCTTGGGCTGACATTACCTAATAGGTGCTTTAGGGTCTGATCAAAATTAATGCAACAAGACACCTGTACTTTAATATGAAGCAAATTTATTTGCTAATCTATTCAATATACATTAGAGACATGTGCAAGCTAATTCGTGACTCTATTAGCTTAAACTACATAACATCATTTTATATAAGCGAGTCTCACACTGCCTTCTATCCATCAGGGAATTTGATGGCAGGAGGTCTATCTCAGATTCTGTGGCACTGGTTTTGTGAACTCCAGCCTGATGGTGAAAAGTTCACTGAGTGAGGCAACGTCCCTGACATTAATATTATTCCGACTCTAACATTACATGCTGAATCACCATTCCGTGATGACTGAAGAACTTTCCCAAAAAAAACAGGCTGGAAAGTATCTCCAGGTGAACCCATGCATAGGACAGTTATAAAACCATTAGACATAAAGGGCTGAAATTAGGCCATTCAGCCCATTGGGTCTGCTCTACCATTCAATCGTGGCTGATAAGTTTCTCAACCCCATTCTCCTGCCTTCTCCCTGTAACCATTGATCCCCTCAGCACTCAAGATCCTATCTATCTCAGTCTTAACTATACTCAATGACCTGGCCTCCACAGCCTCCTGTGGCAGTGAATTTCACAGATTCACCACTCTCTGGCTGAAGACGTTTCTCCTTATCTCTGTCCTAAAAGGTCTTCCCTTTACTCTAAGGCTGTGCTCTCAGGTCTCGTCTCTCCTACCAATGGAAACATCTTCCCAGCATCCACTCTATCCAGACCATTCAGTATTCTGTAAGTTTCAATTAGATCACCCCTTATCCTTCTAAATTCCATCGAGTATAGACCCAGAGTCCTCAAACATTCCTCATATGTTAAGCTTTTGGGGTGGTACAATGGCTCAGTGGTTAGCACTGCTGCCTCACAGCGCCAGGGACCCCGGTTTGATTCCAGCCTCGGGCGACTGCCTGTGTGGAGTTTGCACATTCTCCCTGTGTCTGCGTGGGTTTCCTCCCCGTGCTCCGGTTTCCTTCCACAGTCCAAAGATGTGCAGGTCAGGTGAATTGGTCAAAGCGAAATTGCCCATAGTGTTAGGTGCATTAGTCAGGGGTAGGGGAATGGGTCTGAGTGGGTTACTGTTTGGAGGGTTGGTGTGGACTTGTTGGGCTGAAGGGAATCTAATCTTTTCATTCCTAGACTGTTCTCGACAGTTTGCACAGACAATTCAGTGTCACATTGTTAATTCCCAGTCAAAACTTAATATCAGAGAGAGTACTTTTAATTCTCTTTTGTTTTAAACCCTATTCTGTACCTTGACCCTAGTTGATTCTGGGATTTGTTTCTACTAATTTCCCTTTTCATTGACAGCATTTTGCACATCCCATAACCAGCTTTGTTTTTGCTCCAATGTAAAATGGACTGGGCTGTGTTCCAACTCTCTGCAATTTCTTGGGATCTTGGGCAGACTGTTTGCCATTCCAAACTGTGATGCATCTGGATAAATGCTTTCTATTGTGCATATATAAAAATTGCTAAGAGTTATTTCTATACATTTCCTTAACCTTCTGAGGAAGTTGGTGTGCTTTCTTGACAGTAGCATCGATGTGGATGGATTAAGGCAGATTGTTGGTGATATTTACTCAGAGGAACTTGAAGCTCTCCACCATCTCCACCTCAGCACTTTTGATTCTGACAGGGGCATGTCCCCCACACCACTTCCTGAAGTCGATGACCAGCTCCTTCATTTTGCTGACATTGAGGGAGAGATTGTTGTCTTTACACCATGCCACTGAGTTCTCTATGTCTTTCCTGTAATCTGTCTAGTCACTGTTTGAGATCTGACCCACTATGGTGGTGTCATCAGCAAATTTGTAAATGGAGGTAGAGCTGGATTTGGCCACACATTTGTGAGTGAGGGCTGAATCCACAGCCTTGTGGGGCACCAGTGTTGAGGATTATCATGGAGGAGGTGCTGTCCTTATTCTTACTGATTGCACTCTACGAGTCAGGAAGTCAACGATGTAATTGCAAGGGAGAGAGCAGAGTCCTAGATCTCAGAGTTTGGAGATGAGTTGGATTGGAATATGTTTTTGAAGGTCAAGATCAAGTCAATAAATGGGAGTCTGATGTAGATGTCCTTACCATCCAGATGTTCCAAGGATGAATGCTGGGCCAGGGAGATTTTGTCTGCTATCTGAAGAATTCTAATAGATTTGTCAAGCATGATTTCATCTTCTTAAATCTATGCTGACTTCGTCTAACCCTCTCACAGTTCTCCAAATGTTCTGCTTTTACAATGAACTCTAGTATTTTCCCCACTGTTGATGCCAGGCTAACCAGTCCATGATTCTCAGTTTCCTTTCTACCTCATTTTTAAAAAAATAGTAGGGTTACATCAGCTCATGCCTGTATTCACAGCAGCTAATCTCAAATGATACCAGCAAATGAATAAATATTCATCAGCTCCCCTCAAGAAAATAGTTATGGATCTATTTGACATACATCCCTGAAGCAATTCTAAAGGTGTGAAACAACCAGAAATCTCAGTTGTACCAGTGATCAACAGAATTGGAGATTCATCATGTGATCACTTGCTCACACATTTAATCAGCAACTTGAGATTGTCAGGCACAGTTGGACGAATGAGACTTATTCCAGGAACCTCCTGAAAAACAAGACTTACGATGCTGGCTGCTCTCTAAGACCACTGCAACCAGCTGAGTGGTGTGGAACTGTTTAATTCACATTTTTATGCAGCTCAGCTGGGTGGACTAGAAATTCTAAAGAAGTGACTTAATGTTAATTTGCTTTTCTCTCTGTCCACAGGTGCTGCCAGACGTGTTAAGTTTCTACAATGTCCTCTGTGTTTGTTTCAAGTTTCGAGCATCTACAGTATTTTGCCATTATCTAAGTTCATGATATTGTGGACACTAGAAACACAAGAATATGCTGCAATGTAAATTGTCCATGATTGGCCAATTGACCTTCCATGCTAATTCCATTAGTTCAGCACAGGTTATTGTCTATGGTGACCTTAACAGTTCTCAAGTGACTTTTAGGAACCAATATCTCACTCACTAGTCACTGTAGAGGATGTTGCTCTTCATTCTCCATTTAAAGGAGTTTCATTCTCCAGTAGAATTGTACTGCATATGAGAACGATTATATAAAAGGGCAACGTGACACACAGGAAAGCTCTGCTCCGATCTGCAAGGCTTATACTCTCAGTTTTCTTTATTTCCTTATTAACTGCACAGACTTCCTTATTAATAATTTCCTTATTAACTTACTTACATCTGTGATAGAGAAAAATATTTACATTTATAGCATACTTTTCATGATATTAGGACAGTCTGAACCCCTTTATATCCTCAAGAGTAGCCATTGGCAAGAATGCTTAAGATGTATTGAAACATACTGAAATGTTCAACTGGGTTTCCCCCAAAAGGGTCCCAATCCCATTGGTTTCAGTTATGTCACAGACTTGAGTCTGACGGGATATTGTTCACAATATTCCTAATGGCAAAAAATTAAGATGGTGCTTCCCAACACTGGACAATTGGTGAACTGTGAAGCAAATCCAATCAGAGGTTTTGCAACAAAAAAACAGCCTCTTGCATCCCCCAAACCCAGTACCGTACAAGAACTGGGCAACGCTGAGACAGCACGACCAGCTATCCTTAGTAGCCACACACGCAGATGACAAGCAACATGAATTCGACTGGGACAACACTACTATTATAGCACAAGCCAAACAGAGAACAGCCAGGGAATTCCTAGAGGCATGGCACTCATCCACAGATTCTATCAACAAACACATCGACCTGGACCCAATATACCAACCACCGCAGCAGACAGCTGGAACTGACAACTGGAAGCGGCAGATTCAAACCACTACAAATGCCGGAGGAAAGATCACAGAAGCGCTTCACAGGAGGCTTCCAAGCACTGAGGATGTCACCTAGACAGGGGACGAAATGTCTGCAACACAAATTCCCAGCTCAGCGAACAGAACCACAACAATGAGCACCCGAGCTACAAATCTTCTCACAGACTTTGACTAAGGTTCCAGGTTCAATTCCAGCCTCAGGTGACTGTCTGTGTGGAGTTTGCACATTCTCCCCGTGTCTGCGTGGGTTTCCTCCGGGTGCACTGGTTTCCTCCCACAGTCCAAAGATGTGCAGTTCAGGTGAATTGGCCATGTTAAATTGCCATAGTGTTAGGTGCATTAGTCAGAGGGAAATGGGTCTGGGTGGGTTACTCTTCGGAGGGTCGGTGTGGACTGGTTGGGCCGAAGGGCCTGTTTCCACACTGTAGGGAATCTAATCTAACTCAGAGCCCAAGCTCCAGGATTCAGAGATTTAGCAGCTGCTCATGTCACTACAGTGCATCCCAAGGTTGAAAGCCACAGGGAGAGCATGTTTCAGTATGTAGGCACCCAACATGGTGGGCGGCACGGTGGCCCAGTGGTTAGCACTGCTGCCTCACAGCGCCTGTAGACCCGGGTTCAATTCCCGACTCAGGCGACTGACTGTGTGGAGTTTGCACATTCTCCCCGTGTCTGCGTGGGTTTCCTCCGGGTGCTCCGGTTTCCTCCCACAGTCCAAAGATGTGCGGGTCAGGTGAATTGGCCATGCTAAATTGCCCGTAGTGTTAGGTTAAAGGGGTAAATGTAGGGGTATGGGTGGGTTGCGCTTCGGCGGGTCGGTGTGGACTTGTTGGGCCGAAGGGCCTGTTTCCACACTGTAAGTAATCTAATCTAATCTAAAACAGGTAATGGATATGCAGGCAGAGAGGCGATGGACGATGACTTTTCATTGTGTGCGGGGAGCTTCCTCTCTACTGAGTCTTCAGGTCTGTGTATCGGTACACACGACGGGTCATCTAGACAGTGCAGTCAGAGATACGTCCATGATACTATGACTCTCTCAGCTAAACAGGGGATGAGGATGAGTATTGGGAAAGATATAATAAGAGAAGGAGGGAGAACAGACTGGCATTCACAGAGGGACAGGTGGAAATTCAGGCTGGCATGCTTTATAGAACATAGAACATAGAACACAGAACATAGAACATAGAACATAGAACAGTACAGCACAGAACAGGCCCTGCAGCCCATGATGTTGTGCAGATCATTGATCCTCATTTAAGGTAAACCTAATGTACGAACTCTCAAATTTCTGTGACCATGTGCATGTCCAGCAGTCTCTTAAATATCCCCAATGACCTCGCTTCCACAACTGCTGCTGGCAATGCATTCCATGTTCTCACAACTCTCTGCATAAAGAACCTGCCTCTGACATCCCCTCTATACTTTCCGCCAAACAGCTTAAAACTATGACCCCTCATGTTAACAATTTCTGCCCTGGGAAAAAGTTTCTGGCTATCAACTCAATCTCTGCCTCTCATTATCTTGTACACCTCAATTAGGTCCCGTCTCTTCCTTCGTTTTTCCAATGAAAAAGGTCCGAGCACGGCCAACCTCTCTTTGTAAGATAAGCCCTCCATTCCAGGCAGCATCCTGCTAAACCTCCTGTGAACCCGCTCCAAAGCATCCACATCTTTCCTATAATAGTGCGACCAGAACTGGACACAGTATTCCAAGTGCGGTCTAACCAAATTTTTATAGAGTGCAACAAGATCTCACAGCTCTTAAACTCAATCCCCCTGTTAATGAAAGCCAAAACACCATATGCTTTCTTAACAAACCTGTCCAGTTGGGTGGCAATTTTAAGGGACCTATGTATCTGCACACCAAGATCCCGCTGTTCCTCCACACTGCCAAGAATCCTGTCTCTAATCCTTTACTCAACTTTCAAGTTCGACCTTCCAAAATGCATCACTTTGCATTTATCCAGGTTGAACTCCATCTGCCATCTCTCAGCCCATCTCTGCATCCTGTCAATGTCACGCTGCGGCCTACAACAGTCCTCTATGCTGTCAACGACACCTCCAACCTTTGTGTCGTCTGCAAACTTGCTAACCCATCCTTCAATCTCCTCATCTAAGTCATTAATAAAAATTACAAAGAGTAGAGGCCCAAGAACAGAGCCCTGTGGAACACCACTCACCACTGACTTCTAGGCAGAATATTTTCCTTCCACTACCACTCGCTGTCTTCTGTCAACCAGCCAATTCTGTATCTAGACAGCTACATTTCCCTGTATCCCATTCCTCCTGACCTTCTGAACAAGCCTACCATGGGGAACCTTATCAACTGCCTCGCTGAAGTCCATATACACCACATCCACCACTTGACCTTCATCAACTTGTCTAGTAACACCCTCAAAGAACTCAATAAGATTTGTGAGGCATGACCTGCCCCTACAAAGCCGTGCTGACTGCCTTTAATCAAGCCATGCTCTTCCAGATGGTCATAAATCCTATCCCTCAGAATCCTTTCTCACACCTTGCAGACGACAGACGTGAGACTTATTGGTCTATAATTGCTGGGGATTTCCCTATTTCCTTTCTTGAAGAGAGGAATTACATTTGCCTCCCTCCAGTCCTCAGGTACGACACCGGTGGAGAGTGAGGGTGTGAAGATCTTTGCCAGCGGTGAAGCAATCACATTTCTGGCTTCCCAAAGCAGCTGAGGACAAACTTGGTCTGGCCCTGGCAACTTGTCAATCTTAATGTTTGTCAAAATTTTCAGCACATCAGCTTCCTCAATCTTTATCCGTTCCAGCATGCTTACCTGCTCCTCAATGGTTTCATTCACTACAAGGTCCTTTTCTTTAGTAAAGACAGAAGCAAAAAACTCATTTAGGGCTTCCCCTACCTCCTCAGACTCTATACACAAGTTATCCCTGATCGGCCCGACTCTTTCTTTGATCATTCTCTTACTCCTCACATACGTGTAAAATGCCTTTGGATTCTCCCTAATCCTTCCCAAGCCTTTTTCATGCCTCTCTCCTCAGACCATTTTTGAGCTCCTTCCTCACCTGCCTGTCACCCTCTAGAGCTGAGTAAGACCCTTGCTTCCTCCACCTTATGTAAACTACCTTCTTTCTTTTGACGAGAAGCTCCTCCGCTCTCGTCATCCAAGGTTCCTTTATCTTACCCCTTCTTGCCTGTCTCAGAGGAACACATTTGTGCATCACTCGCAACAACTGTTCCTTAAACAGTCTCCACATATCTATAGTGCCCTTTCTGTGGAACAATTGCTCCCAGTCCATGCTTCCCAACTCACGTCTGATAGTATCATAGTTTCCTTTTCCTCAATTCAATATCCTCCCATTGTGCCTGCTTTTCTCCTTCTCCATAGCTATGTAGAATGTGAGGCAGTTGTGGTCACTATCACCAAAACGTTCTCCCACCGCAAGATCTGACACCTGCCTCGGCTCATTGCCGAGCACTAAATCCAAAATGGTCTCTCCCCTCGTTGGCCTGTCAATGTACTGAGTTAGGAAACCCTCCTGAACACACCTTACAAACCTTTCGCCATTGTGTCTGGATTACTCAACTGCTGCACAGCGCTGGAGGGTGAGGGCTGACAGTGATAGCAGTTATAAAAGGGACAAAGCCCAACAGGCAGATTTTAGGGAGGTTGAAATAAAGCAAGCAGGTAGTAATCTCCAGATTAATCTGGGGAGTAGTGAGTACAGAAATTGGAAAGTGGAACGGATGAGTGTTAGCCTGGAGAGATATGGCAAGTTTTAGATTCCTGGAACAGTAGGGAGGAACATATGTTAATACTAAAGAATTTGGGAGAGGTATTAAGCGCTATTACAAAAACTAGAGAAGTACTATGAGACAAATGAATGAAGCTAAAGGTAGATAAAGCCCCTGGCCCTGATGGCTTTCATACTAAGATCCTAAAAGAAGTAGCTACAGTTATAGTGGTTGAAATTTTCCAAAATTCGTTGGATTCTGGAGAAGTACAAGGTAATTGGAAAGCTGCCAATGCGACACCCCTATTCGAAAAGGGAGGGAATCAAAAAGTGGGCAACTGTAACCTCTTTAGCCTAACATCCATTTTGGAAAAGTATTGGAATAAATTACTAAGGAACTGATAACGGCACATTTGGAAATTCATGACCTAGTCAAGCAGAGTCAGCATGGCCCCATGGAAATACCTTTTTAATACCTTTTTAATAATAGCTAGGATCTGAAATGCACTTCTTGAGAATGTGGAAAGGACAGGTTCAGTTGTAGCTTACTGACACTCTACTGACAAACATTCTATCAGTGTCTTCAGTGACTGACTGGATTACCTGGCTGTGATCATGATTCCTAGAAGCAGTGTCCACTGTCAGTTCCATTTGGACTTCATTCTGGACTTTGGTGGTATTATTCACATTTTTCCAAAATAAAGGATTTGATCTTTTTTTTTCCCGCAAGGTCTACAGATTTCTCAGAACTTAGGCTGTTTACGCAGTCTTGTTGGTGTGTTTCATGTCACTGAGTCATTCGGTTAATTACCATCCAGTAATTTCATCCCCATACAGCTGGTTAAGCTGATTGCAAGGTCATTCATTGACCTGACTTGTCATTCAAGTATTAGTTGTGTTAACACAGCAAAAATAGTTTAATTTTCATTTACTCGTGGGATGTAGCTGTCACTGGCTAGTCAGCATTTAGTATCCTTCTCCAATTGCCCTTAAGAAGGTAGGGGTGAGCTGCATTCTTGGATCCCTGCAATCCCTGTGTTGTAGGTAGACCCACAATGCTGTTAGGGAGGGAATTCCAGGATTTTGCCCTAGTGACACTGACGGACACAATATATTTCCAAATCAAGATTATGAGTGTCTTGGAGGGGAGCTCATGGGTAGTAGTGTTCCCATTTAATCTGCTGACGTTGTCTAAGGATCTTTCCTCCGTGTGCTCCGGTTTCCTCTCACAGTCCAAAGATGTGCAGGCCAGGTGAATTAGCCATTCTAAATTGCCCATAGTGTTAGGTGCATTAGTCAGAGGGAGATGGGTCTGGGTGGGTTACTCTTCGGAGGGTCAGTGTGGACTTGTTGGGCCGAAGGGCCTGTTTCCACACTGTAGGGAATTTAATCTCTGGCGAATTTCTGCAGTGCAGAGTGGATGTGGTGCCTATCAAGTGGTTTGCTTTGTCCTAGATATTGTCAAGAAGTGGCACGGTGGCACAGTGGTTAGTGCTGCTGCCTCACAGCGCCAGAGACCCAGGTTCAATTCCCGCCTCAGGTGACTCTCTGTGTGGAGTTTGCACATTCTCCCCGTGTCTGCGTGGATTTCCTCTGGGTGCTCCGGTTTCCTCCCACAATCCAAAAATGTGCAGGTGAGATAAATTGGCCATGCTAAATTGCCCGTAGTGTTCGGTGCAGGGGTAAACGTAGGGGAATGGGTCTGGGTGGGTTGCACTTCAGCGGGTCAGTGTGGATTTGTTGGGCTGAAGGGCCTGTTTCCACATTGTACGTAATCTAAATCTAAATCTAAAAATGTATTGTTGGAGCATCCAGGTAAATGGAGAATATTCCATCCTGCTGATGACTTGTGCCTTGGAGATGGTACAGAAGCTTTGGGAGACAGGAGGTGAGTTATTCAACTGTAGCCACTGCACTTATATGGCGAGTCCAGTTCAGTTTCTGTTCAATGTTAACCCCCAGGATGTTGATCGAGTACAATTCTCATTTTCAATGCCCTGCTGATTTAAGGAAAACAATAATTCGGTCACAACAGCTGGGAATATGAATAATACTGCTGCTGATTAAGTCAAAACAAATCAATTACACAGTCAAAGCACAATAATTCTTAAGTTTAAATCAATGTTTACTTGAGTAAGTTCAATATGAAAATCAAAAACAAAGAAATTTGGTGTAAAAAATTAAATTGCTCAGATTGGTAGCTGGCAGCATTGGGCTTACATTGTAGAGAAGCCAGCACAGATATAGTGGGCTGGGCGGCTTTCTCCTGCAATATAACAATACAATTCTATAATGGAAACAAAGAAAGCATAGAAATGAGGATCAGGCAGAGGACATTCAGCCTCTTGAGACTGTTCCGCCATTCAATATGATCATGGCTGAACATCCAACTCAGCACCCTGTTCCTGCTTTCACCCCACACCCTTTGATCCCTTTAGCTTTAAGAACAATGCCTTAACTCCTTGAAAATATTCAACATTTTGGCCTCAAATGTTCTCTGTGGCAAGTAATTTGCTTCATCTTAGTCCTAAATGACCTACTGTGCATCCTTTGACTGTGATCCCTAGTTCTGAACTCCCCAGTCATTAGGAATATCATCCCTGCATTAATGCTGTCTAAAATTGTACAGAGAGATCTTGCTCCATTGTACTTCTAAGCTTCAGTGAATTTGGTCTTGACAATACAATCTCTCTTCATACGTCTATCCGGCCATTCCAGGAATCAGCTAAGCTTCATCGCATTCCCTCCATCACCAGAACATCCTTCCTTAGATAAGGAGACCCAAACTGCACACAATTCTACAAGGTGTGTGACATGGAATCATATCGCCTACAATAAAGCTGTTCAACCATTGCCTCTGTGTCAAGTCTTGGAAAGTTTTCCAATTTTTCCCATTCTCACATTGTTCTCCTGAAGCCCTGGCACGTTTTCATTTTCTTTTCAATTTCTCTTTTGCAAATTACTATTGAACCTTCTCCCGTTCAGATTATATCAGCTTCCGAGACCTTTGTTTTAAAAAAAAAACCCAGAAGATACAGGGAAGGCGATGCCTTTATACAAGTCAGTGCATCTGAGTGCACTGACAAAGGCGCAGATTTCTACATTAAAACGGATCAGAGCTAAGTTCATCCTGGTTGAGTTCACTACCACCTCTGGGCCATAACTTTTAATGGCATTTCCAAACCGTTTTCAAAGTTTGATATTTAAAAGAAGCATGTAAACACCTCAAAGAAATGATGCAAGCCCCAAGTATCAAAAACAAATTCATAAAAAATGTTTTCCATCGAGCGTTAAAATGCAAACAGAATGTGTGTGTGTTTGTGTATATCAGAATGAAATTTGCAATGAGAAACAGATGCTCTCTAGTTGAGTACTTGCAGGTGATGACAGGAGTTGCATTGGTAATATGTACATGCCATAAGTCTGTAGCAGCTGGTCCTACTTCCAGCAGCAACATCTATATATCAGTCTTTCCCAACCATAAGCTGTGCCCTTCCCTCTGGGACAATTTTATGTGCTGCCAGGTACAGTAATTGGCTATAGCTGTGGCTGCCTACAAATTTTTATAGTACAGCTATTATTTTAATGTTGAAACCGCAGAAGTCCTAGGAGATTACATCAGTTAGGCCCCATAATCTCATAAAATTAAGCAAATTGCCTAGCCAAAAATCACAGCAGATCATTGTATATGAAATTCCGCGATTCACAAGGTTATGCTCAACAAGAGGAGCATGTCAACTACCCTAATGTTCCAACGCACAGCTGAACTCTGTAAGGTTCTGGAATTTCCTTGCTTTCTGACAATCAAAGACAAACAGGAAGAGGTTCCAAATGGGAAGTGTTCCTTTATCCCAATACAGCACAGGGCAATTAGCCAACAGCAGCGTGGGGTTTGTCAGACCTTTGCAGTGGACGGTAATGCAAATTGACAGATTCACCAGCAAACTGAGGCCCAATTAATTTCCTTACTTTCCTTGCCCCTATTTTGTGCCACTTGTTTCTTGAAAGTAGTGAAGTACAGATCCACGGACAGCCATTGATGGCTCTCCACGACAACACATGCTGTGAGAGTATGAACTAAAGCAGCCTGACTTGTCAAGAGTTTATAGCATTTTCTGTCTGAAGCATCTTTAGCGTCCTACTTCATCTGGCCCTGTTAGAACTTTGTACCTTTCTTTAAAATCCCCCACACAGATCTACCACGAGCCAAAGGGAACAGAGATGAACTGATCTCTGTTCACACAGCTTGGAAGGGAAACTTAGCACCTCTGGTTCAAACTAATTGCAGGCACCCCTGAAAGTAGGAAGACGGCAACCTGGCATGAGATGTCCAAACATGTCACCTTTTTTTCCTCCAGTAGGTATGACTACCATGCCAATTCGATGAATTCTGAGTTGGCTGATAACATGCAAGCAGCAGATCCCGCCATCTGATGCTGCCTGAAGTGTTGACTTAGGTGGCTGTCCGGAACTTTGTGCACTCCTTCCCACATCTTGATTTTGCTTCTGCAAATGCCCAATGTCCTGAGTGCACTTGGTCCTTTCCTGTGTGCACTGTCTCATTTTCAGTTGGTCAGGGTCTCTAATGAATTGGCAAGTGCCATCTAGGGATGCTGTTGCCTCTGTCTTCCTGAGAGTCGCCTGCCACAATGGGATTTTTAAGTAGATCAGTGGCTCTGGGTGTCTGGTGTTGGGCATAGTGGCTGTACAAGGAACTGGAATTCATTGGGAGTTGCGTCGACACTGTCGCTTTCTTCCAGCAGTATGGTGACAATATTTCAGGCCTGATTGTGCTGTGGATAAATATTCAGACCAGAATTTCACCCAGAAACAGACAGCTGATTGAAAACTCAATTAGGACTAGTTGTGGAAACTAGTAGTTTTGTTTCTATTTGCATGTGGGACATGGACATTGCTGGCTGGGCCAGCATTTATTACCCATCCCAGTTGCCCTTGAGGAAGTGGTGGTGCGCTGCCTTCTTGAACCATTGCAGTCCATATGCTGAAGTAGACCCATAATGCCATTAGGGAGGAGTTTCCTGATTTGGACCAAACGACGTTGGGGGAACAGCAATATATTTCCAAGTCAGGATGGTGAGTGGCTTGGAGGGGAACTTGCAGTTGGTGATGTCCCACAGCACGACAACAACTTTGATTGGTTCCTGGGCAGATGGACAGAGTGGTTGTGAACGACACAGGGGCAGAAGATCTCCAGAGAGGAAGAGCCAACACTTTTATGGGTGGCACGGTGGCTCAGTGGTTAGCACTGCTGCCTCACAGCGCCAGGGACCTGGGTTCGATTCCACATTTGCACATTCTCCCTGTGTCTGCATGGGTTTTCTCTGGGTGCTCCAGTTTCCTCCCAAGTTCGGGGAATTGGCCATGCTTAAATTGTCTATAGTGTTAGGTCCATTAGTCAGAGGGGAATGGGTCTGGGTGAGCTACTGTTTAGAGGGTCGGCGTTGACTTGTTGGACTGAAGGGCCTGTTTCCACTCTGTAGGAAATCTAATCACTCTTTGTAGAACAATAACCAAAACCTAAAATATAGCTAGTTATTCTCTCCCACCATTTGCTATAAGCTGTTGGCTCTCGCAAGCAGCTGAGAAACTGAATAATTAGCGTGTCAACAAACAACACATTGCATCTTCAGAAAAGATATGAAAGGATGTGGATACGAAGATTGGAGATCAGGAGAGATTTTGGAAGAAGCAAAATGGAAACTTCATCAGCTTGTGTTACTGAACTGTGTTTCCACACTATGTCTTCCTCCACCCATGATATGTACATTTGTTTGTTTGTCTATGTACATGTACGTGTATGTAAGAGTATAAGAAGGGCTTAGAGTATCAGCTAGGAGACTCATACGGTGATAACTCATATTTTTGTTTCTCTGTGGTTAGAATCAATTTGTTTGTAATAAGTAACACTTCAATTTAATAAAACAGACCGGGTCAGTGATTTCTGATAACCTGTGAGAAAGATTGAGAAAGATTGATTGAGGTAATTTGATTAAATCTTTAACTATTGTAATGACCCAGGAAGCAGTGGAACTCAGGTATCTGTGCATTTTAAGGTCCTGATTAAGGGCTTTTGCCCGAAACATCAATTTTCCTGCTCCTCAGATGCTGCCTGACCTGCTGTGCTTTTCCAGCACCACTCTAATCTAGACTCTGATTTTCAGCATCTGCAGTCCTCGCTTTTGCCTATCTGTGCATTTTCCCAATTTGGTTGAGACATGAGATTCTGGACATTTCAAAGTCTGTGAGAAGATTTGTAGCTTGGGTGCTCGTTGTGGTTCTGTTCGCCGGGCTGGGAATTTGTGTTGCAGACGTTTCGTCCCCTGTCTAGGTGACATCCTCAGTGCTTGGGAGCCTCCTGTGAAGCGCTTCTGTGATCTTTCCTCCGGCATTTATAGTGATTTGTATCTGCCGCTTCCGGTTGTCAGTTCCAGCTGTCTGCTGAAGTGGCCGGTATATTAGATCCAGGTCGATGTGTTTGTTGATAGAATCTGTGGATGAGTGCCATGCCTCTAGGAATTCCCTGGCTGTTCTCTGTTTGGCTTGTCCTATAATAGTAGTGTTGTCTCATGTTGCTTGTCATCTGCGTGTGTGGCTACTAAGGATAGCTGGTCGTGTCGTTTCGTGGCTAGTTGGTGTTCATGGATACGGATCATTAGCTGTCTTCCTGTTTGTCCTGGAACAGCTGGAACTAACAACCAGAAGCGGCAGAGACAAACTACTATAAATGCCGGAGGAAACAACACAGAAGTGCTTCACAGGAGGCTCCCAAGCGCTGAGGATATCACCTAGACAGGGGATGAAACATCTGCAACACAAATTCCCAGCTCGGCAAACAGAACCACAACATTCTGGACAATAGCTATTGGCTGTGTAGTTGAAACATTGAAAGGACTTATTGCCAACAGAGTTAAAAGAATTGGCAAGGTAAAACCAAACTCATGTGAGGCTTCAAAGACATGGTCGAGTTAAGAGAGTCTGAGACCTGTAATCAACAGAGTTTCAGCTATCACCTACCCCAATTATAGCAACTTTAATTTCCTTTTGCCAAGCCAATGCACCATTAGTTCAAAAGTTTGAACATTTAATACATACATCACAGGTATCATCTTGAAGATTTGGAAATGCCTCTAATAGATTTATGCAATTTTATTGATGAGAAATGTGGAAGGGTTTCAATAGAGTAACCCCATAACTCAACACTATAACTCATTCTCCACCATGCCAGAGCAGTTCCACTATATGTCAGGGTCAAAATGTTTATAAGTTTACATCCAGAAGTATTGAACAATCAAGGCTATTAAAAATAAGCATGAAACTCCCCTCCTGTTGGTTGCAGCTTACAAATCCAGCTGTAGAAAATGAGGAATAACAATAGATCATTTCATCCTTCCTCCTCATCATTTCTCTTGCAGCTGACCAAGAACAAAGTTTTGGCTGGTGAGCCAACTAATTCTCCTATTATTTGTAGATGGTTCAGGGTACAATGACATCCAATTTGGACATCAGTAAAAGGGGCTTTAGAGTGAAAGGGTAGAAGCTCACTTACAGAATAGCAAAGCTCTCTTCAGTTCGAGAATGAAACAGTGTATCTGGATCTTCGAAGTTGATTACCCTACACTCCAGCTGAGAAGCAACTCAATGCTAACAATCAAAAAAGGGAAAAGTTTAAATTGTTACAAGAAATATATATTCCAGTGCATAGAAACAAGCTTTCTGCCTACTTCCAACATCTGGAAAAGGCTGGGATGTAGGACCCGAGGGACAAAAGGAGAGCCAGAGAGAACACAGGAGCAGATGGACAAAATTTACACTTTATTTTCAAAGGGATTCAGAGTTCCTCCTCAAGAATACTTGGACCTGCAAGGTGTGTTGAGGTTGGCTGTCAGACAATACAATATCGCCCTGGTTTTCTTGTTGATGGAAATTGATGAAAAATGACATTGCGAGGAATGTTAAGAACTGAAGAATAAGCAGAAATCATAACAAATCTCAAGGCAAATGTACCAGTTCATGCAGAAGCCCTTTCAACATCTGTATTTATGGAATACCTTGTCACTTTGAAATGTGCCAGAGTGCTTCATGAGTTTTAATTACTTTTGACGTAAAAGGAAATGTCTTTATGCCTATTGCATCTGATGTTATTCACACTCTGACCACTTCATGCTTGCTCAAAAATACAAAGCAGTTACAACATAAGCAAAGGTTTTCCAACCCTGTCAGCATTTATTCTTTCTGTGCTGTGTTAATATTTGTAATTGTGTTTATTCAACTTGGTCCCATATCCCATTTCCCTTTCCCCACCTAACTAATTCAGTGGTGATGGCCCACATAACCTCAAAACAGCAACTTCACCATAGTTCCACTCTCTCACTAGTGAGAGACAATTGGTGGTGATTTATCCTGAGGCTAATCACACCTCAGGCAGGGGGAGAGGCTGAGAAGGAAGGGCATAGAATCCTTCCAGTGCCCATTGAGCCTGCACTGATCGTCTGCAGAGCATCCCATCCAGACCCCCCTCCGCACTCTGTCACCCCACATGGGTTTTGTTTTAGCCATAGCTAACCCACCTAACCTCTACATCCCCGGACACGATGGGGCAATTTGTTTCAGCTGCAGTTGTTATGGGAATGTTCACTGAGCTGGGAAGTTGGTTTGCAGATGTTTTGTCCCCTTTCTGGGTGACATCCTCAGTGCTTTGGAGCATTCTATGATGTGCTGGTGACCAACTATGTTGGTTAGAATTTATTTGGTTTCGTTCCCACTGCTCCTGGTTGTTCGTTACAGTGGTTGGTATATTGGTTCAAGGTCAATGTGCTTATTGATGGAGTCCATGGATGATTGCCATGTTTCTACAAATTCTCTGGCTCTCTTCTGTTTGGCTTGTCCTATTATTGCTGTGTTGTCCTAGTCAAATTTGTGGTTCTTGTCATCTGTGTGTATAGAATATATTTATATTTATACACGTATATTTGTTACAACATGGCCAATCCACCTCACCTGCATACCTTTGGACTGTGGGAGGAAACCCAGCAGAAACCCACCAGACATGGGGAGAATGTGCGAACTCCATACAGACAGTTGCCTGAGGTTGGAATCAAACCTGGGTCCTTGGAATCATGAGGCAGCAGTGCCAACCACTGGGCCCACCAAAGGGTCCTTCATGGTAACCACAGCAAGCACAAAAGCTGAACCCATACTGTTACATTGCATCACTCTACATTACAAACCAGCAGTCCAGCCAATTGAGCTAACTGGTAGCGAATTTCACAACCTCTCACCTCTGTATAGAACCTTGCCCTACCCTTTGTCTCAAAACCTTGTCATTCAATCTTGTTACCATGGCCTGCTTGTCACTTGAAACGCTGAAAAATGCAGTTTTTTGGAAACGGTAGTTTTGACAGTTAAGTAGGGGGTCAGGGAAAGTCTGAGGAAACTTGTCATCCCCTGAAAGAAGATCCAAGTCCTGGGACTTTTGGCAATTCAGCAATTTGCTCAGAATTTGTTCCAGCACAATGTGTTCTAATAATCAGATTTAGAACAACTTTATGTAGGCTTTTAAAGTGAGTTAGAAGTGCTTTTTCGTATCAATGTTTTGAAATGTCACTGCTGAGGAAATATTAAACTTTTATCTCACAAACAACAGGAGTTCCTTTGCTACTAAATGTCAGAACTAAATAAATAATTAAATTAATTTACAAAGTGGTCACTTTTTATCTCTGCTTCCCTTCCATCCTTCCTGTTCCTAATATTTGAAGCTTGAATTTTCTATACGTCATTTACGATTTCCAAAGGCATGTATTGATAGTAGCTACAGAAATGCAGTTATTGTCACAGATTGATGGGAGCTTGAATGTGATGGAATACTCCCCACTTGCCTGGATGGGTGCAGCTCCAACAACACTCAAGAAGCTTGACACCATCCAGGCCAAAGTAGCCCGTTTGATTTCCACAAGCATTCCACAAGCATTCAATCCATCCACCACCGATGCTCAGTAACAGCAGTGTGTACTATCTACAAGATGCACTGCAGAAATTCACCAAAGATCCTTAGACAGCAGCTTCCCAATCCATGACAAATTCTCTCTAGACAGACAAGGGCAGCAAGTACTTGGGAACACCAGCATGTTGAAATTCCTCTGCAAGCCATTCATTATTCCGAATTGGAGAATACGTCACCGTTCCTTCACTGTCGCTGGATCAAAATCTTGGAATTCCCTCCAGAAGTGCATTGTGGGTCAACCCACAGCTGGTGGACTGCAGCAGTTCAAGAAGGCAGTTCACCACTACCTTCTCAAAGGACGGGCTGGCTAGCCAATGGCATCCACATCTTACAAATGAATTTTAAAAACACCATAATTTGCTAAATCTTAAGCTAGTGATTGATCAGCACTGACAGGAATTTGATATTGACACACTTTTTTAGAAGCAATGTTCCCTCAGCCTCTTCTGCTTAAAAACAGAGGAAATTTATGGTCACACAAGTCTCCTTTTTCACAGCGCACCAACAGATTGAGCTGCTAATTAACTCACTAATTAATGGATTGCTTGAGATTCAGGAGAAAACAAAGAAGACTTGAGGTACTAAAACTGCAACCAAGAGCTGGAAATTACAGTTGGATTGGAAAATTCACGTGGAACTGGTAAAGACAAGATGGGCCAAATAGTCTATTTCACTGACATAAGTGTTCCCATGTTTCTAATGTAACAGCCAGATCTGATATGAAAAATCAGGTCTCTATGAATGGAATTTCTTAACAAAAAAAAGTAGATCTCCTTCCACATAAAGATTTGAAAGCACCAAGTGTCAAAGAGTGAAAAAAAACAAATATTTTAATCCAAATGTCAATTCCTGGTTCATTCTGCAAGTAAATGAAGTCTATGGATTGGACTGGTGCAGGACATCCTTACAAGTAGATTCTTTTTCAGTGTTGACTGTGACCCACTTGGGAACCCTCAATGTCAGAGTCAGTGGGGTTGTGGGGTCATGTCCCACTTGAGACCTGAGCATGACAGTGGAGTACAGAAGAGGTGTTGAAGCATGCGATGATAAACTTGCTCTCAGGCGGATGTAAAAGATTCCATGAATTATTTCAAGAAATAGCTGACATCTGGCTGCTATTGATCCCTTTACCAACATCACAAAAGAAAAAAAAAGTTTCTGATCTTCATTACATTGCAATTTGTGGGGGTTTGCAGCTCGAAAATTGATGGTGACCTTCGCAACATCGCAACATGCCACACTATCGGAAGGACATGATTACACTGGAGAGGATGCAGAGGAGATTCACCAGGGTGTTGCTTGGGATGGAAAGGCTCAGTCATGAGGAGAGATTGGATAGGCCGGGTTAGTTTTCTTTGGAGTAGAGAAGGCTGGGGGTGTGGAGGGAATGAGATTAAGGCACGGACAATGTAGATCATGAGAATCATTTCCCCATGGCAGATACATCAAAGACCAGATTTAAGGTGAGAAGTAAATGGTTTGGAGGAGTTTTGAGAAAATACTTTTCCACCTAGAAGATAGTAGATATATGGAACATACTGCCCGAGTGGGTAGTGGTGGCAGGTACTATTGCAATGTTTAAGAAGCATTGAATGAGTCTTTAAAATGCCAGGGCAGAGTAGATAATGGAGCATGTGCAGTTGAATAAGATTTGTGTGGTTTGTTGTTTGTTGGTTGGCATAAACACAGTGGATAGAAGGACCTGTTTCTCTGCATTTCAAATGTGCTTGTAAAGAGTATAGAACAGAGAACATTACAGCGCAGTACAGGCCCTTCAGCTCTCGATGCTGCACCAATCTGTGAAACCAATCTGAAGCCCATCTAACCTACACTATTCCATTCTCGTCCATATGCCTACCTAATGACCAGAATGGAATAGTTTAGGTGTTATTTTTCTGTGTTATTAATTGTGGACTGAATTGAGAAAAATACCAATGTTTTAAAACCAGGGATTGCGGCATGTTTTGAAGGTGGCTGGACTGTGATGCAGACAATCTGGAGTAGAGGGGTTGAGTACACATGGAGCTACAGTTGATATAATCAGTTGATTGGTCTGTCAACTAGTGGCCAGTTATCAATGACAAAGGCCTGCCATCAACTCATTCTCAGGTAGCTAAGCATCAAGATACAAAGAAGCCTTCAGATCACCACAGGCTCCAGAGCACACTCTGTTCTCTGCAGTAAAAGCCACATTGTTACTGAAGAAAGTCAATTTAATTTTGCCTCCAGCAGTTGCTGTAAGCCGTAACTTTAAAAGTGAACCAGTCACCCTGGTGCCTCTCGCAAACTGGTGAAAGCATCTGAAGAAGGAAGACAGAGAAGCAACATTCAGAAGAGCTTAGCAGATCCTGTGGACAGAGATGACTGAAATGCGTTCCCAACTTTCCCTCCATACATAACACCTATGTTTTCTTTTTCCCAGCCTGTGTCTGTGTGTGTAAGGGGGAGTTCATAACTGAATTAAAGTTTTGATTAGTAGAGTTGATGGTTCATAATTGTTGATCAGTTGTTAGTGTCTAATTACATGTGATAAATAATCATTTTTGTTCAATACAGAAGCTTAGCCTGCTAACTTGTATCTACAACTCAGGTAAATTGGTATATCCTGTACACTCTTAAAAACCTTTAACTTTTATGATGACTCTGGGAACAGTGGGGCTTCGTTTCCAGCATGTTATCCCAGTGAAGTGTAGCATACTTCATAGCTCACCCTGAGGCTGTTAAAGGTGCTTGGTGAACGCAAGTCTTCCCGACTGTCGCTGTTTACAGTAGTGGTGCTTTATGACCTCAGATAAATAAGTCAGATCGAATCTTAGCAGCAGAATAGTTCAGTGTGAATTGCCTGTAATAATGAGCCAAAAATAAATCTGCAGATGCTGGAATCCAAGGTAAACAAGATTAGATTAGATTAGATTAGATTAGATTACATTACAGCGTGGAAACAGGCCCTTTGGCCCAACAAGTACACACCGACCCGCCGAAGCGCAACCCACCCATGCCCTTACATTTACCCCTTACCTAACACTACGGGCAATTTAGCATGGCCAATTGGTGGGCGGC
Source organism: Chiloscyllium plagiosum (assembly GCF_037043375.1). Classification (NCBI taxonomy): domain Eukaryota; kingdom Metazoa; phylum Chordata; class Chondrichthyes; order Orectolobiformes; family Hemiscylliidae; genus Chiloscyllium; species Chiloscyllium plagiosum. Next base: position 79,974,415 of record NW_028270154.1, read on the forward strand.
ACGGTGGCACAGTGGTTAGCACTGCTGCCTCACAGCGCCATGAGACCCGGGTTCAATTCCCGACTCAGGCGACTGACTGTGTGGAGTTTGCACATTCTCCCCGTGTCTGCGTGGGTTTCCTCCGGGTGCTCCGGTTTCCTCCCACAGTCCAAAGATGTGCAGGTCAGGTGAATTGGCCATGCTAAATTGCCAGTAGTGTTAGGTAAGGGGTAAATGTCGGGGTATGGGTGGGTTTCGCTTCGGCGGGTCAGTGTGGACTTGTTGGGCCGAAGGGCCTGTTTCCACACTGTAAGTAATCTAATCTAATTCACCTGACCTGCACATCTTTGTGACTGTGGGAAGAAATCGGAGCACCCGGAGGAAACCCACGCAGACACGGGGAGAACGTGCAAACTCCACAAGCAGGAAGCTGGAAGAACACAGCAAGCCAGGCAGCATCAGGAGGTGGAGAAGTCAATGTTTCAGGTGTAACCCTTCTTTAGGACCAGTTTATAATGGCAGAAGGATTATACACAAGTTGTTGTATGGCTCACAGCTCACAACACCAAGGCAGGTACACTTGCCTTTTTTCTCTTGGTTCCAACAGTCCACTTTGCAATTAGAAACATATTATGAAGCAATTGGTCCAACATCTGGTTTGTTTTAATCAATCAGAAGTCTGGGGAACTCCCAAACTTTGAATCTGAGGATCAACCTTTAACATGGACGTAAGACAAAAGAATGGAAAGTTATGAAATAGTGTTAGAGGAGGAGAGTGAGGAGACTCCTGTGCTGGATGGCACAGTTGAGTCTAAAGGCCTTTTGTTGGCATTGACAATGTAACTCAGTAAGAGCTCTATCTGTACAAACTGTTACAATTGGTTTAGAGTGAACCCAGCCCCTGTGGCATATCAATGTTACCTTTAGATTCCTCAAAGCCCTACACTGTGGCAAGGGACCACCTGGTGTGCACTGACCCTACCCCCCCAAACAGCATCCCACCCAGACACAGCCCCCCCACCTATCGCCAGAACCCTGCATTTCCCATGGCTATCCCACCTAACCTGCACATTGCTGGACACCACAGCACAACTTAGCATGGCCAATCCATCAAACCTGCACATCTTTCGACTAGGAAACCCACGCCAACACAGGGAGAATGTACAAGCTCCATACAGACAGTCGCCTGAAGCTGGAATTGAACCCAAATCCCCAGTACAGTGAGGTAGCAGTGTTAACCACTGTGCTGCAGAAGAAACCTCTCAGAATCGGATTCAGCTCAATGTCTTCCATCACCGACAGAGGCCAGAGAGGAACTCCTCAACCCATCAAACCAGCCCAAGGTTTTGTTACTTCTCCGAGTAGACCATATAGTTTCAGGGTTTGCCAACATAATGATGCAGAAGGCCTTCCAATTTTGAGAGACCTGCCACATGGAGTGGAGAGTCTATTGACACCGGGCAATGTTCACATTTCCAGTTTCCACACACAGCATGGTATAGCGCACAAGGCTATGACTGTGATTGCAGCACACAGGCTCCCACATTCCTCTTAGTTATCAGCAGTAATTGTGCTAAATAGGATCCGAATGATCAGAAATTACAGCACGGAAACAGGCCAATTAGCCCAAAAGGACTGCGCCAGTCTTTATGATCCTCCCATCTTACTTCATCTAATGAAAATGTCAGGCCTTGTCGCAATCATTCTTCACTCACAAGGTTCTGAAATTAAGTCCCACTTCAGAGCCAGGGCACAAAATAACACTAATAAGGCTGACGCTCCAGCTGAACTCGGGAAGTGTTTTGCTTTTTGAAGCTGGGCATTGAAACAGAGGACATCTCACATGGACGTAAAAGATCCCCATGGCATCTTTTGAGGAAATCTAGGGAAGTTACTTTCCTGCTGCCCCCTGCCCCCCCTCCCCCTCCCCCCACCCCCGACCCCGCGGGAGTCATCCCTCAATCGATACCACAGATTGACAGATCGTTGGTCATTATTAGTGTGATTCATTGGGGGAGCGCACTGGAAATCAAGACCTGCTATTCCTGGAGTCATCTAAAAAAGTTAATGCTTTTAAAAGAAACAGGCAAAATTTGCAGACTATCCCAATTTTCAGACCCAAGTTGATAGGGAGCTCAGGCCAAGTTTTGTACTTAACAAGAAACCATCATTTCTGTTCATTAGATTCCAGCTACAGGTAAACAATTAAACTAAATTTAAAAATTCTACAAATAAAAACCCTAAACTGCTTATAAGGGCACACAGAGAGACAGACAAATGTTTAAAGGCGGAGAAAACTGGGACAAATAGTTCTTTATTCCCAAGTTCAAAAGGCTTGGTTCTTGCTGATTCGTGTCTTCTTGACCGTCCTTATTCCAAATGCCTCCACTAGTTTGCACATGGTGATTGTTTTAATTCTGAAAGGTCTCCATCTCATCCAATTCAAACTTACAACTTGCAGCACCCACTGACAAAAAGATAAGCTAGTTTTCTTCAGCCTTAACATAGTTTCTGGTAGAGAACTCAGAGCTGTTCGGTGGCATGGTGGCTCAGTGGTTAGCACTGCTGCCTCACAGCGCCAGCGACCCGGGTTGGATTCCAGCCTCGGGTGACTGTGTGGAGTTTGCACATTCTCCCCGTGTGTGCGTGGGTTTCCTTCCACAGTCCAAAGGTGTGCAGGTTAGGTGAATTGGCCATGCCAAATTGCCCACAGTGTTCAGGAATGTGTAGGTTGGGGGGATGGGTTACTCTTTGGAGCGTCGGTGTGGACTTGTCAGGCCAAAAGGGCTTTTTCCCACACAGTAAAGATTCTATGATGTGGACCCGCTGCTTTCTTTCTCCGTGTTTGATCGACTTCTCTGTGTCTTTCCCCAGCCCAGGCTCTACCACTAACTGACAACTGGCTGTCCTCAGGCAGATCTTTGTCATTGATTTGTAGACCAGGGATCAATTATCAATCTGTTTCATTTGTTACAAAAACAAGTTCATTTGTAGGATCATTGCGGGAACCCATAGCTACACCCGCAGCATTCACAGTAACTATTACATTCCAAAACACGTAATCATCCTTACAAATCCCTGGCCTTCAAAGCACCTTGCTCTCATTTCAGTCCATGGTTTTAGACAGCACAAAATTAAAAGACATACTCTTTACATTGTTGTGTTGCTGTTTATATGGGTTTAAATCGGTTGCCACAATTCTTACATTACAATGATGACCACACTTCAAAAGTAATTCACTGGCTATAAAGTTCTCCAAGACATACATGGTCATGGAAAGTATTACATAAATATAACCCCTTGTGCTGTGGCCATGATGAGGAGTTGCCGGTGTTGGATTGGGGTGGACAAAGATAAAGATCACACAACACCAGGTTATAGCCCGACAGGTTTATTTGGATGTACAAGCTTTCGGAGAGCTGCTCCTTTGTCAGGTGGTAGTGTCCTACCTCTGAATCAGATGGTCTGCTATCAAGTCCCTACCTTTCCTCCTTCAACCTCATCAAGATAACCTTCTGTTTATTCCTTCCTCAAATATTGACTTCAATGCTCTTTAAAAACATCTAAGTTGTTTGCCTCATCCACACCTTGTGCTAGCAAACCCCACATTCTTGCCACTTTTAGGGGTAATTAAATTAGCTAGGCCCTTACTTTTGCTCATCCATACAACTGGAGGTATCTTCACTATGTCCATCCTATCAAATCCTCCCTCTTCAGCAGCTTATGGGTCAACCATCGGCATTCTCTTTTTGAGATAAAATGCTTATCTGCCTGTTTAATCCATCCCGTTGGTATAACCTTTCAGTTCTGAAATTATCCATGTTAAATCAAAGTCAATGTGGATCAGATATTCTCCATGGGCTGGAGTGGCATCTAACACAAATTAAGATGTGACTGTTAGAGGCAAATCATTCCAGCTGCAGGGCATTACTTTTTAAAAATTATTGCTTCAGAGAATGTGAGCATCACAGGCTAGGTATGCTGACATCGCAGCTATTTAACATATTTAGATTTAGGCAAATGGAGCTCTATCTGAAATGAAATGTTCCTGCCTTTGCTGATCAGACCAACACCCTCCGCATGTTCAAATTAGGATCAATTGCTCTTCTTTTGTAGTTTATTCAGAATTGATTTGATAATACAAGCAGAGGGGTCCCGTTTTGTTCGTTATACACACACACACACACACATACACACACACACACCAGCAAAATTAGCAATCAAAGCATTAATCCCCAATCACACATAAGCAGGTTAGACATTCACAAGACAGTGAACTCATCAACTAAGCATGGCAATTAAAACAACACTCATAAAATACTGAGACATTAATTAAATTGGGTCCCCAAAGCCCAGGCAACTTGTCAGAACTTAGTTCTTTTGAAGTTAGAAGGAGCAGTTTAATTTGTGTGCTGCTTTGCAATTATAAAGTTTTACCTGCTGCGTGGCTGCATGTTTTATTAGAGCTCAGAGCTTTGTAAAACTTACAGCAGTTAATTAGGTTATTACCAAGGCAAATCATTTGCGAAATTTATGCAATTTTTCCTTAAGTAACCTCACATTCTTTCAACCCATGATCGGGTAAAGGTATAAATAAGAGGTCTTTTTTTGTTATCAAGGGTTTGACTTTTGCAAATTTTGCTGAAAATGTAACTTGTAAGAGTAATAACTATTTCAATGCATCTCTGGGGCTTTATAAACTTAATTAGAACAATAACTCATAATGGTGTTACAATTGCATGTTGGATTACCTTTAATTATACAAGAGATGCAATAATTATCCTAATTAACAATACACTGGTTTAAAACTATCCTTTCTGCATTCATAAGTCTCATACCCGCTGAGATCAATATCAGTCTGAGTTTAATATCAGTCCCATCCAGCATCAGCTAGATACAAAAGAGAAGTACATTATAAATTAGAGAATCTCCAACAAGCAGGGGTGGCTTTTGTTAAAAACCCCATGGGTGAACTGCAAACCAAAGTAACCAAATTTTCCAAACAACCTCCAAATCAACAAATTACCAATAAAATTTCACTTATTGTAACTTATACTCTAACACGAATCAGAACCATTGCAAATTTAATATGAATTAACGGGCAAGAAATACTTCAAATAGAAAAAGACAAACTTCATTTCGTAGTTCTCACAACAAAGCTCCATCTTACACAACTGCCCACATCATTCCCACAGACATGGCACTGCATCCAGAGTTCTCTAACCTTTGGTTATAGATTCAGGCAAATGGAGCTCTATCTGGAATGAAATGTTCTTGCCATCTGCTGATCAGACCAACACCCTTTGTATTTTCAAATTAGGATCAGTTGGTCTTTTTTTGTAGTTAATTCAGAATTGACATGATAATCCGAGCAAAGGAGTCCTGTTTTGTTCTTTATACACACACACGCACATACACACACACACTAAAATCTAGTAAGACTAGTAAGATCTCTCACTTTCCCACTGAATTGATACAACCAAGTCACATCCGCCAGCAACTGTATTCCATTTCAAGTCTCTGATGAAGGTCATTAACTGAATATAAACTCCAGCAGAAGTTACTTAGCCAGGTTCACAACAGTCTTGATGGCACACATTCCGCAGAGACTCTTTTACAAACCCAGTTATTATAGTCTATTAGATATTCGGATCTGCTCTGGCAAAATGGAAGCAAAAGTAAAATTGTCCAATTCACAATCTCTGTGCTGACCCTGCCTTCAGCTTTCTGCCCCCTTTAGCTATATTACAGACATGTACGTGCACATACCCAGACAAAAACACACGCAACTCCCTATAAATGTACCTTCTTTGTTCCACTCTCTGTTTAAGGTCTCCTTTCTGCCTGGCTGTATTGATTCTATATCTTATCTTCCCTTCTGTTAGTTCTGATCCCAAATCACCAGGCCGCATCGAGTAGTAGGTCTTACTGTTTAAGCAAATTAAAATGTATCCTCTTTCAATTGATCTAAATAGTTTAAAACTATTTTTGAATATTTATAAAAACAATTAGATTTCACAGATATTTCAAAGAAATTACATTTTCTCTCTACCAAACCACTAACAAGTCAGTCACAATCAGATATTGTAGACTGCAAGGGTCAGTTCTTGTGTTCAAGTGTTCCTCTGGCTTTGGAATCTAAGTAATAAAATAATTAATTAAGATCATTGTAAAGTGAAAAAGATTACCAAGTTCAGTTGTCAACGACTTGAAGTTTTACACATTATAAATGATATCCCAAAGCTCTGTTTAACTGTTAGGACTTTAAGAGGAGGATAGAGAAGTGAGGAATCAGAGGGTTTAGGGTGGAAGTACAATCTAAGTACCTGAAGCGGTTGATGGCACACTTGCCAATGGTGGGACAAAGGAGGCAAAGATGCCAATGTCAAACAAATGGCCAATTCAGAGAGTGATTGCTAGAACTAAAGAGAGGGACAAACACAGAGTGAGATTTAAGTACAAGGATAAACACTTGCGCTTTTGAGACTTCGGCAGGACAGATACTGGAAAAGTTCTGAAAGCCAATGATTAACTAATATGAGGGATAAGGTATTAGCTATAACATTTTTGAAGCAATTAGAGGTTTAGTATGGGAATCACATTTCAGAAAAATCAGCCAGGGGAAGAGAATAGATCTCATCAATTTAAACTTCCATTACTTTCTGCCTAGTTGGGGGTCAGTTAGCCTAGTTGGCTGGATAGCTCATTTGTGAAGCAAAGTAATACCAACAGTGTGGGTTTGGTTGCTGCACCAGCTGAGATTACCCTGAAGGTCTGTCCTTCTCAGCCTTTCTCTTCACATGAGGCAGTGGTGAGACTCAGGTTAAACCATGACCAATTGTCTCTCTCTTTCTCTCATGAGAGAGTGGCCCTCTGGGACTACAGCAACTTTACCTTCACTGAACTAGCTTTCCCTTAAGTGCATCAGTGCTATTTGCTCCAAATAAAAGTGGTACCGCATTCCACGTTCTAACCATTCTCCAAAAAAAGAAGCTCCTTGTGAATTCACTATTAGCGATCATCTTATAACAGACAATATCATCCTTCGTATTGACCATTGGCTCACTGACTGAATTGTTCACAGCTCATTTCCACTTCAACTTTCAATTGAACACCCAACCTCCTGTGCATTCAATCTCTAAGTCCACCTCCTTCGAGTCCTGTTGCATTTCTCATTTCCATTCTTCAGTTTATACATTGCTGAAATCATCAACCATGTCTTTATTACATCTGAAAGAAAGTGAGCACTGCAGATACTGGAGATCAGAGTTGAAGAATGTGGTGCTGGAAAAGCACAGCCGGTCAGGAGCATCCGAGGAGCAGGAGAATCGATGGTTCGAGCATAAGCTCTTCATCAGGGAATGAGTTCCTGATGAACAGCTTATACTCAAAACAACAATTATGCTGACTGACCGGCTGTGCTTTTCCAGCACCACACTCTTCGACTCTTTATTACATGTGGGCTTGACAACTCTATCTGGTCTCCCATAGTCGACCCTCCAAAATCTGGACTTCCTCCCAAGTTCCAAATTATTCTGCTTCTTCAATTTGTTTCAAGATTTCTGCACCTTGAGATTATCAGTCTTCCTTTTATGGTTGTCTATGTCTTCAGCTGTTAAAGCTACAAGAGGTGAATTTCTCTCGAAACCCTTTTAGCTCATCTTATCTCTACTAAAGTTACCTCTTTGAGCAAACAAAGGATCACTTGTCCAATTAGCTCCTTACATGGCTCACTGTCAAATTATGTTTAATAATATTCCTCTAAAGTGCCTGAGAACATTTTCCTATATTCAAGACACTACATTAATGCAAGTTATTACATCTCGAGCTTTTAATTTTGTTTGTTCACAAGTGCAAACATCTCTATATCTAACTCAAATATTTTCATAATCTGAGCACTGGTTTTCTTCGATGGTTATGTAAGCACATATAGCAGTAATATTGTGCACATCAAGTGGAATTAAATAAAACAACCATTAGTTATTTTTGATGTGATCGTGTGGAGAAAGGAAGGTTGACTCTGTATAATCAATCTAATCAGCTTCTGGAGCTGGGCTTAAATGCACAATGTCTTCCCTGGAATGAAGAAATGCTATTGTTAATTGATCATTTGTTGTTCCATTTCAACCCAAGTTGTTTAGATAATACTAAGAATTGGCTTTCACTCCTTCATTGCTCAGACCTTTGAGTATAGGAGTTGGGATACGGTGTTGAGGTTGCACAGGATGTTGGTGAGGCCTCTTCTGGAGAACTGTGTCCAGTTCTGGTCACCCTGTTACAGGAAGGATATTATTAAACTGGAGATGGTTCAGACAACACTTATCACAATGTTGTTGGGAATGGAGGATTTGATTTAGAAGGAGAGGGTGCATAGAGTCATAGAGTCATAGAGATGTACAGCATGGAAACAGACTCTTCAGTCCAACCCATCCATGCCGACCAGGTATCCCAATCCAACCTAGTCCCACCTGCCAGCACCCGGCCCATATCCCTCCAAACCCTTCCTATTCATATACCCATCCAAATGCCTTTTAAATGTTGCAATTGTACCAGCCTCCATCACTTCCTTTGGCAGCTCATTCCATACACGTATCACCCTCTGCAGGAAAAGGTTGTCCCTGAGGTTTCTTTTATATATTTCCCGTCTCACCCTAAACCTATGCCCTCTAGTTCTGGACTCCCCAAACCCAGGGAAAATACTTTGCTGGTTTACCCTATCCATGCCCCTCATAATTTTGTAAACCTTTATAAGTTCACCCCTCAGCCTCTGACGCTCCAGGGAAAACAGCCCCAGGCTGTTCAGCCTCTCCCTATAGCTCAAATCCTCCAACCCTGGCAGCATCCTTGTAAATCTTTTCAGAACCCTTTCATGTTTCACAACATCTTTCCGACAGGAAGGAGACCAGAATTGCATACAATATTCCAACAGTAGACTGGAACTTTTTTTTCACTGGAACGCAAGAGATTGAGAGGCGACCTTGTTGAGATTTATAAAATCATGAGGGGCAAAGGTAAGGTGAATGGTAGATGTCCTTTCTCTAGGGTGGAGGATTGCAAGATTAGGCATCATATTTTTAAGATGAGAGGAGAAAGATTTTAAAATGATACGAGGCAACTTTTTTACGTAGAGAGTGGTTTGTGTGTGGAATGAACTGCCAGGGAAAGTGATGGATATGGGTACAGTTACAATGTTTAAAAGACATTTAGATAAGTACATGAGTAAAAAATATTTGGAGGGACATGAGCCAAGCGCCGGCAGGTGGGACTAGTTTAGTTTGGAATTATAGTTGCCCTGGACTGGTTGGATCGAAGAGTCTGTTTCCCTGCTGTATGACACTATGATTCTATGGCCATTAACCATGCAATCCTCCTGTGCATAGTGTGGATTTGTGCACAGGAAGGGGGAGAGGAGGTGAAGTGAGAGCGTGGTGTAGGAAGGACAAGCTGGTAATGAAGGACAGTGCAAATAGCAAGTGTCACAGAATCAGAAAGGTAAGAACATTTTTGCTCTCAATCTATTTTCAGTTCCATCCTTAGTTGCTCCAAAGTGGTGGCATTCGGCTTGCCTTTTGAATAACTGTAAATTAACAAAAATGATACAAGAGAAACTTCAGGAGGGCAATTAAGAGTTAGACGAAAAGTGTGGCGCTGGAAAAGCACAGCAGCTCAGGTAGCATCCGGATGTGCTTTTCCAGCGCCACACTTTTCAATTCTGATCTCCGGCACCTGCAGTCATCACCTTTTCCAATTAAGAGTGAGTCATAGCTGCACAGATTTGGAGTCAGATATATGAGGGCAACAGTTGTCCATTCCCAGACCAAGTGTTCTTTCATTCATTAACAGGATGATAGCATCACTGGATAGACCAGCATTTATTGCCCCTCCCTAATTGCCCATAGGGCAGTTAAGAATTGATCACATTGCTGTGGGTCTGGAGTCACATGTAGGCCAGACCAGGTAAGGATGGCAGATTTCCTCCCTCAAAGACTTTAGTAAAGCAGGTGGTCTTTTTTCTCTCTCTCCACCATCACTCCCTTCCATCCCTGAAGGACTATGTTCTGGTGAAAGTACAGGTAAGGGACACGTAGTGAAAAGTGACTACCCTGCATTATTCAGACACTGCTGATTACAAAGGTTAAGGTTGAATTGGGCATAGTTAATAGGCTGGCAGACTCAAAGATAAGTTTGCGAGAGACTCTGGACAGGTTAAAGTTGTCTTCGAGGGAACCAAAGAATCATAAAATCCCTACAGTGTGGAAACAGGCCTTTCAGCCCAACAAGTCCAAACCGATCCTTCAAAGAGTAACCCACCCAGACTCATTCCCCCTACCCGATATTTCCCTACTTTCCCCAGGAACCCTAGGGGGAATAAAAGGAGTCAAAATTAAAATACAGCTGAAGCCGCAGGCTCCCTCAATGAGCCTGAAGGCATGTCTAATGCCGTCCGCCATTTGAGCCAAGGCAGAGGCAGAATGAAAACAGTTGCTGAGTCTGGGAGATTTGAAAAGAGTGGATGGGCCACTCCAATAGTCCTTGTCTTAAAAAAACAGATAGCGTGCTGAGGGTCTGTGATGTGCTGAGGGTCTGTGATTGCTTTAATCCAGCCCAGTGGGTGCATCCATACCCTCTGCATGCATTGAGGTCCCGCTCAGTGGACCGGCTGAGGTAAGAAATTCTCCAAAATGGATCTATCGCAGGCCTACTGACAGACGGGGGGGATTGTGAGGGAGTCGCCACCGCCACTGATGACAGTGTCACACAGGGGACTTTTCCACAACACACGACTTCCTTTTGGCATCGGGTCAGTGCCGGTTCTGTTCCAGAGGGCCTGGGATCAAATATTAAGTGGGTTGCCCAGTGTCCGGTGTTATCTGGATGGTATTTCAGTCACTGGCTCCTCCAAAGAGAAGCTTTTAAGAAACCTTGAAGACACTCTAAAAAGGTTGCAGGAGCATGAAAAGGTTGACCCTTAGGTCCATTCTAATTCTTTCTCATCTCACCTTAAACCTATGCCCTCTAGTTTTGGACTCCACTACCCTGGGAAAAAAGACCTTGTCGATTCACCCTATTTGTGCCTTTCATAATTCCAGCAGCCTCTATAAGGTCACCCCATAGCCTCCAATGCTCTAGGGAAAACAGCCCCAGCCTATTCAGCCCCTTCGTGTAGCTCAAACCCTCCAACTCTGGCAACATCCTTGTAAATCTTTTCTGAACCCTTCCAAGTTTCACAATATTCTTCCGATAGCAGGGAGGCCAGAATTGCACGCAGTATTCTAAAGGTGGCCTGACCAACGTCCCGCACAGCTGCAACATGACCTCCCAACTCCTACACAAATGCACTCAAAATGTTAATTCTGTGATCCCTTCACAGATGCTGCCAGACTTGCAATTTCTGTTTATGTTTCAGATTTCCAGCATCCACAGTTCATTGTTTTATTTTATTGCTCATGCCAATCTAGCCACTACGCAGCCTTTCAAAAAAAAAACATTTTGCTTGAGTCAAAGCCGTGAAGATCAGAAAAAGAAAACTAATGGGAGATTTAATGTTAAATGTTATGATGGGTTTCGATGGAGAAGATAAGCAGAACCAGTTTACAGTGGCCACAGTGCCAGCAATCAGAGGAGAAATTTTTAAAGCAACTTGGAAAATAATCAGGGCCAAGGTAAGGTTTTCATTTGTATCAATAAACACAGCAAGTTGTTCGGTGTGCAAGTTCTTCCACATGAACGGTGGAAGAAGATGCAATTCGAATTTTAGAATTATAGGCAGAGGTGGGTCCTGCAGATGCTGGAGATTAGAGTCAAAATTAGAGTGGTGCTGGAAAGGCACAGCAGGTCAGGCAGCATCCGAGGAGCAGGAGAATCGACGTTTCGGGCAAAAGATGAAAGGCTTTCCTGATGAAACGTCGATTTTCCTGCTCTTCGGATGCTGCCATGACCTGCTGTGCTTTTTCAGCACCACTCTAATCTTGATGGAAATTATACTTGAAAGCAAAAGAATTTGAGGAACAGAACTAATTGGTGGATGTTTCAGAGAGTTGGCATAGCTGCAGTGGGCTAAATAGATTCCTCCTTTAAATTCTAATAACGCTTCTCTCGGAATCACAAGAGTGTACTGACCAATAATTGTATTAAGGGGTTAACTGCAGCAGTCAGCACTGAATAGCTGTTGCCCAAATAAAGTCAGTTCATTGTATCTTTGAGAATTATTGGCATGAGCATGATTGGAGTTGAGTTTTTTTTTACTGCTATTGGCAAAGAATCCAGCTCCCGCTGAGAATGGGGAAAATCCAGCACATGCTTATCAGATTAGATTCCCTACAATGTGGAAACAGGCCCTTTGGCCCAACCAGTCCACACCGACCTCTGAAGAGTAACCCATCCTGTCCCATTTCCCTCTGACGAATGCACCTAACACCATGGGCAATTTAGCATGACCGGTTCACTTGATCTGCACATCTTTGGACTGTGGGAGGAAACCGGAGCACCCAGAGGAAATCCACACAGTCACAGGGAGAATATGCAAACTCTACACAGACAGTCACCTGAGGCTGAAATTGAACCTGGGACCTCTGGTGCTGTGAGGCAGCAGTGCTAACCACTGAGCCACCATGAATGGCACCAGAATTTGGTGAAATGAATGGTTAATGACAAATGTGGTTTACTGGAAGGCAGGATGTCTGTTTCCAGGATGATGATCAAGTCCAGGAACTGAGCAGTGATCAGAGGTCTGGACAAACTGGAATCCTCTAGCAGGAGCCAGAGGGAAGGAAGTGAAGGTGTATACTGGCCAAACCAGAATGGACATGAACAAGATATTGTACTCTGTTTGTTTGAAATGAAGGGACATCAGTCTGTGCTTCAAGGGGAAACACAGAAATGTTCTTGTAAACACCTCTGATTCTGCTCACCTCTTCAGGAAAAAGGAAGGGAATTATAGCGTAATAATACAAAACAACGGAGAGATAAAAAGAAAGTGTATAAATAGACAGTTTCCACAGAAAGAAAATCTCAAAAGAAAGCACTATATATGTTGGACAGATGAGAAACTACTGCAATGTATTTGAGATGTGCCAGGCTCTTGGTCCAATACATAGAAGACAGAGGTGGAAATTTGGAATAACCTTTCTGATGATGAATTTGATATTTTAGCAGACAAGCCAAACAACAGATTCAAGGCATGGAGAAAAATATGTAAATCATCAAGGTAAACGTTTTGAAGGAATTGTCGGATGAGGTCAAACTCCCATTCTGATTCAGACACAATGCAAGAGGTTGGAAGGCCCAACAAAACAGAACTTTGTTAATTCACAAGAATATTTAAAGGTCACCGGTGCCAATTGATTCTACAAACACTGACACACACACACAAAGACACACAGTAAGACACAGACATACAGAGATACAGACACGCACACACACACAGTAAGACACAGACACAGAGAGATAGACATGTACACACACATACACATAAACACAAATACACACTTACACATGCATACACACATGCACACACATAGATTCACACACAAGCATAGATATACATGCGCACACATACATGCACAGACACACATGCATAGATACATGCACACACATATACACACACGCACATATAAATTCACGCACAGATACACACACAGACACAGATATAAATAACACACACATACGTGCACAAAAGTACACTCACACACACAGATAAGCACACAACACAACACACACACAAACTCCCACAAGCACAGACACTCCAGAAAACTTGTTTCATCTGAATGTTAATTTTAAAGCAGTTTCATTTCAATAAGGGTTAAGGAATATAAATGATCAAAGTTTGGGTGAAGATTTGTAGCTCGGGTGCTCGTGTTGTGGTTCTGTTCGCCGCGCTGGAAATTTTGTTGCAAACGTTTTGTCCCCTGTCTAGGTGACATCCTCAGTGCTTGGGAGCCTCCTGTGAAGTGCTTCTGTGGTGTTTCCTCCGGCATTTATAGTGGCCTGTCCCTGCTGCTTCCGGTTGTCAGTTTCAGCTGTCCGCTGTAGTGGCCGGTATATTGGCTCCAGGTCGATGTGTTTGTTGATGGAGTTTGTGGATGAGTGCCATGCTTCTAGGAATTCCCTGGCTGTTCTTTGTTTGGCTGGCCCTATAATGGTAGTGTTGTCCCAGTCGAATTCATGTTGCTTGTCGTCTGCGTGTGTGGCTACTAAGGATAGCTGGTCGTGGCGTTTCGTGGCTAGTTGATGTTCATGGATGCGGTTCGTTAGCTGTCTTCCTGTTTGTCCTATATAGTGTTTTGTGCAGTCCTTGCATGGGATTTTGTACACTACATTAGTTTTGCTCATGCTGGGTATCGGGTCCTTCGTTCTGGTGAGTTGTTGTCTGAAGGTGGCTGTTGGTTTGTGTGCTGTTATAAGTCCTAGTGGTCGCAGTAGTCTGGCTGTCAGTTCAGAAATGCTCCTGATGTATGGTATTGTGGCTAGTCCTTTGGGTTGCACAAAACACTATATAGGACAAACAGGAAGACAGCTAACGATCCGCATCCATGAACATCAACTAGCCCCGAAACACCACGACCAGCTATCCTTAGTAGCCACACACGCAGACGACAAGCAACATGAATTCGACTGGGACAACACTACCATTATAGGGCCAGCCAAACAAAGAACAGCCAGGGAATTCCTAGAAGCATGGCACTCATCCACAAACTCCATCAACAAACACATCGACCTGGAGCCAATATACCGGCCATTACAGCGGACAGCTGAAACTGACAACCGGAAGCGGCAGGGACAGGCCACTATAAATGCCGGAGGAAACACCACAGAAGCGCTTCACAGGATGCTCCCAAGCATTGAGGATGTCACCTAGACAGGGGACGAAACATTTGCAACAAAAATTTCCAGATCGGCGAACAGAACCACAACAATATAAATGAAAGTTAGTAACACAGCTAGACTCAATTAGTCTAGTACAGACAAATGATTTCATGCAGGCTCATTCTATCTTGTACAGGCTATGTTCACTTGTCTCATTTGGACATTCAAGTTGGTAAATCAAGCTAGAAGGTTAAAATAATAACTTAGGTGTCACAGCCATACCAATTACTCATATTTAGATTACCATTGGAGCAAGACTATTGGACCCATGTTTTAGTTCTTGGCCATTTACTTTCTGCTGTGAGCTCCACTCCAAAATGAAGGGTAGGATATGACAGCTGGAAAAACATGTCATCTTTTAAAACAAATCTTATTCTTAATTGTTTCTGAAATGAGAACAGAAGTGTTTTAAAATCAATGTTTGCTGCATGTTTGGAAAGCAATTAACCTGACACTCATTATAAGCATTGCTTACACAGCTGCTTGTCAAGCAGTAATTGAAATGTTGCAGACAAACTAGGGCTGAAGGAGTGTGCACAAATGGATATTTGATTTGTTAAAAGAAGCTGATTGGCTCTGGACTAGTCACCAGTTATTGATGACAAAGACCTTCTGTCTACCAACTGCAATGTGATTGGCTTTTAGACACTGATCATATTGGTGTTGTTGACAAGATAGAGAGAAGCTTTTCAGATCCTCATCAGCTTAGGAATTCTCTCTACTTTCTGCCATAAAAGTACCTTATAAGCCTTAAGGAACTGAGTTTATCCTCCTGTAGTAGTTGCTGTGAGCTCTGACTTTTAATTGATAAGCTGGAGACCTTTAATCAGTGAACCAGCAGACTTGCAAACAAATGGAGGTATCTGGAGAAGGATAGGGAAGCAGTTTCAACTGAACGTTTCAAGAGGGCATTGAATGGTCATTTGGACAGAAGTAATGTGCAAGAGTGTAAGGGTAAAAGCAGGGGATTGGCACTAAGTAACGATATGCATTTTGGTATGTAGGGTTGAATTACCTCCTACACTGTAACAATTCTAGGATTCCATATCAGACATAAAACAAAAGCTTAGAAATAGCAATTATAATTGTTGACCAATTTTTGCCAATCTGTTTTTTTTTAAGTTTCTGTTTCTAACTTCTTAAATATGGCTGTTAAACTCTTTCTTAGAATCCCTACAGTGTGGAAATGAGCCATTTGGCCAAACATGTCCATGCTGATCCTCTGAAGCGTAACCCAGAACTATTCCCTGACCTTATTACCCTACATTTACCCTTGACCTATACATTCTGGGAAATTTAGCTTGACAAATTCACCTGACCTGCACATCTTTGGATTGTGGGATTGAAACCAGAGCAACTGGCAGACACCCATGCAGACAATTAGATGCATGACAGTGAAACAGCTGTGTTCCTGCTCTGCAGTACAGAGCATCTGAAGCCTGAAGCGAGATCATTTCTTTCCCCTCATCAGTTGATGTAAGCTGTAACTTTTAATGAATAAGACCTTTACCAATGAGAACCAGTTACCCACTGCCTCCTATTAACAAGTACACGTATGTGGAGAAGCGAGGTTGAAAAGCAGTGTTCCGATCAGCAAAAAGACGACCTCAGCAAACCCTGTGGACAGCAACCACTGAATTTCCTTCCTAGTCTTTCCCTCTGTCCAAAGCATCCATTTTTGTGTGTCTTTTTGTATTTTTAGAGGGAAGGAGTTTTAAGTGGATTAGAGTTTTAATTAATAGAGTTACATGTCAATTGTTCATAATTGTTTCTGCAGCTAGAGTCTATTTATTTGTAATTATTAGTAATTATTGTTATGTATAGAAATCAGATCTGTGCTCTCTATCAACCTGGGTCTAAAAGGACTGGAAAATTGGGGAATTTTGCCTATTACATGAAGTCATTAAGTTTTGTGACAACTCTGGGAATAGAGGGCATAATTTCTCACATGCTTCCCCAGTGAGGCATAACGAGGAGGTGTGAATGAAAGATCCTTGGGAGACACTAGACATACTAGAACACTAATGGAAGAGGAACAACTGCAGGCGATTCTTCGGCTCTGATTGAACGGAAAGAGTACAGTCTCACCCAGCTCAATGACTCTGAAGAGCTGTTGGAGGAGGATGCTGTGATCAGTTATGTCAAAGGCTACAGATATACAAGCAGCAATTAGTCTCACAGGATGCCAAGTCTGACATTCCTAAACCATTTCAGTCAGAGGCAATTCAGGGATACTAGATATATTTCTTTCTCACAAAATGTCATAGAAAATCTAGAATACTCTCAAAAGAACTGTTAAAGAAAAGCATCAAAATGAGATTGATAGCTTTGTAGTTAAGTACTCCAAAGGTTAGAGAATCAAGTAAGGATGGAAAGGAGGCAAAGGAGGAGGGAGTGTAGCATTTTTGATTAAGGAAAACATTACAACTGTAATTAGAGAGGATATATTTCTGAGGGATCATCCAGTGGAAATATGAGTTGAAAGTAGAAATAAAAAAGGGATGATTACCTTAATGGGATTGTACTATTGCCCCTCCCCCCAATAGTCAAAGTGAAATTGAGGAGCAAATGTATAGAGAGACCTCAGACATACGTAAGTAAAATAAGGTTGTAATAGTAGGGGAGTTCAATTTTCCAAACAATGATGGAGACTACCATAGTATTAAAGGTTTGGATGGTGAGGAATTTGTTAAATGTGTCCCGGAAAACTTTCTTTATCAATATGTAAATGTTCCTACTACAGAAGGAGCAAAACTTGATCTGTTGGGAAATAAGCTGAAAATGTGTTGCTGGAAAAGCGCAGCAGGTCAGGCAGCATCCAGGGAACAGGAGAATCGACGTTTCGGGCATAAGCCCTTCTTCAGGAAATAAGGCAAGTAATTGCAGCGCTAGTAGGGAAACACTTTGGCACTAGTGATCATAATTCTATTAATTTTAAAATAGTTATGGAAAAGTATAAGCCATAAAAGTTAAAGTTCTTAATTGGACTAAGGCACATTTCAATGGTATGACACAAGAACTTTCAAAAGTTGAAAGTTGGAGCAAACTGTTTACAGGTAAAGTGATGACTGACAAATGGGAAGCTTTCAAATATGTGATAATGAGATTTCAGAGGCATTATGAACCTGTTAAAGTGAAAGGTGAGTTTGGTGAGATTAGGGAACAATGGATGAGAAAAGATATGGAGATTTCAGTCAAGAATAAAAAGGAATCATATATTAGATATAGGTAATAGATATTGGGATTAAATGAATTTGTTGAAGAGTATAAAGAATAGGGGCATTCTTAAACAGTAAATGAGGAGGGCAAAGGGGGGTATGAAATAACCTTGGCAGGTAAGGTTAAGAATAATCTAAAGAGATTTGACAAATACCTTAAGAAAAAAGAGCAACTGGGGTCAGAAGAGGGCCCTTTAAAGTTCAACAAGGTCATCTTTGTGTTGAACCTGAAGAGTTGCGAAAGATGTTAAATGAATATTTTGCATCAGTTGTTTTTACTGTGGAGAAAGAAGTGGAGGCTAGACAACTCAGGAAAATGCATATTGATGTTCTGATAACAGTTTATGTTACAGAAGAGGAAGTGCTGGAAGTCTTAGGAAATATAAAAGTCGATAAATCTCCAGGATCTGATCAAGTGCATCCCAGCATATTGTAGGAAGTAAGGGAGGAAATTGCGAGGCCCCCAGCAGAAATATTTGCATAATTTATAATCATGAGTGAGGTGCCAAAGGACTGGAGGGTGGCTAATGTTGTGCCTTTAAGACTAACATTGTGGGCGGCATGGTGGCACAGTGGTTAGCACTGCTGCCTCACAACACCAGAGAGCTGGGTTCAATTCCCGGCTCAGGCAACTGTCTGTGTGGAGTTTGCACATTCTCCCCATGTTTGTTCCGGTTTCCTCCCACAGTCCAAAAATGTGCAGGTTAGGTGAATTGGCCATGCTAAATTGCCTGTAGTATTAGGTGTCGGGGAATGGATCTGATTGGGTTGCTCTTCGAACGGTCAGTGTGGTCTAGTTGGGCCGAAGGGCCTGTTTCCACACTGTAAGTAATCTAATCTATTTAAGAAAGACTGCAAGGAGATGCTTGGGAAATATAGACCTGTGAGTCTGACATTGGTGGTGGATAAGTAGTTGGCGATGATTCTGAAAGATAGTTTATATGTATTTAGAGGCACTAGGAATGTTTAAGGATAGACAGCATGGTTTTGTGTGTGGGAAATCATGGCTCTAAAACTTAAGTGTTTCATGGAAGTAGCCAAAAAGACTGAGAGCAGAGCAGTGGATGTAGTTTACTGGGGCTTTAGAAAAGCCTTTACTAAGTTTCTGCATGGTAGACTACTTAATAAAGTTGTATCAAAGGATTCAGGGTGAGCTTGCCAATTGGATACAATATTGCCTTTACAGTAGCAGAGAGAGGATGATGGTGAAAGTTTGAGACTAGAGGCCTGTGACTAATGACGCTCCACAAGGATCAGTACTGGGTCCATTTTCGTTTGTCATTTAGATGAATTATTGAGATGAGAATACAGGCGGCATGGTCAGTAAGTTTGTGGATGACACCAAAATTAGTGGTATTTTTATGAAGATGTGGGTGCACTGTATCTTTAAGAGAGTTAAAAGCTCGCAAAACTACCTGACAGCACCAAGTGTTCTCAATAAGGTAATAATGCTACACTTGGTCAAAGGCTAGATTAGCAGGGTTGCCTAGAAACAACAAAACAGATTCAAATAGGCCAATCAGTTTAAATTATACCCTGAAATATTAAATTCAAATCAAGTTTAAATTTAGTATCTTAAAAACCAATGGCACAATCCAATGCTTTGTGGGGTATAAGACCGGGGAAAATTGAACAGTTGGGAGGAGAACTGCCAAGCCACCCGCATATAAAGACTGCCCAAAGAAAAGCTCTCTTAAAGATACCTTTATTGATCAGTAACCTGTGAAGTAGAATCCCCAAGAAGAAGAAAAGAAGACAGGAATACAGAGAATAACTAAAAGCTGCCTGGTTTTGAGGTAAGAAGTTTTATTTTGTAAATCTTAATCGGAATTTTTATCGGATCAATATTGTAGAAGGGAAAGTAAAAGATAGGTTAGAGAAAGGATTTGTAAATAGTTGTTAGTTAATTATTTTCTGTTATACTTTAAGAAGTAAAGTTGTTAATTTTTACTTTAAATAGTTCTTGGCTTCTTGAATTTTCACAGATTGCTGCATGGGATAAATCTTTTCTGTGTTGCTGGTTTTAAGTTAAGCAGGAGGGTTTACCCCGTGTCATAACAGTATAGTGGATAGTGAAAAAGTTTATTAAGACTACAAAGCAATCTTGATCATTTAGGTCAATGGGCAGAGGGGTGGCAGATATGCTTTAATTTGGATAAATGCATTGTATTGCATTTTAGTAAAACAAACAATGACAGGACTTACACAATTAATGGGAGGGCCCTGGGTGGCGGTGTAGAACAGAGAGATTTTGTATCACAAATAGATAGGGTAGAAGGTGTTTGCACACTTACCTTCATTGCTCAGACCTTTGAGTATAGGAGCTGGGATGTTATGTTGAAGTTGTACATTACATCAGTGAGGCGTTTTTTGGAGTATAGTGTGCAGTTCTAGTTCCCTTGTTATAGGAAGGATACTATTAACCTGGAGAGGGTTCAGAAAAGATTCAACTGGATGTTGCCAGAAATGGAGTGTTTGAGTTATAAGGAGAGGCTGGATGGGCTGGGACTTTTTTCATTGGAGGGTAGGAGGTTGGGAGGTGACCTTACAGAGGTTTATAAAATCATGAGTGAATAGCAAAATGTCTTTTCCCTGGGGTGGGGCAGTTCAAGACTGGGTGGGGTGGGGTTGGGGGGCATATTTTTAAGGTAGGATGAGAAAGGTTTAAAAATGACATGAGGAGCAACTTTGTTACACAGAGAAAGTGGTGGATCCAGGTACAGTTGGAATATTTAAATGACATTTGACTAAGTACATGAACAGGAAAAGATGAGACTAATTTAGTTTGGGAACATGATTGTCATGGACTGGTTGGACCAAAGGGTCTGTTTCCATACTGTATGACTCGAAGACATCTAAATGAAGCTTTGACACACAGGCCAGCTGTGAACGAAAAGAATAGTGGAAGCGACACAAGGCTCAAACATCTCATTGCTGTTCCTAAGTTGCTTTCCATACTTGTTGCACATTTAATCAACGCTAGGTCAATGACTCACTCAGAATAAGTAGCCAATCTAAATATGGTCTTGTATTTTGTGCATATGTCTGAGTTTACTCATCCCTTTCTCCCTCGTTATCTTCCCAAACAGAATATTTTAAAAATCTTAAGCATCGCATCTTATGTGATAAAAACTTCAAGACTTTTCTGATTAATTGCAGACCATCATTTGGAGTATTTTCAGATTTTTTTTTCCCACACACTTCAATAATCCCAAACAAGGGGATCACAAGTTTAACAGCAGCCACGTCATCATTAAAATTATCATAGAATCCCTACAGAGTGAAAACAGGCCCTTCGACCCTCCGAAGGGTAACCCACCCAGACCTATTCCTCTACCCTATTACTCCACATTCACCCCTGACTAATGCACCTAGCCTACACATCCCTGATCACTAAGAGCAATTTGACATGGCCAATCCATCTAATCTGCACATCTTTGGACTGTGGGAGGAAACCGGAGCACCTGGGAGAAACCCACGCCATGTCATTATCTCACATCATCTTGGATTGACCAAACACACTCCAACACCCAATTTCCACATGACCTTGTGACGTAGGTAGTGGATCCCTTGTGTTTTAAAGATCAGCAAACTTCATAGTCCGAATCACACTCCATAACCCTCTTGATGTTCTGCAGATTATTCTGCATTGAGAATGTGGTGCTGGAAAAACACAGCAGGTCAGGCAGCATCCGAGGAGCAGGGCAATTGCTGTTTTGGGCAAAAATCCTTCACCAGGAATGAGCCAAGGGGGTGTAGAGATAAATGGGAGGAAGGGTGGGGCCGGGGGAAGGTAGCTGAGAGTGCAATAGGTCGGTGAGGGTGGGGGTAATGGTGATTGGTCAGAGTGGAGGATGGAGCGGATAGGTGGGAAGGAAGATGGACACGTAGGACAAATCATGAGGGCAGTGCCAAGTTGGAAGGTTGGATCTGGGAGTCGAGGGTGTGGTACTGGCGAAGCACAGCAGGTCAGGCAGCATCCAGGGATCAGGGGAATCGACGTTTCTTCCGCATGTGAATTACCCAGACACAGACGCACTAATCCAGTTTGAAGGTTACAAGTTAAGTCCAAGCCATTTGCCTCCATCTAATTACATCAGTCTGTACCTCCATATATTCTAATGTTTCAGCTCCTGCAGGCAACATCATACTGTGAGCAGATTTGATGTTTACAACCAAATCAATGAAAAAAAAATGAAGCAGGGATCCAACACTGATCCCTGTAGAATTTTACTAATGACAGGACATCATGAATTATTAGTTTGTGACAATGAAAATACAAGCAATTTTCTATTCAGCACATACTCTGACCATCAATCTCACATATCATTAGCTTGCTTCATTGTTTAATATATTCTTCAAACTTCCAGAAACCATTCTGGAACTTCCCAATCAATGCAACTATCTCCAAGTGACCATAAAACCCATCACCAATGATTCCCTGAAACAGCAGCCAAATAATCTGGCCCTAAAAACATGTTTTTTTTCCTCTAAATCAGCAAATGGACATATTATGACACATCTCCAGGGCAGGTAGCACTTGAAGACAGACCTCCTCACTCAGAGGTGGGGGCATTACCAGTGCATTATGAGCCCTTTAATAAACTACTCCATGTTTCTCCAGAAGATGTGTGCAGATTAGGTGAATTGGTCATGCTGAATTGCCCATAGTGTTCAGGGAGGTGAAGTTAGGTGCATTAGTCAGGGGTAAATGTAGAGTAATAAAGTAGGGGAATGGGTCTAGGTGGATTACTCTATGGAGGGTCAATGTGGACTGGTTGGGCCAAATAGCCTGTTTCCACACCGTTGTGATTCTATGATCTATCAGTATGTTTCCACTTCCTAAATATTGCTAACGCCAGGGATTCACTCCATTTCATAAGAACAATCTAAAACCTTTACAAACAGTTACATATATCAAACAGTAAGGAGAGCTCCTATGCTGCAATGGTCCTGAGCTAGGGGGCCTGAATTCTAATCCCACCTATTTCAGAGGTGTGCCAACCAGAACAGGTTAATGAGAAAACATCCATAGCAGCCGGAATCTGACAAAAAAAGACCCACAACTGCTCCACTCTTTGTTTTATATCCAAAAGTACTCTTCTACAAAACTGAACACCTTTCTTCCCCATCTCCAAATCACCCGTAGTATTTTTCCATCAATTAGCCACCCATGATTTCCAAGTGAATAATTTACATACGGGAGTTCTTCTATAATGTGATGGTTGTGCTCTTGTGTGTAACTCCGCATTACAGAAAAATCGCGCTTTAGAAACAGTGCCTAAAGTGTTGGTGTTAATCGCCTTACAGCCAACACACAATTCAAAAGTTCTTGCTTTAGAAACAATGTCATAAATTTGTCAATCGCGTTACAGCGAAGCCTGCATTATAGCAGAATGACCTGTACAAAGTCTGTTAAAGACAATGCAGACCATCGAGGGTGAGCAAGAGTTAAGGAGAGGAAGAGGGCTAAATCAAAATGGAATTGAGCAAGGAATTCAATGTAGCTAAATGTGAGGTGATTCACTTTGGGAAGAATAACAAAAAGATGGGGTACTGGGCTAATGGTCGGATACTTGGTAGTGTGGATGAGCAGAGGGATCTTGGTGTCCATGTACACAGATCTCTGAAAGTTGCCACCCAGGTAAATAGTGCGGTGAGGAAGGCATATGGCGTACTGGCTTTTATTGGTAGAGGAATTGAGTTCCGGAGTCCTGAGGTCATGATGCAGTTGTATAAAACTCTGGTGCGGCCGCATCTGGAATATTGTGTGCAGTTTTGGTCGCCATACTATAGGAAGGATGTGGAGGCACTGGAACGGGTGCAGAGGAGGTTTACCAGGATGTTGCCTGGTATGGAAGGAAGATCGTATGAGGATAGACTGAGACACTTGGGGCTGTTTTCATTAGAGAAAAGAAGGTTTAGGGGTGACTTGATTGAGGTGTACAAGATGATTAGGGGGTTAGATAGGGTTGACAGTGTGAACCTTTTCCCGCGTATGGAGTCGGGTATTACAAGGGGGCATAGCTTTAAATTAAGGGGGGGTAGATATAGGACTGAAGTTAGGGGTAGGTTCTTCACTCAGCGAGTCGTAAGTTCATGGAATGCCCTGCCAGCAGCAGTGGTGGACTCTCCCTCTTTATGGGCATTCAAGCGGGCATTGGATAGGTATATGGAGGATAGTGGGTTAGTATAGGTTAGGTGGGCTTGGATCGGTGCAACATCGAGGGCCAAAGGGCCTGTACTGCGCTGTATTCTTCTATGTTCTATGTTCTATGAGATAAAGGATTCCCCATGCTGTAGTGCCCAGCTCTCAAAAGGCAACAAGAGTATTGCTAGACACTGCATATCCCTCTCCAAGGACTCTAAGGCGCAGACGTAGCTGTAGAAGAGGGCAGACAGACAAGACATGACCCACTGCCTGGACCTATTAATGGCCAACTTGGTCAGGCCCTGCTCTGTTTCTCATTCTTTTTTTTGTATCGAGAAGTGCTCTTAGACACAATTGAGTTACTTTTTGCTTCCCATCAACAAAACGGCCATGATTTTTTTCATTTATTAATCACTGCCAGAAAATCACCCGTTAAGGGCAATGCAGACCACGAAAGCTGAGAGAAAGGTAGGGAGAGGGGGTCTGCCCCAATTTTTTTCTGAGGCTTAGGATATTATGAGCAGCTGGAGGAGTCCTCTGAGCCTACATCCCATCCTTTTTCTGCATTAAATATCGAGGATCCCATTTTGCAAATGCCTCTATCGATCACCACGAGCAACTTAACATCACCTTCTACAGAGAAAGCAGGTGCAAACTATCCATTTAGCACCGAATATGCCAGAATAATGTTTACTCTCAACTAAATCATTTGGATGTACAGATTAGGCACTTCAATTCATTTAGGACATGTGCACCTGTGTGGGATTTGTTATCGGTTTCTTAGTTATCACACTCCCTCATATTGATGGCACAATAGTTACACACTGAGGCCTATATTCAAATTTAACCTTGAATGATCATATAAAAGTTTTCAAGGTTCTTGCTTTGTTTAAGAGACCGACATTTGTTGAGTGCTAGATATTGAAACCATCTGATGACGGATCCATGGGGAGGGTGTGGGGTTCTGAGCCTAACTCTAATTTTCTGCACATTAGGCTATTATTATTATTTAAAATCCCTGAACTTCATAGCACAGAAGATCACAATGCCTGTAGTGGCTCTTCGAAAGAGTTGTGTTTAGCCCTACTTCTCTGGACTTTTCTGCAAATCTGCAAATTCCTCAATCTCAAGTATTTCCCCAAACCCCTTTCAAAATTAGTTTGGAATTAGCTGCTACCAGTCAAGGTCAGAGACGGTTAGAGAGAATGGTGAACTCGGCCCGGACAATCACAAAGGCCAACCTCCCATCTATAGAATCCATCTACCAGCCCCGCTGTCAAGGAAAGGCCACCAGCATTCTCAAAGATCCATCCCACCCTGGCAATGTTTTTCTACAACCTCTACCATCGGGGAGAAGGTACAGAAACCTGAACACACACACCAGCTGGTTTTAAAACAGTTGCTACCCTACTGTTTTTAGAATACTGAATGGACTCACAAACTCTTAACATTTGCCTGTCCCTGTGTTTATGTTTTTGCCACTGTTTACCTATTATTTAATTAACTATGCTACTTAACTCTGTGATCTGTCTGTATTGCTCGCAAGACAAAGCTTTTCACTGTGCCTCAGTACAGGTGCCAATAAATTCAATTCAATACCACCTTTTCAGGTGGACTGTTCCAAATGCCAACAACTGACTGAATGAGGAAAAGGAGCTCCATGGTCCAATAATTACTTTTACCAATAATTTTGAATCTATGGCCTCTGGGTTTTGATCCATTTGTAAATCAGCAAAATAGTTTGTCCCCACCTACTCTCCCATAACCTGCCATCATCTTGAAGACCTTGATTAAGTTACTTCTTGATTTTCTCAGTTCCAAGAACAACAGCCCCCAATATATTCCAACCCAAAGTATTTCATCTTCTTGGCAACATCCTGGTAAGCTTTCTCTTTATCTTTTCAAAGGCTTATATGTACTTCCTGAAGTGAGGTGTTGTCCACAATACTGTAGCTAAAGCCTAAGTAGTGGCTGACAAACATTGCCTTATTATCCCTTTAGTTTTATATTTAATGCCATTATTCATAACCTTGATCCATTTTAACTGCTTTATCCATTAACATCACCACCTTCAACATCTTTGAAGTTTGCTTTGTTTCTGATATTAGTTTCTGATCACTTCCCCACTATCAATATCAACTGTTTGCCTAATAGTTTATCCCTTTTTCTCTTCTACTTAATAGTGATTTAACATTAGCAACTGTCCATCCCACTGGTACTACGGTCAATTTGAATTAAAGAATTGTCACCAATGCCATTCGCATTACCATTTTTGTCTTTGTTTCTTCCATCAGCATTCTTTCTCGACCAGGCAAATTAAAACAATTCAGTGATGCTAATCTTTTGTTTGTATGTCTTGCCTACCTATTGCTATAATGTCCCTCTCCTCTTTCAGTGTAGCATTCATATCATCAATTTTCTTTCAAATACAAATACAGATTACTCAGATAAGTTATAGTCCTTTGGTAGTACCGAACTTGAGTTTAGCTGGAAAAGACACATTTTGTCAAGGCTTTTTGTTTTGTAGTCATCAGGATAATTTGCAAGAAATACCAATATACAGGAAAAACAACGTATATACTTTATATTTTTCCTATATATTGATATTTCTTGTGAATTTTTCTGAATAGTGCAACACCATATGCTTCAACAAAACATATGCTTCAACAAAACATTTTTTTCAGCTTGTTTAATACTTTAATCCTGTCCTCTGCCTCTTTGTGTCCTGAAGAGACCAACTCTTTGCACTTGACATGTTTATAAAGTGCTTTGGGTTCAATTTAATGTTGCCTGATAATCTGTACTCAGAACCTATCCTTGTCACCTGATTTTTCAAATCCCTCCTGCACTTTTTATAATCTTCCTGGTTATTAACTGAACCTTGCTCCTGACATTGGTCATGACCCTTCCCTTGGTGTTTCATTTTAACATTTATTACCTTTGTCAACCAGACCATATTCGCTTTGGATGTTCCCTACACAGGAATCTGCTGTGTTTATACCTGAATTGTCTCTTTGCTGAATGCCACTTGTTCTGTTCCTGTATTACCCTGCTATCACCTTTTCCAGTTTCTAACTCCGTCACACTACAGATGTTGAATGTAATGCTGAAACTTGATAAGTAGATCCAGATGTAGAGTCTATATATCAGCCCACTGCCTGTTACTCAGCTGAGAATTAATACTGTTAATAATTCTGGTTCCTTTACATGATTAGTCAAGATAGTATTACATTTTGGACACTGTTAACTAGATGATGTCCTATTGTGACCCGATTAGGAGAGTTCACATAGAGTTCCAGGAAAGGTAGGAATGGATTTGGGAGGTGATAATATATTCAAGGTCTTGGGAAGGAAAAGAGGGTTTGAGTTAGAGCCACTGTGTGCAAGGACAGAGAGGGCAATAGCTCATGTTATGAGGATAGGAGTGATAGCAGAGGCTTTAAAGGTGAAAGGGGCAATACCTGAGGGGACAAAGCTGTTAATATTCTTGGCAAACATGAGGACTGACAAGAGAAGTGGAGCTGTAGAGGATTGTGGGCACAGTAGGTGGGTTACATGAAGAAGATGCATTTAGAAAGGGCTTGAGGTTAGATAAATGAAAAAGATGCAAGCTCAGGGTAAGGGACAGGAGGGATTTAGCAGAGGTGACTCGTCAGTACCTCATACCCAATGGTGGAGATGAGGGTGGAGAGAAAAAGATATGATGCTTTATGGTGCTAAAAATAAGCCTGGGGTTATTTTTGCATTCTAGGATAATCCATATATAAGCATAGAAGCATTCTGATTCGCCCATCCATCAGGTATTGCCACTAAATTCCTTAAATTTGAATTTCACTCATGTGCTTTCTAATTGACATAGGTTATGCCTATTGGCATAATAGTATTCAGTGTGAACTAATATTTAGGAACACATTGTACCAACTACATACAACACAGCTCCTTTGAAACTTGGTGCAACATAGTCTATATGTATGTATGAAACTGTGTGTCACAGGGCTTTGTAAGAAACACACGAAGTAAAACTACCACAATCTAAGACTTACTTGAGATGAAAGTAAATTTAAAGCCTGCTTTACATTGAGTCCAACTTGCTTTCCCATTAAAGTCAATTAAAAAATAAAGCTGGGCAGGATGTAAAGCAGGGTGCCAGTCCCGATACAAAACTGATTTCAACCCTGTTATGGCACCTTTCAGGTTGTCATTGTTCATTGACACTAAATGCCAATAGCCATCTAAAGAAAAGCAGAGCTATCTCAGCTCATTTCCCCACTGCAACACCACCAGAGCAGTTGGGTTAGAAGTAATATTGTCAGAAACTACATGAAGCAAATAGAGCTCCATAGAGACATTTATGCTGGATTTACAGCTCATGTATTAAACCATTGGTGTGAAAAGTCAGCCATCACTATCAACTTGCCAAGTTAAAAATTACACAACACCAGGCTATGGTCCGACAGGTTTATTTGGAAGGACTAGCTTTTGGAGCGCTGCTCCTTCATCAGGTGGTTGTCAGTTGCTTAGTGGAAAGAATGATTGCTAAAATTGCTGACAACTCTTCTTGTTCTGTCAGAAGGGGGTGACTGGAGGATGTGAAGAAAGACTTGCTCTCCTTTCAGGTCCAATTTATACAATTAATGGAAAAATACTCAATTTTCCAGTGCTCTCATCCCCATTTTGTTGAGCTAAGATAAAAAAAATCAACAAAACAATGATCAGCATTCAAACTGCATAATGCAATAGACCTACTGTTGGCATAAGTCAAGATTAGAGTAATGCTGGAAAAGCACAGCAGGTCAGGCAGCATCTGAGGAGCAGGAAAACCGACGTTTCAGGCAAAACCCTTCATCGGGCATATGTCCGAAATGTTGATTTTCCTGATCCTTGGATGCTGCCTGACCTGCTGTGCTTTTCCAGCACCACTCTAAACTGGACTCTAATCTCCAGCATCTGCAGTCCTCACTTTTGCCTACTGTTGGCATAAGTAGACACCATTCAATATATAAGTTCCTCTACTGTTTGATACTGGCTTTTGCCATTGCTTCTACCCTGCACATTCCTGACATTTTTAGACTATTAATGTTATTAATTCCATTTCAGAAAAAGTGTACAGTACAGAAGAAGACCATTCAAGCCAACCTATACAGCCTGTTGATTCCTTCACCTATTTGTTAGATAAGTTCCCAAACTCATTTCTTTTAACCTTGCAATTTTTAACCTTCCAAGGTATTTATCCAAGTCACTTTTGATGTTTGGTTATTACATTCCCCCTAGACCCAACTGTAGGTTTGTAGTTAGGGAGCCAACATAATATTGTGGGCATCACGCCAGTTTCCTGAAAATCTATCCTTTCCCTCACTTTTAGGGTGTGCGTGTATGTGTACTCCTAAGATGTGCTTTCAAATCCCACCAGGACAACTGGGCTATTTAATTTCAATTAATTTTTTAAAGTATGGAATTAAGAAGCTATATTGGCAATGAAGACTGTGAAGCTATTGGATATCTTACCTTAAGAAGCGATCTGGTTCACTGACAACTGAAGGGGTCCTTGTTTAAAAGTAAGGGGTTGCCCACTTAAGACAGAGAGGAGTTTTTTTTTCTTTGAGAGAAGGTTCAGTTTTTGAATCTCTCATTCTGAAGTTAAAAATCCCACAACACCAGATTACAGTCCAACAGGTTTATTTAGAAGCACTAGCTTTTGAAGCACTGCTTCTTCATCAGGGTTTTGAAGCAGTGCTACAAAAGCTAGTGCTTCCAAATAAACCTGTTGGACTATAACCTGGGACTGGGGTGGACAAAGTTAAAAATCACACAACACAATACCGGCACCTTCAAATCAAGAATAACTTCAGCAGTACAGCTACTGCCCAAACTGGCTGATTGCTAACGGGCACATTCACCAGACCTGGACTGTGACTATCGGTGAGACAATCAACGCAAGGAACAAAGCTAGTTCATTTTATCCTCATTAATCTATACATCGCAGATGGATCTGTCCATCACAGTAACAGTAAGAGTAGATGAAAGTGAGGACTGTAGATGCTGGAGATTAGCGTCGAGAGTGTGGTGCTGGAAAAGCACAGCAGGTCAGGCAGCATCCGAGGAGCAGGAGAATTGATGTTTCGGGCAAAAGCCCTTCATCAGTCCGATGGTAGTGGTTTATCATTGATATTTAGGCTGGTCCAATGGTAGTGGGTAACAGTGAGAGTGACCGCTGCACAGTCCTTGTGGAGAAGTTCTGTTTTCTTACTGAACCATGTTAGAGAGAAGAAGGTTGAGAGGCAACTTAATTGAGACATGTAAGACAATCAGAGGATTAGATAGGTTAGACAGTGAGAGCCTTTTCCCTTGGATATTGATGGCTAGCACAAGGGGACATATCTTTGAATTGAGGGGTGATAGATATAGGACAGATGTCAGAGGTAGTTTCTTTACTCAGAGAATAGTAGCGGTGTGGAACGCCCTGCCTGCAACAGGAGGGGACGTGCCAACTTTCAGGGCATTTAAATGATCATTGGATAGGTATGTGGACGAGAATGGAATAGTGTAGGTTAGATCGGCTTCAAATTGGTTGCACAGGTCAGCGCAATGTCAAGGGCCAAAGGGCCTGTACTGTGCTGTAATGTTCTATGTGTTGTGACACTGTGCTAAATGAGGTCAATTTATATTAGACCCAGCAGCTCAAAGCTTGGCATCCATTAACTCTGTGCCTGACATTGGTGTTAGATTATTGTTACATGGTTAATGTTCCGCCTATTCACGTGCAACAATGTCTACCATTACAATTGCTACAGCATTAGCATTAACAATCAGTGGTTACTGAAAATCTCTCTGAGATTGGCAGGTCTCTCGCAGTTCTGTGTTCTCCTCAAGTAAGAGTAGTTGTGTCACAGCAGATGCAGTTTCTGACTGTCTCTATGCCAAGGAGGTCAAAGCCCATGATATGGCAATGACATAATTTTGGGAGAATCCTCCAGACACATCTGGGTTATAGGGCCTTCAGTTCAACACAACAATGGACTGTTCCACTTAAGTTCAAGTATGGTTTTGACAATCTGTGGCCCTAAAACGTGCACAGTACTCAGCTGTTGAGAAGACTGTAGCTCAGATGATGGCATGGCAAGGTAGGCAGCATTCAGGCATTCTAGGCCTATCTGCTCCAGACTGGCCACTTCCTCTCTTCTTTCCTTACCCTTTTCATCTTGTTTCTTTTTCTTCATCTTCATCGAGTTGGTGGCGGTGGAGATGGTGACATCGCGGAGGAGGGTGGCCAGAGCGGGACTCTTGGTGAGGCAGCAGCCATGCCTGACAGCGAAACCAGGGCCTCCTGGTTGTGGTAGGCCTGGATCTGGGACTCCTAGTTATTGGTTAGATTAGATTAGATTACTGACAGTGTGGAAACAGGCCCTTCGGCCCAACAAGTCCACACTGACCCGCCGAAGCATAACCCACCCAGACCCATTCTCCTACATTTACCCCTTCACTTAACACTACAGGCAATTTAGCATGGCCAATTCACCTAATCTGCACATTTTTGGATTGTGGGAGGAAACCGGAGCACCCGGAGGAAACCCACGCAGACACGGGGAGAACGTGCAAACTCCACACAGTCAGTCGCCTGAGGCGGGAATTGAACCCGGGTCTCTGGCGCTGTGAGGCAGCAGTGTGTGGCACAATGTGGGTGGCACGGTGTAATCTAATCTAATCTAATCTAATCTAATCTAACCAATAACCAGGAGTCCCAGATCCAGGTGATGTGGTGTTGGTGGCAGGGGCACCTGGTTGTGGGGCAAGTGTGGGTCCAGCACGGACCTGCGTAGCTGAAGGGCACCTTCCTTTGATTTTAGCCCCAGTAACTATCTCAGGGATTTTCTTTTTGCCTGGGCTTATCAAATAGTATTATGGAACATTTTTTCATCCAGTTAAGATGGACAAATCTTCTCCCTTCTTCTCAACTTTCTCAGTTGGCTCCACAATGAGTTGATGATCTTTAGTATGTAATTGTACTTCAGTTCAGTGTAAATGGAGTCAACAAGTTTGCCAAGAACAAGTAAGGAGTCAATTCCAAAGTTTTCTTAAGCAAAAGAGGAATTTTATTTGCTAACAACCCCAAGAATCAAGACCTGACATCAAACACACACATACGAACCGAAGTACAGAGTTCAAAAGGGGATAGCAACCAATACAAACCAAAAGCTAAAAGAATATAAAATTTAAGGTCCTTGGGAACGTATTGTGTTAACCTGAGACCACCACTGATTGGCCATATCCTGAATCAGCATTAACTGTTAATATTTCAACATGAACCCAAGATCCCGGTTGAGGCCATCCTCATGGACACTGAACTTGACTATCAGTTGTGTTCACCGTGTTCAAATATTTTACCAACTGTGTTGTCCTTCTTGGATAGGGGCAAAGGAAATAAAAAAGGATCCCCTTATGTCAGTTATAAATCCAGCTCTCCAGATCTCCCAAATGCAGTTCTCCAAATACAGGTCTGTCTTGTATTCCATTGTCTGAATTCATTACTTCCAAGCTTGATAAGTGAAGGCAATGTCTTGTATCTGCAACATATTGCCAATGTTATATAGATGTACAAATACATGATGAGCAAGGCTAATATAACCTGAGAAAAATATAAGACTAAAAAAGACAAGTCCCACAAATGCAACATACTCCTGAATGCTTGATTCATTCTTTTGTACTCTTATAATTTCACTCTAAATTCAACTACCTTTTGATCTCTCTCACTCAAGTTCCATCTCTTAGTTCACTCACTGAATCACAGAAACTTTATCTTTTGTTTGTCAAAATTCTAGAGTACATATCTTGGTATGAAATGGACTTCCTTAAAAATCACATGGTAAATGGTGGTTTCCAGCCATTGATATTCTTTTTTTGGCCAAATAGTTGGTCGGTCTTTGACAATATTCAACTTGTTATAGAATTCAAGGCTTTAAGAGACTTGGTTACTGCTCTTGGATAACAAACATTTTACAGACAGCTAATTTCATCCTCTTCTCTACTTAAAATCATATCACTCTGGCAGCTCTTCATGTGCATGTCCAATTTATTTACAATGTCTTCAGTGTTCCTGTGAACATTGGTCAGCACTATAAATGCTCTTATTGCTTTCTTCTTTTGAAGTAATCCATGTTCACACAATCTGCTATCCTAATTCAATCTTTCCCAAGTTTGCAAAGTTCCTGCTCTTCCTTATTTTCTTTGGTTCACATTACAGTTTTCAGACTTTTAATGCCCCATGCAAACCACTACATTGTGATACACCCATCTGTTGTAAACGCCATATCGAACCTGTCTTACCATGCCCTTGAATCAACATACCAATTATCAGAATAATGGAAGATGTGATCAATGTTGTCTCCAAGCCTAAGTATTCACCATAACATTGTTATTGATGCCTTTTGTCAATTCTGCCAGAACCATTCAATCCCAACATCACCACAACCTTGAGCTGTGTATTACTGATATTGAGACTGATACAGAGCTGAAATGCAAGTAATCACCATTAACATCAAAGCAGCATTCTACAGAATCGGGTGCCCAAGAAGCCTTACACTAACTGAGACTTACAAATGTGAAGACAGATATATCTTTTATGGCTGATAGAGCATGCCTTTTCAGCCCTGAAGAAGGGCTTATGCCCAAAACATCGATTCTCCTGTTCCCTGGATGCTGCCTGACCTGCTGCGCTCTTCCAGCAACACATTTCCAGCTCTGATCTCCAGCATCTGCAGACCTCACTTTCTCCTCATGCCTTTTCAGGGTTAATCACAGGACATTTGGCCTTGAATCTTCAGGTGACTGCCCTCCAAGGTGGACTTTGGGATACACAACTATGCAGGTGGCCAATCAGAAGCTGATAATCAAGTTGCAGTACCCATGAGGATGGCCTCAACTGGGATCTTGGGTTCATGTCACACTACAGGTGACTCACCTGCACTATACCCTCTCTCTCTCTCTCTCTCTTTCACTCACACACACACACAAGCATACATACAAACACTTACACATATATTATTACACATGATCATACTCACACACTCATGCAGACCCTCTCTCATACACACACTGTCTCTCAAACACACACCCATATCCCCACACACATTCATGCGCACACCCTTTCACAGGCACAAACTCGGTCACACTCATGCATACTATTAAGCATGCACACACGCACACTCTATCTCACTCTTCCACAGACACACATACTCTCACTCTCTCTGACACACACACACATATATATATATATTATATAAGTCAATGGGGTGCATTTGCATTTGCAGATTTGTATCTGCAGATACATTCCATTTTGTTCAAAAAGCACACAATCTGTAGGCAGTCAGTCCATGTGACATTTTATAAATTCATACTTTGGAAATAGAACCAATCTGACTCAAGATTGGAATACAGACAGACCTTTAATTCATTGTCTGAGCTGAGATGACACCGATTTTTATGAAGGTAAAAACAATGACTGCAGATGCTGGAAACCAGATTCTGGATTAGTGGTGCTGGAAGAGCACAGCAGTTCAGGCAGCATCCAAGGAGCTTCAAAATCAATGGTTCGGGCAAAAGCCCTTCATCAGGAATAAAGGCAGTGAGCCTGAAGCGTGGAGAGATAAGCTAGAGGAGGGTGGGGGTGGGGAGAAAGTAGCATACAGTACAATGGGTGAGTGCGGGAGGGGATGAAGGTGATAGGTCAGGGAGGAGAGGGTGGAGTGGATAGGTGGAAAAGGAGATAGGCAGGTAGGACAAGTCCGGACAAGTCATGGGGACAGTGCTGAGCTGGAAGTTTGGAACTAGGTTGAGGTGGGGGAAGGGGAAATGAGGAAACTGTTGAAGTCCACATTGATGCCCTGGGGTTGAAGTGTTCCGAGGTGGAAGATGAGGCGTTCTTCCTCCAGGCGTCTGGTGGTGAGTGAGCGGTGGTGAAGGAGGCCCAGGACCTCCATGTCCTCGGCAGAGTGGGAGGGGGAG
This sequence comes from Chiloscyllium plagiosum, assembly GCF_037043375.1. Taxonomy (NCBI): domain Eukaryota; kingdom Metazoa; phylum Chordata; class Chondrichthyes; order Orectolobiformes; family Hemiscylliidae; genus Chiloscyllium; species Chiloscyllium plagiosum. Next base: position 80,009,626 of record NW_028270154.1, read on the forward strand.
TTGAAATGTTGGGCCACGGGGTGGTGTGGTTGATTGGTGCGGGTGTCCCGGAGATGTTCCCTAAAGCGCTCTGCTAGGAGGCGCCCAGTCTCCCCAATGTAGAGGAGACCGCATCGGGAGCAACGGATACAATAAATGATATTGGTGGATGTGCAAGTAAAACTTTGATGGATGTGGAAGACTCCTTTAGGGTCTTGGATAGAGGTGAGGGAGGAGGTGTGGGCACAGGTTTTACAGTTCCTGCGGTGGCAGGGGAAAGTACGAGGATGGGAGGGTGGATTGTAGGGGGGTCGTGGACCTGACCAGGTAGTCACGGAGGGATCGGTCTTTGCGGAAGGCGGAAAGGGGTGGGGAGGGAAATATATTCCTGGTGGTGGGGTCTGTTTGGAGGTGGCAGAAATGTCGGCGGATGATTTGGTTTATGCGAAGATTGGTAGGGTGGAAGGTGAGCACCAGGGCGTTCTGTCCTTGTTACGGTTGGAGGGGTGGGGTCTGATGACGGAGGTGCGGGATGTAGATGAGATGCGTTGGAGGGCATCTTAAACCACGTGGGAAGGGAAATTGCGGTCTCTAAAGAAGGAGGCCATCTGGTGTGTTCTGTGGTGGAACTGGTCCTCCTGGGAGCAGATACGGCGGAGGCAGAGGAATTGGGAATACGGGATGGCATTTTTGCAAGAGGTAGGGTGGGAAGAGGTGTAATTCAGGTAGCTGTGGGAGTCGATGGGTTTGTAAAAAATGTCAGTGTCAAGTCGGTCGTCATTAATGGAGATGGAGAGGTCCAGGAAGGGGAGGGAGGTGTCAGAAATGGTCCAGGTAAATTTAAGGACAGGGTGGAATGTGTTGATGAAGTTGATGAATTGCTCAACCTCCTCGTGGGAGCTCGAGATGGCGCCAATGCAGTCATCAATGTAGCGGAGGAAGAGGTGGGGAGTGGTGCCGGTGTAATTACGGAAGGTCAACTGCTCTACATAGCCAACAAAGAGACAGGCATAGCTGGGGCCCATACGTGTGCCCATGGCTACCCCTTTGGTCTGGAGGAAGTGGGAGGATTCAAAGGAGAAATTGTTAAGGGTGAGGACCAGTTCGGCCAAACAAATGAGACTGTCGGTGGAAGGGTACTGTTGGGGATGTCTGGAGAGGAAAAAACGGAGGGCTTGAAGGCCCTGGTCATGGCGGATGGAGGTGTAGAGGGATTGGATATCCATGGTGAAGATGAAGCGTTGGGGGCCGGGGAAACGGAAGTCGTGGAGGAGGTGGAGGGCGTGGGTGGTGTCTCGAACATTTGTGGGGAGTTCCTGGACTAGGGGGGATAGGACAGTGTCGAGGTAGGTAGAGATGAGTTCAGTGGGGCAAGAGTATGCTGAGACAATGTCCCGGCGGCAGTTGTAAATGAAGAGGTCAAGGGCAGGTAATAGGCTAGCGCGGGGTGTCCAGGTAGATGCAACGTGTTGGAGGTGGGCGAAGGGGTCCTCGGAAGGTGGGCGGGAGTCCTGATTGTGAAAGTAAGCTCGGAGGCAGAGGCAACGGAAGAATTGTTCGACGTCACGGCGTGTATTAAATTCATTGATGCGTGGACGGAGGGTGATGAAGGTGGCCTGACCATCCTGGCCGACCCATTGTCTCAGCATGCTCTTGCCCCACTGAACTCATCTCTACCTACCTCGACACTGTCCTATCCCCCCTAGTCCAGGAACTCCCCACATACGTTCGAGACACCACCCACACCCTCCACCTCCTCCAAGACTTCCGTTTCCCCGGCCCCCAATGCCTCATCTTCACCATGGATATCCAATCCCTCTACACCTCTATTCGCCATGACCAGGGCCTCCAAGCCCTACGTTTTTTCCTCTCCAGACATCCCCAACAGTACCCTCCACCGACACTCTCATTCGTTTGGCCGAACTGGTCCTCACCCTTAACAATTTCTCCTTTGAATCCTCCCACTTCCTCCAGACCAAAGGGGTAGCCATGGGCACACGTATGGGCCCCAGCTATGCCTGTCTCTTTGTTGGCTATGTAGAGCAGTTGATCTTCCGTAATTACACCGGCACCACTCCCCACCTCTTCCTCCGCTACATTGATGACTGCATTGGCACCACCTCATGCTCCCGCGAGGAGGTTGAGCAATTCATCAACTTCACCAACACATTCCACCCTGACCTTAAATTTACCTGGACCATCTCTGACACCTCCCTCCCCTTCCTGGACCTCTCCATCTCCATTAATGACGACCGACTTGACACTGACATTTTTTACAAACCCACCGACTCCCACAGCTACCTGGATTACACCTCTTCCCACCCTACCTCTTGCAAAAATGCCATCCCGTATTCCCAATTCCTCCGCCTCCGCCGGATCTGCTCCCAGAGGACCAGTTCCTCCACAGAATACACCAGATGGCCTCCTTCTTTAGAGACCGCAATTTCCCTTCCCACGTGGTTTAAGATGCCCTCCAACGCATCTCATCCACATCCCACACCTCCGCCCTCAGACCCCACCCCTCCAACTGTAACAAGGACAGAACGCCCTGGTGCTCACCTTCCACCCTACCAATCTTCGCATAAACCAAATCATCTACCGACATTTCTGCCACCTCCAAATGGACCCCACCACCAGGAATATATTTCCCTCCCCACCCCTTTCCGCCTTCCGCAAAGACCGTTCCCTCCGTGACTACCTGGTCAGGTCCACGCCCCCCTACAACCCACCCTCCCATCCTCGTACTTTCCCCTGCCACCGCAGGAACTGTAAAATCTGTGTCCACACCTCCTCCCTCACCCTAAAGGAGCCTTCCACATCCATCAAAGTTTTACTTGCACATCCACCAATATCATTTATTGTATCCGTTGCTCCCGATGCGGTCTCCTCTACATTGGGGAGACTGGGCGCCTCCTAGCAGAGCGCTTTAGGGAACATCTCCAGGACACCTGCACCAATCAACCACACCACCCCGTGGCCCAACATTTCAACTCCCCCTCCCACTCTGCCGAGGACATGGAGGTCCTGGGCCTCCTTCACTACCGCTCACTCACCACCAGACGCCTGGAGGAAGAACGCCTCATCTTCCACCTCGGAACACTTCAACCCCAGGGCATCAATGTGGACTTCAACAGTTTCCTCATTTCCCCTTCCCCCACCTCAACCTAGTTCCAAACTTCCAGCTCAGCACTGTCCCCATGACTTGTCCGGACTTGTCCTACCTGCCTATCTCCTTTTCCACCTATCCACTCCACCCTCTCCTCCCTGACCTATCACCTTCATCCCCTCCCGCACTCACCCATTGTACTGTATGCTACTTTCTCCCCACCCCCACCCTCCTCTAGCTTATCTCTCCACGCTTCAGGCTCACTGCCTTTATTCCTGATGAAGGGCTTTTGCCCGAACCATTGATTTTGAAGCTCCTTGGATGCTGCCTGAACTGCTGTGCTCTTCCAGCACCACTAATCCAGAACCGATTTTTATGAAACCTTACATTGTCTAGGGAATGTGACTTGAAAGAACTTCTGACATTTACATATTAATGAATTGAAACATGGAACCCATTCTAATTGATTAAAGACTGAACAACAATCTAGGTTTGTTCAATACATTGCATCAGTTCTATGACACTAAGATCATTCTATGTTCTATGATCCTTCCCATTAGCAACCTGATGAAGGAGCACCGCTCTGAAAACTTGTACTTCCAAATAATCCTGTTGGTCTATAACCTAGTGTTGTGTGATGTTTAACTATAGCTTCAAGACAGCACAGCAGAGACCGACTGAATCCTTAGATGAGTATAAAAGCAATAGGAAGAGGGAAATCAGGAGAGCAAAAAGGGGACAAGAGATAGCTTTGGGTTAAGGATAATCCAGAGGGATTCTATAAATACATTAAGGACAAAAAGGTAACTAGGGAAAGAATAGGGCCTCTCAAAACTCAGCAAGGCAGCCTATGTGTGGAACCGTAGAAGATGGGTGAGATACTAAACGAGTATTTTGCATCAATGTTTACTGTGGAGAAGGACATGGAAGATATAGAATGCGAGGAAAGAGTTGGCGACATCTTGAAAAATGTCCATATCACAGAGGAGGAGGTGCTGGATGTCTTAAAATGCATGAAGGTGGATAAATCCCCAGGATCTGATCAGCTGTACCTGAGAATTCTGTGGGAAGCTAGGAAAGTGATTGCTGGGCCACTTGCTGAGCTATTTCAATCATCAATAGTCACAGGTGAGGTGCTGGAAGACTGGAGGTTGGTTAACGTGGTACCACTATTTAAGAAAGATGGTAAGGGAAAGCCAGGGAACTATAGACCAGTGAGCCTGACATCAGTGGTGGGCAAGATGTTGGAGGGAATCCTGAGGGACAGGATTTACATGCATTTGGAAAGGCAAGGCCTGATTAGGGATGGTCAGTATGGCTTTGTGTGTGGGAAATCATGTCTCACTAACATGATTGAGATTTTTGAAGAAGGAACAAAGAGGATTGATGAGGGCAGAGCTTTGGACATGATCTATATGGACTTCAGTCAGGTGTTCGACAAGGGTCCTCATGGGAGACTGGTTAGCAGGAGACTGTGGGCGGCACGGTGGCACAGTGGTTAGCACTGCTGCCTCACAGCGCCAGAGACCCGGGTTCAATTCCCGCCTCAGGCGACTGACTGTGTGGAGTTTGCACGTTCTCCCCGTGTCTGCGTGGGTTTCCTCTGGGTGCTCCGGTTTCCTCCCACCATCCAAAAAGATGTGCAGGGTCAGGTGAATTGGCCATACTAAATTGCCTGTAGTGTTAGGTAAGGGGTAAATGTAGGGGTATGGGTGGGCTTCGCTTCGGCCGGTCGGTGTGGACTTGTTGGGCCGAAGGACCTGTTTCCACTGTAATCTAATCTAATCTAATGTTAGATCTCACGGAATACAGGGAGAACTAGCCATTTGGATATAGAACTGGATCAATGGATGAAGATAGAAGGTGGTGGTGGAGGATTGCCTTTCAGACTGGAGGCCTGTGACCAGTGGTGTGCCACAAGGATCGGTGTTGGGACTACTGCTTTCTGTCATTTATATAAAATGAACAGAGGAGGTATAGTCAGTAAGTTTGCAGATGACACCAAAATTGGAGGTGTAGTGTACAGTGAAGAAGGTTACCTCAGATTACAATGGGATCTTGATCAGATGGACCAATGGGCTGAGAAGTGGCAGATGGAGTTTAATTTAGATAAATGCAAGGTGCTACATTTTGGGAAAGCAAATCAGAGCAGGACTTATACACTTAATGGAAAGGCCTTGGGGAATGTTGCTGAACAAAGAGACCTTGCTGGTTCATAGCTCCTTGAAAGAGGAGTCACAGGTAGATAGGATAGTGAAGAAGACATTTGGTGTGCTTTCCTTTATTGGTCAAAGCATTGAGGAAAGAAGCTGGGATGTCACATTGTGGCTGTACAGGACATTGGAATATTCCACTTTTGCAATATTGTGTGCAATTCTGGTCTCTCTCCTATCAGAAGGATATTGTGAAACACGAAAGGGTTCAGAAAGGATTTACAAGAATGTTGCCAGGGTTGGAGGATTTAAGCTATCGGGAGAGGCTAAATAAGCTGGGGCTGTTTCCCCTGGAGCGTTGGAGACTGAGGGGTGACCTTATAGAGGTTTATAAAATTATGAGGGGCGTGGATAGGGTGAATCAACAAGGTCTTTTTCCCTGGGTTGGGGGAGTCCAGAATTAGACAGTATAGATTTAGGGTGAGGAGGAAAGATTTAGAAGGGATCTAAGGGGCAATTTTTTCACGCAGAGGATGGTGCGTGTATGGAACGAGCTGCCGGAGGAAGTGGAGGAGGCTGCTACAATTCCAACATATAAGTGGCATCTGGATGAGTATATGAATAGGAAGGGTTTGGAGGGATATGGGCCAGGTGCTGGTAAATGGGACAAGATTAGGTTGGGATAGATGGTCAGCCAGAACGAGTTGGACCGAAGGGTCTGTTCCCATGCTGTACATCTCTCTGACTCTATGACTTTTTGACATTGCTGTAGAAAAAAGCCATGCATTTATAAAGCACTTTCTACAAACACCAAATGTCTGAAAACTCTTTACAACCAATGACGTACTTCCCACATGTAAAGTAGGAAATGCAGTTGCTAATATGAACACAACAGAATCACACAAAAAACAGCAACATGATAATGACCAGATATGTGCTAAGTTTTTTCATGAAGTTGGTCGAGGAATATCAATTAATCGGTGCATGGGGATAATTCTTTTACTCTTCTTAAAAATAGTACCATGTGATCTTTTAGGAAACAGGACACTGATTTAATATCTCGTTGAAGAGACAGCACCTCCGACAATTCTACATTCTCTCAGTGTTGCTCTGAAGTGTTGGGCTTAATTTAGCTGCACAATCTCTAGAGTAGGAATTGATGCCTGGAACTTTATAATACAGAGGCCTTCAGCTCCTCAGAAAAGCATCTTCAGCCCAACTCTTTCTTCCTCCTCCTCCCCATGGTCATGGTATATATTCACTGATGAGTTCACAGTCTTCACTACAATTCACAACCTCCCTGGCTTTGAACCAGCCAGCTTTAGTCTGGGTCATTACGTACATTCAAGGCTGATATAGACAGATTTTTAATCATAAAGGGAATCAAGGCTTATGTGGAAAAGACAGGAAAGTGGTGTTGTGGACTTTCAGATCAGTTATGACTCGACAAGCCGAATGACCTCCATCTGCTTCAATGTAAAGTCATAGAAATGTACAGCATGGAAACAGACCCTTCGAGATTCCTGATGAAGGGTTTTTGCCTGAAATGTCAATTTTCCTACTCCTCAGATGCTGCCTGACCTGCTGTGCTTTTCCATCACTACTCTAATCTTCAATCCAACTGGTCCATGCCAACCAGATATCCTACCCAAATCTCGACCCATTTGACAGCAGTTGGCCTATATCCGACTAACCCCTTCCTATTCATGAACCCATCAAGATGCCTTTTCAATGTTGTAATTGTACCAGCCTCCACCACTTCCTCTGGCAGCTCCTTCCATACGCGCACCACCCTCTGTTTGAAAAAGTTGGCCCTTAGGTCCCTTTTAAATTTTTCCTCCCTCATCTTATAGTCTTATGTAGCAGGACCAAGTTAAGACTAGGATTGGACTGATAAATGGCAAGCAAAATTAAAGTAGCCAAGAAAAAGTCCAATAACCTCTTCATGGCTTTTAACGGTGGGTCTATCATTGACATCTGGGAAGGATTATGGATCAAAAACCAAATGAAAACTGTGGCTCCAAGCACAGAGCCAACACTGAGAGTGCCATGATAAGTGGCTCACCTCCTGATCCCAACAAAGCCTCTTTGAATCTATAAGCAGAACTGGAGTTTGCAATGGAATGCTCACAATTTTCCTTAGAGAGTGCAGCTGTAACAACACTCAAGAAGCTCAACGGCATCCAGAATAGAACAATTAACTTGATTTATGCCCCTTTCACTTCCCTCTGCCAAGAGTACACATTGCCTGCAGTATGCACTATTTAAAGGATGTACACTAATCTTACTTCAACAGAATCCCTCACTGCTACAACGTCTGTTATACAGAAGGATGAGCACGGCAATGTCATGGGAATGCAGAAATGGAGAACAGGCTTTAAAAGCAGACCTTGTCTTTAAGCCTGAGTGTTTCTCTGACAGCTTTCAACAAAGTTCCACATGATACCCACTGGGACATGTGGAACCAGGTTGGTTTGAAAAATATGGAAGCAGCCTTCTCAGGAAAGCCGAAACTTCACAGGAAGTGAGAGGTGTTAGCACTGAGTCAGGCTCGGAGTCATATTGTCCCTGATCTGCATAACATGGAGTTAGAAAGGATCTCTAATCGAGAAGCAGGTCATTCAGTCTTGCTGTCATTTTTCTGCAGCACAAAAGCCTCCTCCAGCCCCTCTTCATCTAATCCAATCAGCATGACCTTCCATTCCTTGCTCCCTCAGGCAGTTCTCTCGCTTTCCTTTCAATGCCTGTTACTGTTCTCAATGACTCCCAGGGAGAGCAAGTTCCTCATTCTAACTCTTTTTCTTTTTAAAGGAGTTTCTTCAGAATTCTCTCTTGGATTCATTAATGAGGACCTGACAGCAGAACCTAGAGAACAAAACTAAAATGTTAGCTGGTCAAATTGCTGACAGTACATAAAAAGGAAGACTCGGTAGAATTATAGCACTGCAGCGACACATTGTGCAGAAAGTCTTAAAAAAATACACAAAGGAGCAAAATACAATAAATTAAATTGAGTCGAAATACAATGGAATAAACTGGGAAATAATTTCTTTAATAATTCATTTATGGCAGGTACGTGCATTATTGGTACAGAGAGCATTTATTGCCCATCACTTATTGTTCTTCAAAAGATAATAGTAAACTCTCACCGTGAGTTGCTAATGTCCTGAAGTTAAGGGACACCCACTGCAGCGTCACTTAGAGAGTTCCAGGATTTTGATCCAGTCATGATCAATGGTGGGCATTGTATGGCTAAGTCAGAATAACACATGACTTGGAGGGGAACGTTGTGCTGGTTATGATTGGTGTCAGTAGTGCCATTGTGTTCCCGCTGCCTTTGTACCTCTGGGTGATAAAGGCTGCCAACTTGGAAGTGACACCAAGGGAGCCTTGACAAGTTTGTCATGATGGAGTTAACAGATGGTACATGTTGGAGCAGTACTTTGCCAACTGGGGGGAAAGCTGAATGTTGAGAAGGATAAACATTAGCGAGCAGCTGCTTTGCCTGAGATAGTTTTGGTGCTAAGCTTCTTGAGTGTTGCCAGAGTTACACTCATGCAGTGTAACGAAGGCTATTGCACTCAACCTGTACTTTTCAATGTGGTCTAAAGGTGAGTCAGAGTCGAGAGTATAGTGCTGGAAAAGCACAGCAGGTCAGGCAGCACCCAAGGCGCAAGAGAATCGACGTTTTGGGCATAAGCACTTCATCAGGAATGAGGGTTGTGGGCCAGGGCTGAGAGATAAATAGGAGGGGGTTGGAGATGGGGGGAATGTAGCTGGGAAAGTGAGAGGTGGATGAAGGTGAGGGGGAAGGTGATAGGTCAGAGCGGGGAGTGATGGATAGGTCCGGAGGATGGTGCCAGATTGGAGGTTTGGGACCAGGATAATGTGGGGGGAGGGGAAATTAGGAAGCTGTTGAAATCCACATTTATCTCGAGTAGTTGCAGGGTCCCCAGGCGGAAGATGAGGTGTTCCTCCTCCAGGCGTCAGGTGGTCATGGTTTGGCGATGGAGGAGGCCCAGGACCTACATGTCCTTGACGGAGTAGGAGGGGGAGTTGAAGTCTTCAACCACAGGGTGGTCAGGTTAGTGGGTGCAGGTGTCCCAGAGATGTTCTCTAAAACATCCGCAAGAAGGCGTCCTGTCTCCCCGATGTAGTGGAGACCGCATCGGGTGCAACGGATGCAGTAGATGACATTGGTAGAGGGACAGGTAAATTTCTAACAGATATGGAAGGATCCCTTGAGGCCTTGGATGGAGGTGAGGGGAGTGATGTGGGTGCCAGATTTGTACTTCCTGCGTGTCACTCAAGGTGAGTCAATCAACCACCACAGAATATTAAGTCTCTGACCTATTTTTGTAGTTACAGAATTTATGTAGCCAATATAGCTAGGTTTCTGGTCAATGTATATTAGGATATGAATCTTGGAGTATTCACAATGGGCAATGACTTTGAATGTCAAGAGGAGGGAATTAGATTCTCTCATCTGGAAATGGTCATTGCCTGGCACTTGTGAGTAACAAATGTTAATTACTATTTATCAGCAGAAGCTATGAAGGAACCATTGGAAGTTGTAACAAATTCCTTGCAACAAAATTCAGATGTTGAATGTTAGACTTTGAACTATCACAGTGGGAGTGGTCCTCACTAAGCAGTTCAAAATATGCCAATGCCCCTGTGTAGCCAATTTTCACCAATGGGTCCTCAGTGCACTTGTGGAGAGACCAAACAACGCTTCATAGAGGGTCCCTTCAACTGACTGAATAGTGGACTAATCATCTTAAACTTAGTGAATGAGAGTCAATCACTTGGCTGTGGGGATCTGCATTTTCCAAATGAAGCCCAAGACTGAAAAGTGTCTGAGTCTTGCTGCATACGGACACGGAGTGTTTCAGTGTCTGAGGAGTGGTCAATGGTGCTGAACATTGGGCATCTATCAGTGAACATTCCCTCTTCTGACTTTATGATAAAAGGAATTCATTGAGGAAGAAACTGAAGATGGTTAGACCTAGTATGCTATTGTGAGAACCTAGATCACTGTTTAACTATTAGGAGTCACACATTTTAAACACAGTGAGGCAACAGGTTTTCTTTCAGAGGGCTGTGACTCTTTTGGAATCATCTTCCTAAACCAGCAGAGGCCTTGGCTTAGTGGTACTATTGCTAGACTATCTACCCACATAATGTTCTAGGGCCCTAGGTTCAAATCCTGCCATAAAATTCTGGAATTAAAAGTTTAATTCTGACCATTAAACTATTATTGTTGTGACAAAAACTTCTTTGGTTCACTAATACCCTTCTGTTGTCTTTACCTGGTCTGTTCTTACATGTGACTCCAAAGCCACATCAGTTTGGTTGACTCTTAACTGCCCTGTGGGCAATTAGGCCTGAGCAATAAATGCTGGCCTGGCCAGTGATGCCCATGTTCTGTGAATGAATTTTAAAAAAGACAGAGGTTGGTAGATTCTTAAGCAAGGTGGTGAAAGATTATCAAGGATAGGGTGGAGTGCGAATTTGAGCCATGATCTTGCTGAATGGCAGAGCAAACTCGAGAGGCTAAGTGGCCTACTCCTGGACCCATGAAGGTATTTGACCTTTAATATATAACTGAAATCCAAAACTCGGGGTTCACAGTTCAGTACAATGTTTCTTAGAACCTCCACATCCTCTGCCTGGGGAATGGAATAGTGGTATTGCCACTGGATGCATAATCAAAAGGCCCAGGGTAATTGTCTGGGTGGATACAGTTGGTGGAACTTAAATTCAAGTAATAAAGTGAAGGTGACCATGAGATCATTGACAATTGTCGTTAAAATACATCTGTTTCCCTGTTGTCCTGCTGTCTTCACCTGGTATGGCCGATACGTGACTCCAGAACCACAGCAATGTAGTTGTCTCTAACCTGTCCTCCGAAATAGCCTAGCAGGCCATTCAGTTTGGGTGCAATTTGGGAGAGGAGGCTCTGCATACATACCATAAAAGAATAAAGAATTCAAGAAAAATTGTCCCGAACTCCAGCAGAGCTAATTAATGATCACCAGAACAATTTCTTCTTCAATGCTAGGAACAGCAATCTGTTGACTTGTATTGAGTCGAGAGTATGCTGCTGGAAAAACACAGCAGGTCAGGCAACATCTGAGGAACAGGAGAATCGACATTTTGGGCAAAAGCCCTTCATCAGGAATTTTCTCACGAAGGGCTTTTGCCTGAACCGTCGATTCTTCTGCTCCTCAGATGTTGCCTGACCTGCCGTGCTTTTCCAGTGCCACACTCTCAACTTTGATCTCCAGCATCTGCAGTCCTCCCTTTTCCTGACTTGTATTCTGATCAGCCATAAGTGGAAGAGATTAAGGAAGCTTATTCACCTTCTTCTAATACACCATCCCATGGCACTATCCAGATATTTCTGAACTGAGTCCACTTGCTTAGACCAGAACTATTTTCCAGCTGTTGTTCACTTTTTGCATATTGCAGTAATATGCCGTCGAAATAAATTTTAAGCAACAGCTTTCGTTGGGCTGAAAGTGAGCTTTAAAGCAGAGTGACCTCGATGATAGATGAAGAGAAATGCATACTGCCCCCCCGGCTCAGCATTTCCAGATGAGTATATCCAGCGGCAGTATTTGGAAGGCTAAGCATCTGAGCATAATCATACCTTAACACTCATGTTTCACAAATTAATGTTGATCAATATCGAGATGCTGAAATCACAGAGACACTAAATATGAAATTAACACACAAAGTCAAAAATTACCATACACGATGCGTTGCATTCCCCCACACAAGGCAAAACATCTCGAAGCATTCTGTAATCAAATCTTAGCCAAAAAGTGTTACATTTTTATTATTAATTTCCAATTTCTCCTTCCGATGAAAGTACGATTAAATATGAGCTGGAAAATCTTGCCGTCAACCATGACTTCTGAGAAGGGAAGAGAAAAGGAACTGAAAATTGAATTCAAACACATTTTCATTAAAGTTTTATTTATGCTGATATAATTATAATTCAGCAATGAAACATTTCTGTAACAAAGATTTCAGACTGTGATATTGGCTTTGCTTGTAGCCTATTCACTTGTCTGAATTAATCGTGTCAAAATCTCTGTCAAAGTTTAAAAAGTAAATGTAAATTACGGGGAGGGAGGGATAATCAATTTACCAAAATACCTGGTTGAATGTCCCATGAATAAAATATTACCAAGATGGAGTACAATATATTGTCACTTAATTTTATTCTATCGAGGAAAATTCTTTGAGAAGGCCTATTCGTTGTTCGAAAGAATTGCTTACTCCCTTGCTGCAAGTATTTGTTTTTCTTGCAATCTGTGGAGCATGTTGTAAAACAAGTTCAAAATTCAGCTTAATATGCTGAAGTTCACAAAACCATCTTAGGTACACATACTGTAAGTTTTTTTTAAAAAGTACTATTGGTTTTGGAGTAATGCAGAAAGATATGAATTTCCTGAACACCTTAGAATCTTATAATCAGGGTGTCTAAATGAGGTTTCATTTTCCTCACCTTAGAGGGATCATGCAGATGTAAAACAGATTCTGTAGAATCATAGAGTATGGAAGAGGCCCTTCAGCCCATCAGGTCCAAACTGCAACAGCTACACTAAATTTACACTGGTTCCACTTTCCAGCACTAGGCCCATAGCCCATAGGAATCATCGAATTCCTTTCCTTTTCTCCTGAAGGTATCAACTTTTGATGAGGTTGTGTTCCATGGGTGATAGTAGCCCTTTTAATATCTTTACCATGCATGTGACACAGTGGGTTTAAGCAAGTTTTCAGTCAAGACAGGTGACCTGGTTCATGTAGGTTCCAATCAGTGCCCAGAGCACAAGATACTATCAGTGAACTTACTAACTAGGACTGATCCCTGGGCTTGACATGTCTGCTCAAACCGGGTAAAAACAATGACTGCAGATGCTGGAAACCAGAGTCTAGATTAGAATGGTGCTGGAAAAGCACAGCAGTTCAGGCAGCATCCGAGGAGCAGTAAAATCGACGTTTCGGGCAGAAGCCCTTCATCAGGAATACAGGCAGAGAGCTTGAAGGGTATTTCCTGAACAGTCAGGAAATATATAAATGCCAGATTCTTCAGCCGCACCCACAAGGTAGAGCAAAACATCACTCGATCACAACGCAACTCCATCCGTGCTCTCAAAACCAATCACAACATTGTCATCAAACCAGCAGATAAAGGAGGAGCCATCGTCATTCAGAATAGAACAGATTACTGCAAGGAAGTGCACCGACAACTAAACAACCAGGAACACTACAGGCAAGTACTGGCCAATCCGACCAAACAGCACATCTGTGAACTAAACACATTGATCAGGACTTTGGATCCAGTCCTTCAGAGTCCCCTACGCGTCCTCATCCCACATACTTCTCATGTAGGTGGCTTTTACTGCCTTCCAAAGATACATAAAGCCAACACACTCAAGGATGCCCTCATAAGAATGGGGTACGATGCTCAACTCATTGACCGCCAGTTCTGACATGCCATGTTGTGAAACCGTAATGACCTCCTCAGGAGACAGACACGTGCTGCAACTGACAGGGTACCCTTCGTTATCCAGTACTTCCCAGGAGCTGAAAAACTATGCCATGTTCTTCGCAGCCTGCAACACATTATCAATGAGGATCAGCACCTCGCCACGACCTTCCCCACACCTCCACTGCTCGCCTTTAACCAACTGCCAAACTTCAAACAGATCATTGTTCGCAGCAAGCTGCCCGGCTTTCAGGACAACTCCATACAACTTTGTCATGGTAGGCGCTGCAAGATGTGTCAGAGTGTGGACATGGATACCACCATTACACATGAGGACACCGCCCACCATGTAGGAGAAAGTGAGGACTGCAGATGCTGGAGATCAGAGCTGAAAAATGTGTTGCTGGAAAAGCGCAGCAGGTCAGGCAGCATCCAAGGAGCAGGAGAATCGACGTTTCGGGCATAAGCCCTTCTTCAGGAAACTCCCACCATGTGCGTCGCAGGTATTCATGCTATTTGGCCAACATTGTCTATCTCATACACTGCAGGCAAGGATACCCTAAATGTATGGTACATTGGTGAGACCAACAGAGGCTACGGCAACAGATGAATAGACAGTGTACAACAATCAACCGACAGGAGTGTTCCCTCCCAGTTCGTGGTCTGGGACATTCGACCTCGGAACTTCGGGTGACCATACCCCAATGAGGACTTCGGGACAAGCAACAACGCAAAGTGGCCGAGCAGAGGCCAATAGCCAAATTTGGTACACATGGGGATGGCCTCAACCAGGACCTTGGGTTCATGTCACACTTCAGGTCATCCCATTACGCTACATACACATACAAACACACACCCTCTCATAGGCTTATACCCTTTTTCATACACTCGCTCACAGACACTTATAACACCCCTCTCCACACTCACACGCACATGCACACACACTCATTTAAGTTTGTGGGGTGAATTTGTACTTGCAGAATTACATTCTATGTTGCGCAAAAACTGCATGAATCCATGTAAGATTCTGTTAATCCTTTTTTTAGATTAGATTCAGTTTGAATATTGTGTCACAGACAGCCTCACACAGGGCACCTCACACCTTCAATACATTATCTAGGCCAACATGGCACCTATTGTTAAAATTCACTTGAGAATATACCTTTAGAAAAGTTCTGGGAATTAACATGAAAGAACTGAAACCAACATGGTCATTCTGAAAAACGAGAGACTTAACAAACTACCAAGTCTTTTTCAATATATAATTTCAGATACATCACATTGTAAACATTTGCTATAAATTCTGCGTCTTACGAACTTATTCTTCACAACCACCTGATGAAGGAGTATTGCTCCAAACGCTAGTGCTTCCAAATAAACCTGTTGGACTATAACCTGGTATAGTGTGATTTTTAACTTTGTCCAGCCCAGTCCAACACCAGCACCTCCAAAATCAGGACTGATTCCATATGCCTTATTCATCCTTTGTTTTCAGTCCATTCACTTTCTAAATGTAGCCTCTTAAATCACCACAGGGATGAGGAGGCAGTGGCCTAGTGGTATTGTCGCTAGACTGTTAATCCAGAGACCCAGGTAATGTTCCAGGAACCTGGGTTCAAATGCTGCAACAGCAGATGGTGCAATTTGAATTCAGTAGAATCAGGAAGAGCCTAATAATGACCATGAATTGTTGATTGTTGGAAAAACCCATCTGCTTCACCCATGCCCTTTAGGGAAGGAATCTGCCACCCTTGCCTGGTCTGGCCCACATGTGACTCCAGACGCACAGCAATGCGGCTGACTCTTAAATAACCCCTGGGCAATTAGGAATGGTCAATAGATGCTGGTTTGGCCAGTGACTCTCTCATCCTGTGAATGAATAAAAAAATGGTGGGTTTGGAAGAAGAAATGCTCCACATTAGGCTGTCCAACTGACTTCTATTGTCAGTGGCAGCTCTGATCATTTTACTTCTTTTCTTCACTGTGGATTTTCCCATTCACTCTGGAGTAGTTACCATGTTCCTCCAGTCTTGGAGCTGCAAAGGTTGGATCCTCCACTGTCAGTACACATGTGGATCAGAGAATAAATGCAAGCAAAAGGTCGTTTGAGCCAATTGACTCAATCTTTTTTCAGGGCGCTATACGTCATCAATCTAAATAGGGACTCTGACCATTCTCCTGAGGGAAGGCATCTATATTAGACAAATCTGAACTTCTATAATACCTTTAATGCAGTAAAGTGTTTCAAAGTGCATCATAGGAGTGTTGTCAGGTACAATTTGCCTCAAATGTAATGAAATTGTAGGGCACGTAGCCAAAGGACTTGGTTGATGTGATAGATTTTAAGGGTACTTTAAAACAGAGGAGGAGAAGTAGAGGGAAACTCATCAAAAAAATGAGTTACTCATTTTTTACTCATCAAAAAAATGTCCCAAAAGATATTTCTCCACACATCTTCTCTTTAATCCCAGCATGAAGTCCCCATGACTCTCTCAGTCCTCAGGGCGAAAGTGTGGACTGCAGATGCTGGAGATCAGGGTCTAGATTAGAGTGGTGCTGGAAAGGCACAGCAGGTCAGGCAGCATCCGAGGAGCAGGAAAATCGACGTTTCAGGCAGGAGCCCTTCATCAGGAAGGTTCCTGATTCCTGATGAAGGGCTCCTGCTCAAAATATTGATTTTCCTGCTCCTCGGATGCTGCTTGACCTACTGTGCTTTTCCAGCACCACTTTAATCTTGACGCTCTCAGTGCACAACCAATCCAATCGCAGCATTATTTGGAGCCATTATGCAGTATTTCTTGAGCATAATCTTCTTGAAGCTTCAATACTTTATTTGCTTCAAATATTTTGGGAATTAATAAGTCTTGCGATATACAAATCTGGCGTATTCTTCTTGTGTGTATATGTATTCCCTGGTGCCTAAGGTTGATGTGCCATTGTTACTTACAAACAATGAACAGAAGAGCCTTGGGAAAAGTTGATGGGTAGAGAGATCTGGGAGTTGGGGTCCATTGTACCCTGAAGGTTGCTGCATAAGTGGATAGAGTGGTCAAGAAGGCATATAGTATGGTTACCTTCATCGGACGCGGTATTGAGTATAAGAGCTGGCAGGTCACGTTAAAATTGTACAAGACATTGGTTTTGCTGCACTAGTGTACAGTTCTGGTCGCCACATTACCAAAAGCGTGTGGAGGCTTTGGAGAGGGTGCACAGAAGGTTTATGAGGATGTTGCCTGGTATGGAAGGTGCTAGCTATGAAAAGAGGTTGAGTAGGTTAGATTTGTTTTCATTAGAAAAATGGAGATTGAGAGGGGACCTGATTGAGGTTTACAAAATCATGAAGGATATAGACAGGGTGGATAGGGATAAGGGTGAAGGGTTCAATAACGAGAGGTCATGCTTTCAAGTTGAGAGGTGAAACGTTTAAGGGGGATACACATGGCAAGAACTTTACACAGAGGGTGATGGGTGTCTGGAACGTGTTGCCAACAGAGGTGATAGAGGCAGGCACGGTTGATTCATTTAAGATGCCTCTGGACAGATGCATGAGTAGGTGGAGAGCAGAGGGATACAGATGCTTAAGAATTGGGCAACAGGTCTAGACAGTAGATTTGGATTGGCTTAGGCTTGGAGGGCCGAAGGGCCTGTTCCTGGGCTGTAAATTTTTTTAACATTCCAAATCTCCCAGTGCTATATCTCCAAAGCAGTGTTACTCCTTCTGTAAAATGTGAATGCGATATGGAAGGAGTGAACATTCCCCATTTATTAAGGGGGGTAAGGGTTCTCCAGTTTGGACAGGTTTAATCCAAATTAATCAGCCTTCTCGAAGCTATGGCTGTTCAAGTTGACACAACAATAGATGGTATGTTGGGGAATGCAACAAGCAAATCTGTACAGAGCGGATTGTGGAGTGCACCTCATTCAAAGGTACTCAGATCCTGACTGAGGAATCCAGCATCAGCAAGTGGTGGAAGTATGGGTGACCACTGAGAACCACACACCTTCCTTTACTGTTGACCTTCCCTTCCCTATAACCTCCACATCATGACTCCCCTCCTGCTGAGCTTTGGTGATGAAACGAGCCTTCTAAGTGCATGCCTTACCGAAAGTATTGGTGCTGATGTCATTCAACAGAGACATAGGTTTCTGATTGGGTGGGACTTCCACTCTCATGGTGCTTGATCCTGGGGCAGGTCTGTAGCTGTCTAGTTCAGTGCCTGAGTGCCCTTTCATCAGCAGTTTGCTGCTTTTGGAAAAACAACACTGGACATCAGATGATTAACATTTTAGCAACTCTTCATTTAATCACTATCAAGCAGTCTGCGTTACCCCAAGGAACATGATGTGAAATCTGATCATTAAAGATGGATTTAAAATTAAAAATGCATGATTAAAATAGAAAGGAAGAGGAGAAAGTGTGTAAGCAAAATTTAAGAATTAGCAAGTGTTCATTTTATTTACAAATGTGTTATTTATATTTTTGGATTCCATTAGTTACTGAAAAATAATAATTGATACAAGGATCATTGATTATCCAAAGGACACAGGCAGGAAGTATTTTGTTTGGTTAATCAAATGCCAGATAATTGAGTGCCGGATAACATAGTTAGGCAAGCATTGGGACCGTGCAAATTGTTCGGATAATCCAAAATTCAGTTAATCGAATGCTGGATAATTGAGGTTCTTCAGAACATGGATTGTTCTGTTTATTGCTTGAGTGTCAGACCCTGAATCAGGCAAAACGTGTAAATCCACTGCCCTAGGATTGTTCAAACTACTGCAGATATTCTGAGGAGCAACGATAACAACATCTCTAATTGACTGGTATCTATTGCTAACAATCTCTGAAACCTCTCTTTCAATCTCCAAGTCTTCGTCTTCCAATTCTTTTAACAATGACTGTTGATCTTGTTTAAATGTTATTTTTTTTTGTGCTGGTCCGAACAATTGGGCTCAAAAAATGGGAAGCATAACAATGTACAGGAACAGGAGCCAGAGTTGGATGTTTGTCCCCACTAGTCTCCTCCATCATTAAATAAAATCATGGTTGAACTTATTGTCATCTCAAGTTCATTTTCCAGCTGCTGTACCGACACCTCCAAACATTCTTGACTTCCCAAAAACTGATTTAACTCAGCCTTCAAAATAGTCAATGGCTCAAGCTCCACTGCTTCTTGGGGTTGCACAGTAGCTCAGTGGTTAGCACTGCTGCCTCACAGTACCAGGGAAACCTGATTCCAGCTTTGGGTAAGTGTCTGTGCGGAACTCGCACGTTCTCCCCGTGTCTGCATGGGTTTCCTTCAGTTGGGCAGAAGTGAATACTGCAGATGCTGGAAATCAGAGTCAAAAGGTATGACACTGGAAAAGCACAGCCGGTCAGGCAGCATCAGAGGAGCAGGAGAATCAATATTTTGAGCACATTTCTGATGAAGACCTTATGCTCGAAACGTCAACTCTCCTGCTCAGCCTGACCAGCTGCACTTTTCCAGCATCACACTTCTTGACTCTTTCCTCCAGGTGCTCTGGTTTCCTCCCACAGTTCAAAGATGTGCGGGTTAGGTGGACTGACCAGGCCTAACTACTGTGCAGGCTGAGTGGATTGGCCGTGGGAAAGGCAGGGTTATAGCGATGGAATTGGGAGGTTGGTCCAGGAGTGATGCTCTTCAGTGGTTCAATGTGGACTCGATGGACTGAATGGGTAAAAACAATGACTGCAGATGCTGGAAACCAGATGCTGGATTAGTGGTGCTGGAAGAGCACAGCAATTCAGGCAGCATCCGAGAAGCAGTAAAATCGACGTTTCGGGCAAAAGCCCTTCATCAGGAAGAAAGGCTTTTGCCAGAAACGTCGATTTTACTGCTCCTCGGATGCGGCCTGAACTGCTGTGCTCTTCCAGCACCACTAATCCAGAGATCGATGGACTGATTGGCCTGCTTCCACACTTGGGGAATTCTATGAAGAGAATTCCAATGATTAAATAAATTGGTTTCAAAAAACTTAAGTTAATACATAAATCATTTGTTTGGACTCTGGGGAGAGTGATTTCTGAAGAGAATCAATATGTTTCCAACTATCATGACATAATATGAGTTGCAGGGTCACCCGTACAGGCAAACTAAACCCTTTTTTATGGGTTACGCTTCCCATTACTGTGAAAGAACATTCAAAAGTCAACTTTCTCATGTTGTCCACAGCACTTTGTACTGCTGTCCTCTTTAAGAAATGTTCACACAGGAACTTTGAAGAAAGACCCAGAATTGCTATTTTAGTCATTTCAAACTAGTATAAAACTGGTACTGACCTCGGGCTGTTAGATAAGTGACACCAGAACAGAAAAAGACAGCGGTCTTTGACCTGCCACTGAGGCCCAAGATTAATTTAAAACAAAAAATAGAATTCCAATAACCTGCTCACATTCACCAGGGACCAAAGACGAAAACTCTTACAAACCATGAAACACTTACAATGCAAATGATGACGTGGCACAGTACCAGTTTTGGACTGGGGTGGACAAGGTCAAAAGTCACACGACACCAGACTGTAGTCGAACAGATTTATTTGAAATCACAAACTTTCGGAGCGCTGTTCCTTCATCAGGTTGAGTGAAGAGAAGCACCTAGGCACAGGCTTTATAATCAGAGAGATCAAAAGATCATATAAATTATGTGAGTAGAGGCCCAATTGTAGGTCTCCGCAGCTGATCAAGAGTGTCAGAAGCTGTGAATAAAGTGTCAACATTTGAATAACAAATGAAGGGATGACACATAATCTGATTAATTGAGACAGAGAGATGATTACAA